>NC_086444.1:1020001284-1020345284 GCF_028390025.1 Pseudophryne corroboree
AACTTCATTGATTCTTAAATTATACACTCAGAACTGCATTCATTGAACAGCTGTCTAAACATGCAAAATATTAACCAGCTGAGAATGTCAGGCAACAATCAGAACAAAAGACTTAGTGCAGTTATTGTACGTGATAATTACATTCAACATAGACAAATGAAAAAAATGAAAAACAAGAGGAGTGATACTGATAATTTACTCAATACCAAATATCAAGAATATTTGAAGGCACACAGTTTTCCATTTACTATATCACTGCACAAACATGCAGTATATGTCCCTCCTATGGCAACACAAATTTATGAAGCTGAGCAGTACTATGTTGACACCAGTGATGAGATGAGCTGCCTCATGGGACTCACAGAGAGAGTGTGAGTGTGCAATGTTTGTGTGACATATATATATGTGTGTGTGTGTGTGTGTGTGTGTGTGTGTGTGTATATATATGTAGCATGTAAATATGTGTGTGATGTATGTCTGATATATATATATAGATACAAGTCCTTCGGTGGTCCGGCATGCCTCAAACAAAATAGTTACTGCCCAGGTGCCAGCCGTAGAATAGGTAAAAATGCAATAAAGAAACAGCAGCACTCCGGGGCTTTCATCCAGAAAAAACTGTATTAAATGAGTCACAAAAACATACCAATGTTTCGGGGCCTGTAGCCCCTTTGTCAAGGTGTGTACCGTGAATTAAAATAGTGCTTACCTTAAATAGATGTGAAGTAGCCTGCCTAAACTGTGCACAACTGCCCCCGGTGCCGCCATTTAGGTCTGGGACCCGCTACTTCCGGGATCTCCGGCGTCTTACATGGCACGAGACGGCGGCGCCAGGGGCGGGTGTGCACAGTTTAGGTGGGCTACTTCACATATATTTAAGGTAAGCACTATTTTAATTCACGGTACACACCTTGACAAAGGGGCTACGCACCCCAAAACATTGATATATGTTTTTGTGACCAATTTAATACAGTTTTTTCTGGAAGAAAGCCCTGGAGTGCCGCTGTTTCTTTGTTGTACTATATATATATACATATATATTATGGTAAAAACAAAGAGAAGGGGGCACTCCATAGTGCATAAAAGTTTTATTATGGACATCAGACAAAACTGCCACTCCAGTCAGATGGAACTCGTACCTAAGAAATGAACACTGTGGGCTGGTTACCATATGACATGTAATGTTACTACCCAGGCAATACTCGTCCCGCAGACCAGCGTATCTCAGGGGGCAGACCATGTGAATCGCAAGCCGCTGGATGACTTCTCAGCTGCACTCGGTCCCGCCGTGTGCAGCGAGCAGCTAAGACCTGGGTCCCATTGACGTGGTTTAGAGTGAGCAGGAGGCAGAGGTAAGAAGTGCATTGCTGGGCCATGCCCTTACCAGTTTCATCACAAGGACTTCGTCAGAGGGCGTGACCCAGCACACGGCAGACATTCCTTTTAAGTCACACTGTCACCAATGAGTGTGTCTGCTATAGACACTCCTATTTCTCATGTGCAGTAATCAATCTAGTACATCAAGCTTTTTCTATGTACCAGGGTTACAAATATAATATATCAAATCATATATTTTATATATAAAAAACATATTTAGACTCATTGTACAATAAATAATCCACATATACAGCATATTTAACATGCAAATACTAAAAATCGCTTGCTTTGAACATGATCCACAACATCGATGCAACATAAATTCAACATAAAAAACATTGAAAGTCACAAAAAACATCAGAAAAAACATAAGAGTAGATCTCATGGAGACATCAAGAGACATTACATCAAAAGAAAACCCCATTAGACCAAATAACATTAACAAGAAAATACTAATAGCTTTTACTTTCATATACTGTACTAATAAATGACGTCTTCTTGTAAAAAAATTCATTAATTAATTAAAGAGAAACATACAGAGGATATACAAATAAACAATAGATCAAGGTAATTGATGTTATAATGCTGTTATACACAGCAAAAAATAAAAAATATCTTAATCTGCGATAAAGGATGTTATTTCATAACCCTCATGATATATATATATATATATAATATGGGATACTGTGTGATCACATTGTTTAAATAGAAATCACAGTCACAGGGGCTCTGCACTCACTATATTATCTAACAATTCAGCTTAACTTATCACTTAACCATTAACCACTTAACTGACAATTTATTTCGCCGAAAACCACTCCAAAACTGTTGGTTTTTTTCAATGAGTGAATTAGGTGAAGAGCATGACTTTAACCCTATCCCAAATGATTTTAGTTAAATAAAATATTTTTTTTTTAAAAATACCCCCCCCCCAAAAAACATTGAAACATCGAACGGGAACATTGCGACCATCGGAACATTGCGACCATCGCAGATTTCTTATTGAAAGCCAGGACATCCTGAAGGTATACAGGGGGGGTCTGGGGGTGGCTTGGGAGGATTAATTTAGTCTCCCCAGCGGCTGCCATTGTCTGCAGCCTCTGGAGGGGGAGGGGATCCTGCCGTGCTGACCGATCAGCAGTGATCGGCAGCATGGCAGACAAAGGGGGAGAGTACAGGGAGGCAGAGGGACGTTCCGGTCCCTCTGACAGCAGCAGCGGGGGGAAGTTTCTCTTCCCTGCCTCTGCTAACACTCTCTATCTGACAGGTCGCATCCTGTGCGACCAGGTCAGATGGAGCACTTGCAGGTGTGGTCGTATCTGATGCGACCATGCCAGGCAAGTGGTTAAAAACTCAAGCTGCAGATAAACTCTAAACAATGATGGAACACACAGCAAGCTATGTCTTTTGTCATGGCCCAACTATCTGACTCCTCTGGGATTTTAGAGCAGTATTACTTTTTTAAACAATAGCTGTAGTAGAGCTTGTATAGATAAATTATATGTAACAAGGAAGGAATAGTCATTTGGGAGGTCTGCATTTTATAACATATATATATATATATATATATAATTATTATGGATTGGCTTTGTGTCCTCTTGGTGCCTTGTTCACTAGGTAGATGTTCTAGAATTCCTTGCGTAATCTGCCACTGATCCGAGGCTTATTATAATTAAATCAATTAGAGTAATATTGTCTGAAGCGTTGCTGCACAGGACTAATTATTACAATATTTTAGTTATAATTGATAATTATTTTATCTAATTCTTTCTTCCTTTACTTTGCATCTCTCAATAGATCAATCCTGCTTTAATTTTATAGCTATATTTTATAGAGATATGTGGTTTCGTAGTTACTCAGTTCTATTTACCAAACTAGCACAAGTTCAGATTTATCTGGATTTAACTTATTGGATAGCCAAAAGACATGAGAGCTGATAGCCAATAAGATGCCATTTTTGAGATCCGAGTAAAGCCGAGTAAATCCAAGTAAATCTGAACCCGCACATCTCTAATATTTTATGTCCTATATTATTCATAAATTGAACACAGTAAATGAATGACCTTGCAAATAATACCTATGTATATTTTCGACTTTTATAGTCATTTTATTTACTGTATGAATATTTTAAATAAATATTAAAACCTATCAGATATGGGGAAAGTAGCTCTTAGTTTGCTTGGTGAGACCAGCTGAGGAAGCTGGTTGTGTAACAATGATGGTTGTGTATTTATGGTTCTGTCAATCCCATATAGCGATATTTAAATGATGTAGTATGCCTAAATATTATCATTGTACAATTGTAGTTAAACAAACAATACTGTGTATCTTAGGAAGATAGTTAAAGGGTTGAAAACACATTGGTTAATTATACCTATTTAAGTATCATACTGTATCTGTAGCACCTTTTTTAAACTCATGCTGTATGTACTTGTTGTGCTGCTTATATGTATGATTTTTTTAAGTATAGTATGATGTTATTTAGACAGTCCAGTTTCAGAATGTTGTGATAGTTCAGAAATAAAAAAATTGGTTTGATTTACCTGCTGATTCCATTCTGCATAGTATTTAGGCTAGTATTACAAAATACTCTAAAATGCACCAAAAGCCCCTTATGTTTACTGTATACTACATCTTCACTCAGGTCTTCATTTAAAAATACACTTAACATTATTAATTTTACAATTCATGTTAATTTGATATTTAACCATCTTAAACCTAGGAATATTTTCTTAAATGCAGTTTAGGGTAAAATGTTGTAGTATTGGGAGTGTGACTTAGAAGCATGCCTGCCTTCCAAAGGCTCGAAATGGCTCGAAATGGATAGGATAATTAAAAACAACAACACTATCATATTTGCAAAAAAATAATAATTTTGTCATTATGAATGATTCTGAGAAGACAATTACAAAATATATGTGACCAGATAAACAGAAATCAAGGGCACCCACAGCATTTTTAAGAACTATTGACACAATCAATATGTAATTTGTCTCAATTACTTATAGCAAAATGACTGTAACCGAACACAGATAGCTTCCAAAATACTGATTTCACAAATCTCTCCAACATTTGAAATTACCAACAGATTCTGCAGTGACAAATTAGATTTTTATGATAACATTATATTACATTATAGTATAGTACATGCATTAATATGCATACTCACATTGACTACTATAGCCTGAGAAATATTTTATGAAGAACTTAAATATAAAGCAAGAGATTCAGTCAAATAATGCAGTCCTTTAATATTGTGAAATACATTATAGTACATCCATAAGAAATGGACAATATTCAAAAAGTAAATTACTATCAGCCCAGTTAGTATTTTGATTTCAAAGCAAATACTGAACACATCCAGCTTGTGGAAATTGTCCATCATAAAGTAATATTTAAACTTACTAAATGGTGCTATTAAGGCACAATTTATTTTTCATATCATTGCTCTTTAAATCCAGTGGCCAAAACTGCAGTAGACGCGGAGCCTTTGAAAGGTGCCACTTAATAAATTTTACCCATGGCCTTTTAAAATGTTATTTTTAAAAACAGTATCTTAAGAAATGTATAAAATTGAACAAATTATTTATTACTTACTAAGATATTTCCGTAATGAGGATAGGGCATATAAATCAATGGACAACACAACAAATAATGAGGACTTGGTCAACTGCCCCAGGATATTCCTCCGTTTTTTAACTCTCAATTCTCTAGAAAGGCTGACTCATAATTTGACTGTGAGGATTAGAATATTGCAGCAGAAACTCAACACTTCACAACATTTCAACAAGAGCATTCTTACATTATTGGGATCATTATAAAAACAGATTGGGCAAAGATTGGCATATCATATACATACCACATGAATACCACATATCCAACACAGCAAATGAGCTTTTACTTTTACAATAGTAGATTGAAGCTCAATGTTTATTTTATATGCATTTAAATTTTAGGGGGAATTTATTTTTGGTGTATTATACTCAATGGAAATTAACTGAGAAAGGAGTCCATAGAGATAGCTTTCATTGTAGAAGAGGATCCTGGAATCTCTATACTGTATGTAAGGAAATGGTGCTCAATAAACCAAATGTGTATTGCAAACACTTGGGACCTAATTCAACCCTGATCACAGCAGAAAATTTGTTAGCTAATGGGGAAAACCATGTGCACTGCAGGGGAGGCAGATATAACATGTGCAGAGAGAGTTAGATTTGGGAGGGTTATATTGTTTCTGTGCAGGGTAAATACTGGCTGCTTTATTTTCACACTGCAATTTAGACTTCAGTTTGAACACACCCCACCCAAATCTAACTCTCTCTGCACTTGTTATATCTGCCCCCCCTTCAGTGCACATGGTTTTGCCCATTAGCTAACAAATTTGCTGCTGCGATCAGATCTGAATTAGGCCCTTGCTATTTCCTTTCTTTACTATTTTCCCAATCACTTGTTGATCTTCAATAGCTGAAAGCAGTGTATAACATAGCATGTAAGCATGGTGTTGTAAACACTGCTGGTAGAAATCAGTCTTTCTCAAATGGAGACCCCGCCAATAGCAGCTATTTCTGAAACATAAGCAGAAATGTATCACATAGGCAACAGTAACTAATGCTATAAAAAAATGGCTTTAGATATAAGAGCCAAGCTCCAGAAAGCATAGGCTTTACAGCAGGGATGGGGAACCATCGGCCCTCCAGCTGTTGTTGAACTACACATCCCAGCATGCCCTGCAACAGTTTTAGCATGGCCAAATAGCAAAACTGTAGCAAGGCATGCTGGTATGTGTAGTTCAACAACAGCTGGCGGGCCGAAGGTTCCCCATCCCTGCTTTACAGTATAGTAACCTCTCCAGAAATCTATGGGGGCTACTTTTCCAAATGAAAATGGAGTCGCTGCGGCATATGCCTCTAATAACTGCTGTGGTTACACCTCCATATGTTTAGCGTAAACATAAATTGTGTAGGTGTTTTTGAAAGATTTCCATCCATGTACTAATACGCCACTTACCATGGAGATAAAGTTGATCCTGCTTTGCCTGTTATCAGTGTGAAGCACGAGCGGCTACAGCAGTTGTTACCTAAAAATTCCCACCGACGAGAGTCAATAAAAATCACCCCCTTGGTGGTGATAGCACTCACTGTGTACTCACCTCTCTTCCCAGTCCCATAATAGGCAGCTGCAGTAGATATCTTTTTTTTTATAACAAACTTTATTGACAACCTGCCAAAACAACTGAGCTCACTTCCTGCATTTACGTGCAACTAGAAGTGATTAAGCAGGTACTTAGCCAGTACTTGTGGCAGTGCAATATCCTAGCCTGCACTTAACACTACCAGGATGCAGACAGAGAAAATACCTTTTAGTACAGTACATATAGAGTATCGATGTGTACAGGGATATGATCTGCCTTTTTAATTTACCCCCCATATATCCACTTTGTACATGGACCCCTTAGTAATAGAAACATAGAAACATAGAATTTGATGGCAGATAAGAACCACTTGGCCCATCTAGTCTGCCCCTTATTTTTATTATCCTTTAGGCAATCTCAACCCTTTTTGAACCTTAATTCTCTGTAAGGATATTCATATGCCTATCCCAAGCATGTTTAAATTGCTCTACAGTCTTAGCCTCTACCACCTCTGATGAGAGGCTATTCCACTTATCCACAACCCTTTCTGTGAAGTAATTTTTCCTTAAATTTCCCCTGAACCTCCCCCCTCCAGTCTCAGTGTATGTCCTCGAGTTCTAATACCTCTCTTCCTTTGAATAATGTTTTCCTCCTGAACTTTGTTAAGACCCTTGATAAATTTGAAAGTTTCTATCATGTCCCCCCTTTCCCTTCTCTCCTCCAAACTATACATGTTAAGATCTTTCAGCCTTTCCGGGTAAATTTTGTGATGTAGGCCATGCACCATTTTAGTTGCCCTTCTTTGTACACTCTCTAATGTATTTATATATTTCCGGAGATATGGTCTCCAGAACTGGACACAGTATTCCAGATGCGGACGCACCAATGACCTATACAGTGGAATTATCACTTCTTTTTTCCTGCTACTGATTCCTCTCCCTATGCAACCAAGCATCTGACTTGCCTTCCTCATTGCTTTGTTGCATTGCTTTCCTGCCTTCAAGTCACTAGAAATAGTGACTCCTAAATCCCTTTCCTCCTCAGTAGTTTCCATTATAGTACCCTTGATACTATATTTAGCCTCTGGGTTTTTGAGACCCAAGTGCATGATTTTGCAATTTTTAGCATTAAGCTGTAGTTGCCACGTTCTTGACCATTTCTCAAGCCTACCTAGGTCATCAATCATTTGTTTTACACCTCCCGGTGTGTCTACCCTGTTGCATTTCTTTGTATCATCTGCAAAAAGGCATACCTTCCCTTCAATACCATCTGCAATGTCACCAACAAAGATATTAAAGAGAACTGGACCAAGTACAGATCCCTGGGGTACTCCACTGGTAACATTTCCCTCCATAGATTGAACTCCAATCACTACAACTGTCTGTTTCCTATCCTGCAACCAGGTTCTTATCCATTTAACCATTTTATAATCCACCCCCACGCTTTCAAGTTTATTTAGCAGTCTGCAATGTGGGACAGTGTCAAATGCCTTACTAAAGTCTAGATATGCTACATCTACAGCTCCCCCTTGATCTATTATTTTCATCACAGAGTCAAAAAAGTCAATAAGATTTGTTTGGCATGATCTCCCACCAGTAAATCCATGCTGTTTTGGATCCTGTAAGTTGTTTGATTTAAGATATTCCACAACTCTTTCTTTTAATAGTTTTTCCATTACTTTCTCTACTACTGATGTAAGGCTTACTGGTCTGTAGTTACTTGCTTCTTCCTTGCTTCCACTTTTGTACAGTGGACCTACATTTGCTCTTTTCCAGTCCTCTGGAATAGCACCTGTATTTAGTGACTGGTTAAATAATTATGTTAAAGGTGTAACCAGCACATATTTTAGCTCTTTGAGTATCCTTGGGTGTATCCCATCTGGTCCCATTGATTTATCCACTTTTAGTTTTGAAAGTTCTGTTAGGACCTTCTCCTCTGTAAATGTACTTTCATCTGCCTTATTTTTATGAATGTCCTTGCAACTTAACTGTGGCCCCATCCCTACCTCTGTAGTAAATACTGAGCAAAAATAATTATTTAGGTGATCTGCTATTGCCTTGTCTCCCTCCACCAAATGCTCACTCTCTGTCTTAAGTCTTATTATTCCTCCATTTGATTTTCTCCTTTCGCTTATATACTTAAAAAAAAGTTTTGCCCCCTTTATCTACTGACTGGGCCATTTTCTCCTCAGCTTCTGCCTTTGCACGTCTGATCACTTTCTTAGCATCCTTCCATCTGTCAAGATACACCTCTTTGTCATTATTGTATTTCCTAAAAGCCATCTTTTTTGCTTTCATACTAGTTGCTACTTCTTTTGTGAACCACACTGGCTTTCTTTTCCTGGTGTTTTTCCTAACCCTTTTGATACAAAGGTCTGTTGCCTTTAGTATTGCACTTTTCAGTTTTTCCCACCTCTGCTGCACTCCTTCCAAGTTCCTCCAGTCCACCAATGAATCACTTAAACATCTCCCCATTTTTGCAAAGTCAGCATTTCTAAAATCCAACACCTTTGTTTTTGTGTGACAGGAGTTGGATCCTGTCTTTATACTAAACCATACTGCTTGATGATCACTGGATCCCAGGTGCTCACCCACATATATGTTGGATATCCTATCACCATTTGTAAGAATTAAATCTAATATTGAGTCTTTGCGAGTGGGCTCCCTCACCAATTGCTTAAGAGATGCTCCCTGTAAGGAATTTAGAAATTTGCCACTTGTAGCTGAACTTGCAAAAGACCCCTCCCAATTTACATCAGGTAAATTAAAGTTTCCCATGATTATGACTTCTCCCTTTAAAGCCATTTTAGTGATGTCCAATAATAGGTTCCTGTCCAAATCCTGCCCCTGGATAATGTCCTTCTCCCCGGTTTCTTTGGTGACCCAAAGGGCCTCAGTTTTGTCTTCAATATTTTGTATTAAAGTAGCATTTATGCTTTTTTTTCACATACATTGCTACCCCTCCTCCTATTCTTCCTATTCTATCCTTCCTAAATAAATTGTATCACGGTATAGCTATGTCCCAGTCATGATTCTCATTGCACCATGACTCTGTAATTGCGACAAAATCCAGGTTATCCCTTGTCATTATCGCAATTATTTCTGGAATTTTGTCTCCCAAGCTCCTAGCATTTGCACTCATAGCGTTAAGAATTTTGTCTGTGCATTTGATATTAGTAGCCATGTCCAGACCGTACAAAATAAATGACAAGTTTAAAGTTGAAATTACCTGTTCGGGGATGCTGCTCAGTGTTTGGTATTTTTTTTTTTTACTAATCAGGAATCACAGTGTGTCCTTTACACCATGACTACACCTCACTAAATGTAAAGATATAGTACACCTGACCACAATGGTCAAATGATCAAAGGTGGTAAACACCAGTGAACATGAAATAATAAACTTGGTTTCACTGTGCAACTTCCCCACACATGCAATGCCAATTGCAAGGCAATCATTACATCAAAAAACATACATGAGTCTGCATAAGAGAGAGCTGTAGTGAGCAGTTTGGGGATGTCTTTTCATAGTGTAAAAAGACAGATAACATTGGTACAGTTGAGAATTCAGATGTTTTTGGTAAGCTATAGACATAAGTTTGAGTAGTTGCGGATGAAGTGTAAAGATCTTGTTGCGTTCCTATCACAGATTTAAGTTATAAGTATGGGTTACTCAGGCTGGAGTAGTTGGATGTGTAGAGGAATTGAACTCACACATGTTTGAAAGCTGTCCTTTAGTGGTTCAGATTGTGGATAGATTGTTTTCCTTCTGTTTTCCTTCTGTTTAACGTCGGTGTAACGTCAAAATTATGTTTAAACTTGTAGTTATCCTTTGAATAATGTCCTTTGAAGTAATGGCCAGCAAGCCTACGGCCCAAGCCTTTCTGATGCTCTTTAAGCATCTTTTAGTCCCTAATACTAAGTGAAACGTTCTTTAATTATTTCAGTTTATAAACTGAAGAGAAATGTAATACACCTATTAATGTTTGTAATGTATCCTTTTTAAACATAAAACATATCTTTCTTTACTTCCATTTTTTTATTTCTATAAAAAAAATTTAGCCCATTTTCTTAGCAAATAAATCAGTAATGTATTTCCGTGGTATAGTATCACCATTTCCTTAAATCTATATTTTTAATTGCTACTAACTTCTACAAGGAAGCATTAATAGCCGATGAGTGATTAAACTTGTTCAGTGATTCCTACTAAAAATATTCATTCCAAAACTGTAATTCACCAAGTGCTATAGAGTTAAAAATCCATTTATGGTAGTACTGGGACAAACAGAAGATATTATTTACTACACACCACTGTCACTTTCAGTTTACTATTTAATCTTTTTTTCAAATTCATTTATTTAGGATTATTCAAGATGTTGCTTGGCATCATTATTTACTTTTTGTAAATTATTCATGTTTTGAAAAGATTATATATATTGTATTTATTATGGACTAGTATATGTTATAATAGTTTATGTAGATTTGATTTAGCTTCTGTATGCACATGATATAAACACTCCACTTACCTTTGTGGAATAGGGAAGAGATCACTGATTTCATATTAAGTATATACTTTTGTATTTAATTAGTGTGCTGAAAAGTTGTCATTTGTGGTCGTCTTGACAATGGGCCTTATTCAGTATCAGTTTTAAAACTGATAAAATCGCAAACGGATGCTTTTTGGCTAATTGTGCATGTGCTGAAGGAAGGTGGTGGGCATTTGGGGGCATCCCCATGGCATTGATGAGGAGTGGTACAGGAAATGCAGGCTTGTCATGGCTGTTTTTGGGGCAGCACAATGATGTTGCCTCTATTTCCTGTGATGGAACACATGGTGGTGGTGCACCTGCATACGCAACCTGACTGTGTATGAAGGGGACTAGCACTATTTATCGATTTCTGCAATGTGATTGCAATTGAACTATGATAGCATTGCTGGGCAGTGCATCACATACTTTATCGGCCTTACCCTGCGCTGGGCAGTCCCCAGCATGTGATTTTATCAGTAGCAGGGTTTATTTTTTAACAAAACTAAAACGTTGAATATAAAAAACTCATTGAGTAGAACTTTTGTGTGCAGATCATCTAGAATAGTGATGGACCAGTTGCCCAGAGGCCATATGTGATCCTCTAATAGCCCTTTCTTATCGCAAAAATAACCCGGTATCGACCCGGCATATTGCCAGGTTGACATGGGTCATTGTGCGATGTGAAAAGGTCCTTGGAGAATTCCCGGGCTGCTTGAATACGGGTCAGTGGCAGTGTAAATCGGTTCCCGGGTCGATGCGACCTGGGACCCATTTACTACATAGGGAGAGGTGATGCGGAGATGAGCTCATCTCCCAGCGCTGCTTCTACCCCCACTGCCAGCTCCGCCCCCGACACTATGGCAATCGACCTGGTATATTGCCGGGTCAGGAAGCTAGCGCAGAGGATCCAATGCCGGATCCCACCCAGGAAGGACCCATTTCCAATTCCCGGCTGGGATCCGGCATTGGAGATGTGAAAGGGGTATAAGCCTTCACTCCTTCAGCTGCGTTGTCATAATTCTTTGTTAAAGTATAGATTGTAGTGCTGTAAAAGGCTTACTGATATGTTATTACAGACAGGAGTCACTTTTATTATTTAAATGTTTTATTTATTCTTACTACTGAGTATGTGTATTGTTCGGCCCTTTTAACGGTTGGAGGTACCTCAAGAATATCAGGTTGCCTATCTTTGATTTAGTATGATACTAATGGACCTTTGCATGGTATTATTCTGTTTACAATTTGTCATTCTGTTTTGTTTTCATTAGAATACTATTTAATTTACATATCTGTATTTTATTGAAAATATACTAATATGAGCATTATTTTCCCAGTCACTGAATACTACATGCTATTGTCCAAGCGTGTTTCATTATTAGGTAAAATAACTTGTTTTAGTTACACTGTACATTCTCAAAGATAATTAAAAAAATACAATTTGATGAGAAAAAAACAAATAAGTAACTAAATACACTTGAAATCCATATAAATGTAATTTGCTGAAGAGGATACATTTAATTTAGTGCATAGTGCTTATTAGGATATTATTAACATTTTCATAGTTCATAAAGGTCATGTAGTTCCTTGTTTTTTAATGTAGAAGTATGTAATTAGGTCCACACATGAGCTAGTAGACTAGATTAGAAGTTCAAGACATAATTGAACCTGCACTTCATGGGAATTAAAACTGTGTTTAGTCCTAGATGTGAACTGCTCCCACACGAGTTATCCTGCCCATAAACCTATGATAACAATTAACTACTAATTTCTTTTGGGATAACTTAAAGTATGCTTCGGTAGCAATTGGATGTAAGCACCGTTATATCCAATATAGGTATAATGTTTTGTATCTAAATGCAAAAATCATGTGTAAACATAAATATGATTGATATAATTAGAAATTAAAATATCTTACATCATAAGGTGAGAGCAAAGAAAACTGCAGAGATAAAATGATTAGATGAAAATGTGTTTTCTTTTAAAATCATGATACATAAAGAGGTAAAGCAGGTGAATGTGACAATGTGCAGTGGGTCATATCCCTTGTGCCAATAAAATATGTATTTTTTGCATTTTTATGCAAACAGGTGCACATTGGAGCACCCACTGTACCAAGTATTTATGGTAAGGCACCACATTATACACCCCACAGATGTAATACTATATGCTAATTGTATGCACATTCACACGCATGCAAATGTAGCAACATTACATCACAATGGGGACAAAATTGCATTTACACCTGCAGCTTTGTAAATAATTGTGTGTGCTCTCTAATGAGTAAGCATGCAATTCTTCATTGGGCATTAATGCGCTATCTACCAAAAATAATGTTATTGTGCCACAGCAGATCCAGAGTATTTCCAAGAACTCGTCCTATGCTTTACACAGGTTCTGTGGCTAGCTAAATTCAAGCCTGCATTTCACCTGGCTTTAATCAGCCACAGAACCTGTGCAAATAATAGGTGTTCCCCGGATTATAAAGGGATATTATGCAAGACTACATTACAGCAAAATTAACTATTACATGATATATCAGCTATAAAAGTGGTGTAAGCAGGGGCACATCAAGAGGAGGAGACCCATGTGCAGTCTCCATCCGGGCCCCCTCCTCTTTAGCCAGCAGATCAATAGACTCTGGGCACTAGTATCATTAGGAGACCCTAGCTCTGTCTCAGAGTCTAGTGCACATGCAGAGGTCTCTGGGAAAAGGCAGCGCTGGTCATATCCCTGTGATTTTCTAACTGCACATGCATGCTGCTTCCCACGTGGGTCTCAGGAGAGTAAGTATTGAAGATATGTGTGTGGGACCCCTACTGTATCCATTATAAATACGCTAGTTGGTGTAAGCAGGGGCACTGGAGATGCCCTGCTAACACCTGCAATAGGGAACACAATGGTTACTGCCTAGTGCACCAGCCTCTGCTGCAGGACAGTGAATGCTGATTGTGCAAGCTGCTGAGGGCTGAATCCCAGTGTAGCTAGAGCCCTGCCACTGTGGGCTCCAGTCCCTATAGAATAGCTGAGATTGCTATCTATATAAGTCTGCAAGTTGTGTTTATGTATGTATATATATATATATATATATATATATACAGTATATGTATATATATATATATATATATATATATATATATATACACACATACATACATACATACATACATAATATTTTTAAGAGGGGGGGTCCAAACTCCAACTTGCCTGGGATAAACACAAACATAGGGTAAACAGTCCTAAAAGTAATGCTAAATAAACTCCAAACTGAGTAACACAAATTCCAAAATATTGCAATTGTTACTGCTTTTATTATTGTTTCTTTGTAAGGCGCTACAATTCTCTGCAGCTCCAGTGAGTGGGGAGCATGGAACATATTTAAAACAAGGGCATTAAAGGTAGACATTACAGGAATGTAATCCTGGATTGGTGAGAATCGATAATGAAGAAATACTGAATCAGAGAATACAAAATTGTTTTACATCAGACAATCAAGTAGTTTGAAGGAGAAAAATAGGGACATAATTGTTGAGGGAAGCTGGACTAAGAGATGGGGAGATAAACTTATATTTAAAAGAAGATGGAAATGTCACAGTGGAGAGAGACAAAACGTAGAGGTGAGCTAAAAGTGTGCATGTAATACCTTCTCTACAGTGAGGTGTTAATAAATGAATAGTAAAGCTTACTTTGAAAATGAGAAAACATGGAACCAAAAGAGGATAGAGTAACAACATTGTATCAATGTAATCCAAACCCCTAAACATATACCCTACTAAGCAGGTGCCAAAGTATATCTGTGGTGCTGTGTGCGTACTCATTATTAATTCCGCTATCCACATAATTGTAATGATGAGTATATCCTCTGTTTAATGTCATTTACATAATAACACAAATACAACTAACAATAATGTGTTCTAAGTAAATATAATATGTCTATTTATGTAGGCTTTAAGAACAGAAAAAGTGATAATTGTTTCAGTAGAAATTCTTGCTAAGATTATTTAACAACAATAAGTGAAAAAAAGGTCTCAAGAACACACTATTCAGAAAATGTATATGATTGAGAAAACTAATTATAAAGGTTGCATCAGGTATTTTTATTACTGTTGTAATAGTAGTTTTTGATGATTTCTTGCTTTTGGAATCCTGGAACATCTGGTTATGGATGAGAAAAAGCATTGCCATAAGTAAAAAAAACTGTTCCTCTCCCCCCCTCACAAGTAGGTAGGTACATGACATTCATCACTTGGCTCTTTGATCAATTTAGATTTTTGGCCAGGAGCATTTGGCAGACAATTCCAAAACAAGTGATATGTTTGGCTGTTAAGCTTGGCAGGCACCTTTCAATAGTGCAATCCAGCATTGCGGCAGTTCAACGTAACAATACATCACACCACTGTACAAACGAAATGATCCACTTTATGATGGGCGATGTTCAGTATCATTACATGCGATGTATCATTACATTGTTGCTGTGATGCGTGTGCATTGCAGCACACATTTTGCATGTGCATGTTCCCGATCCCCATAGACTTTGCATTAAAGAACCGCAGCTGTGAGTAGTCACAGCCTAGTGCGTCATAGCGCTGCCACAATGTGTGTGCCCACATGTATGCATCGCGGAAATACTGTATAAGGACATAGCTGTAACTTATACCCCTTTCACACCACACAAATATACAGGGTCGATGCGGGTCACTGTGAGGTGTGAAAGAGGTTACTGATTAATTCCCAGGTCGCCTTGACCCGGTAATTTAAACTGGGAATAAAGAAGGGTTATTCCCAGGTTGTCACTGGTTCAGGTGCAGTGTGAAAGGGTTGCCGGGTCATTGCGAACCAGGACTCGTTCACAGCATAGGCAGAGGTGGCGTGGAGATGATCTCATCTCCCGGCACTGCCTCTGCCCCCGATGACGGCTCCATCCCCGCTCCCGATGGCAACCCGACCCTGCTTATTGCTAGGTCAGGAAGCCAGTCTGAATGGATCCAACCCCAGGTGGCACCCGAGAAGGACCCATTTCCAATTTCCAGTTGTGACCCGACAATGCGATGTGAAAGCGGTATAAACTGCGTCATCCATGGAACTGTGCTATAGGACGTACAGCACATCCAATGGAATGATTCAATGAATGATGATAGGGAATGAGGAATTGGTGTTGCACACTATAGAATGTGTATGATATATCATTCCAATCCAGGTTGGAACAATATGTATTGTACAATATATCATATAGTGTGTAGTACTACCGAGCTTAAGTGTATTTATTAGAATGTAAAAAAAAATGATTTTGCATGTTTTCCTTCTTCTAGAAATAGCATAGTTGTATTTTAATACTTTTTAATTGTTATTTTAAATATTGCAATCTGAAAACATAAATACATATAGAAAATGATGGCTTTTTCTTATAGACTAGAATAGTGTGAACTTTGCTGGGCCCAATGATTTCTGCTAAACTCTGTTGAAGAACGTAAAATTCCATCGGGAATTCAGAGGACATGGGCCCTACTTTTAAATAAAACTGTAACATCATGAGGAGCTGCAAATACTACTGAACAGTGTTTTAAGTAGGTGCCTGCACAAGCTGGAAAACACACAGGATTGTTTCTAACAATTGTTCCAGTTTGATGCATACTGCCTTAGAGGATGATAAAGGGCAGTATATTGTTTTCTGTCGAAACAATCTTGTAAAGACAATTTATTGCTCTTTAAGAGAAACAATGTTGCATTGCAGAAGTATTGTGTAACAGGGAAATCTGATCAGCTGAGTCAAAAACTGATTCTAGGCTTATTCTTATATCCCTTATGGCCCTGGAACCATCTGGTAAGCTTAATTATAATTCCATTAAAACAAAACAAGTTCATTATGATTAATGTGATCGCAAGAAATACCAAAGGAATTATTAACAATTTACTACTTGTAATCTGTTGCCAATGATCATTAAACTGTGGTGAATTGAGAAATAAATTGCAGAAATGTACCAATATTTCTTTAGTGTCAATTAAGTTTTACACAAGTGTATGCAGCTGTGATAATGCTTATAAAGTATTTATACAGATAATTTGCTATGTTAAAAGAAAACTATAACTAAAATAGAACTTACAGTAGTAATCTAAATTTACCAATTTCTAAAGCACATAGAAATGTGTGCAGAGTGGATTAGGTCTTAGTACATTTATTAGTATTACTAGTTACAAGCCCATCAAAATGATGGACCAGGGCCAGATATATAGGGTGGAAAGGTCACTACTCACACAGGAGCTGCCGGGTTTCTGGTAGTCCTGCTGCTTGTAGCTGGGGCTCTGTCATGTAGCATTAGTCTTTTATAAATATAGATTCTGTATATCTGTAATGGGCAGGCTATAATGATGTTGCACTATATACACCACTACTGGCTTGTGTAAGCTCACCAGTCCACGCACAGCTTTTGCCCAGTCTGGAGATAGAGGATACCAGTAGCCACCAGGGGTCTGGGCATAGCCTGTGTGGGATGTGGGAAGGGCAAGCACAGGACCCCGTCCCTCCACCGACGCACAGTATATATAAGGCAGGTGAGCCGATTAGCGCCGTCTCACCTGCATCATATGCAGCCCCAGTGCTGACCCCTCCTCCTCCCAGTCACTGTACTGCTTACCCCACAGAGGGTTTTACCCCTTCCTGCAGGACTGATTCACCTTCTCCCCCCGCTGGTAAGTGGCCACACGTGTCCCCGTTGCCTCCACTCTGAGTGCTGCAGGACTGTGCAGTGGTACCTACATCCGTTTCCTGGTTACTGCTGCTACTTGTTGCTGTGTCCAGGGATGGCAAGTAGTCTGGGTTTGCAGTATAGTATATGGAGGGAAGGGGGTGGAAGGTTTGCAGAGTATGTGGTAAATGGTGGGAGCAGTATACGGAGGAGGGAGGTGTCCTGTATATAGCATACCTCCCAACATGACCCTCTCCAGGAGGGACAGAATGCTCTGCTCTTGGACTTCCCTCTGAATGTATGATTGCCATCACCTGTGCTGAATCACCTCTCTTCTCCATTAACCTGTTCAAAACAGGTGCTTGCAATCATAAATTAAGAGGAAATTCCAGGAGCAGAACATTCTATCCCTCCTGCAGAGGGTCATGTTGGGAGATATGATATATGGTGCACTGTCTATATAGGGGCAATATATGGTGGGGGGTTCAGGGGGTGTGTGGGTGTACTTGTCCCTCCAGTGGCTGCCAGTGGCACCACAGCCTTAGATTAATGTAACTGTAAGTGGAAATCAAACAAAAGGATAGAAAATCCAGTCAATTTTGAATATGAAAATGGCATAAATGGCAACTGTAACACCAAAAACCTACCCCCAGACTCTCTCTCCAGCATCCTCTCTCCATATTTAGCAATGTTAAACAGTCAGATTAGTGTTTTTACATACAGTAATTATCAGCAGGCTCTAACATCTCTCTGCATGATCACTTTTATTTTCATTTGGTCTGTGTGGTGGCCTCTAGTGGCCACCGGTGCACATAACAGAAGGTGAGGAGCAGTTAGCCAATTATTATATAGGATATTCACAGCAGTTTTTGAAATGCTCAAATAATAAACTGCATGCCCCATTTATATAGAAATGATATAAATTTTTAACTTGGTAACATTTATCAAAGTTTGTATACTTCCCATAAATAAACGTATGCAGGCGGAATATTTTTTACCAGTGTTTACAAAAAATGAGGACACAGGAAAGCACATCATACTCAGAAGGGGGTGTTTAATTGCTGGCTATATCCATAAAGTGGTGCCTAATCAGACAGAATATTACTGCCAATATCATAATTTTCCTCTCACACTCCATAGAGGTGTACAAAAGATATGACAATGGGCCTAATTCAGACCTGATCGCTGCAACGGCAGTGATCGCAGCCTAAAGCCCATTGTGTTGTGCGCACGGGCATCGGCCGCACTGCATCTGTGCACACAGTGAGATGTGAAAGCATCTCACTGCTGCGATCGCCTCAGAATGATTGAAGGAGAGAGGCGGTCGCGGGCCGGAAGGCGGCGTGCCAGTGGTGTTTGAACGCAGTTGGGGTAGGCACGGTTTGGACAATGCAGGCGTGTCTGGACCATTGATGGGGCAGGCCACAGGGGCTGTGTGGCAGGGAGTTACTCGCCGGTTGCGAAAGCATAGCCACTGTGCAATGCTTTCGCACCTCAGTGGGGTGCAGTAGGGTTTTACATTCGTGGTGGACTAGCCCTATGCTGGGCATCTCCCCACTTGTCAGAGATTGTGATCATAGATGTGATATTTTTTGCACATCTACAGTCAGCTCTGAATTAGGCCCAGTGCTAGGGTACAACATCACAACCAAAGAGAGACTGTACTATACTGACTCCAGAGTGTTACTAATACACCTTTCACACTGCCCATTCGACCCAGGTTATTGAAAAGGGTCCCTGAAATAAACCTGGTAGAGACCTGGTTTGGACACCAGGACAACCTGGGTTAGGGGCAGTGTGAATGGGTAACCTGGGTCATCCACCCTTGGTCCCATTAACACTGTATGGAGAGCCAGCTCACCAGTGCTTGGAGATTATGTTACCTCCAAGCACCAGCAGAGTAGAAGCCAGGACAATAAGCTGGGTCCAGCCTACAGAGTGAACAGGTTTCAAGCTTAAAACCAGTGTACAGCGACTCGAGCTGGACCCTGGATTTTGGTATGAAAGGATTATAAGATATTTCAGCCTCATTAAAGGAAAGTGCCATGATTTGTGAGACTAATGACAACTATTCCATAAATACAAATAAGTGTTGTTATAGAGAATGTGTGTCAAAAAAATCTTACAATAAATTAATGGATTTTATTATTTTATAGTTTTATAGTTACAGAGATAAGTTGAAAATACATAGTAATAGAAAAGGGGTGGGAATAGCACTTTATTTCTGATGTATGTGCAGTAGTTAGCTGGTGGTGTACTGATCACTGTTTCAGTCTGTGTGCTGCCACTAGTGGGACTGCGGTAATCTGGGGTTTATGGTCAGCATGTTGTGGGTCACTATGTCAACATTCACAATGCTGATAGTTATATCAGCATTGTTGTAATATTGGCAGTTATTGAGTTATTGTTGACCAGTGTCAACATCTTAAAGGTCGACAAGATTAAAAAAAATTGTGTGAAAAGCCAACTTTAGGTTTAGTGTTAAGGTTAGGGTTAGTGATGAGCGGGTTCGGTTCCTCGGGATCCGAACCCCCCGAACTTCACCCATTTTACATGGTTCCAAGCAGACTCGGATCTTCCCACCTTGCTCGGTTAACCCGAGCGTGCCCGAATGTCATCATCCCGCTGTCGGATTCTCGAGAGATTCGTATTCTATATAAGGAGCCGCGCATCGCCGCCATTTTCACTCGTGCTTTGGAGATGATAGCGAGAGGACGTGGCTGCGTTCTCTCAGTTTCTGTGTTCAGTGTGCTGCAAATATCTGTGCTCAGTGTGCTTGCAAATATCTGTGCTCAGTGTGCTGAAAATATCTACGTTCTCTGCCTGAAAAACGCTCCATATCTGTGCTGCATTGTAGTATATAGTAAGAGGACAGTGCAGAATTTTGCTGTGACCACCAGTATATATATAGCAGTACGGTACAGTAGTCCACTGCTTCACCTCTGTGTCATCAAGTATACTACAAAAGTTCTGTAAAATGACCCAAAAATCAAAATTAAAAGTGTCTGATGAGAAGCGTAAACTTGCCAATATGCCATTTATGACATGGAGTGGCAAGGAACGGCTGAGGCCCTGTCCTATGTTCATGGCTAGTGGTTCAGATTCACATGAGGATGGAAGCACTCATCCTCTCGCTAGAAAACTGCAGTGCCACTCCTAGATGGGCCAGGTGTTTGTGTCGGCCACTTGGGTCGCTTAGCTTAGCCATCCAGCGACCTTGGTGCACCTCTTTTTATCTTTGCATCATGTGCTGTTTGGGGACTATTTTTTAAATCTGCCATCCTGTCTGACACTGCAGTACCACTTCTAGATGGGCCAGGTGTTTGTGTCGGCCACTTGGGTCGCTTAGCTTAGCCATCCAGCGACCTTGGTGCACCTCTTTTTTTCTTTGCATCATGTGCTGTTTAGGGACTATTTTTTAAATCTGCCATCCTGTCTGACACTGCAGTGCCACTCCTAGATGGGCCAGGTGTTTGTGTCGGCCACTTGGGTAGCTTAGTTTAGCCATCCAGCGACCTCGGTGCAAACTTTAGGATTAAAAATAATATTGTGAGGTGTTCAGAATAGACTGGAAATGAGTGGAAATTATGTTTATTAAGGTGAATAATACTATGGGATCAAAATGACCCCCAAATTCTATGATTTAAGCTTTTTTTGAGGGTTTTTTGTAAAAAAAACACCCGAATCCAAAACACACCCGAATCCGACAAAAAAAATTCAGGGAGGTTTTGCCAAAACACGTCCGTATCCAAAACACGTCCATGGAACCGAATCCAAGACCAAAACACAAAACCCGAAAAATTTCCGGTGCACATCACTAGTTAGGGTTAAGAGTAGGGATATGAATAGGGATATACAGCTGCAACCTGTACCTGCGGATATCGCAAAACTGTGATTAATGCAGCAAAGCATTAGCTGAAGCCACAGGGTTAGGCTTAGGGTTGGTTTACTTACCATCGGAACAGCTGCATTGTCCTCACTGTTGACATGCTCATAGTGTGTATGGCCAATGTCGACATTATGTCTGTCAGTGATTCTGAGAGGAAGGAGGGCTCTTTATGCTATACCTTGGCATGATGTTCTGTGTCACTTTCATTGCGCCCCACATTGGGGACACATCAAAAGATGCCCTTCTTTCAATTGCCCTGATAACCATGGTGACATTCTCAGTTTGACATGAGGAATATCGACATACTAGCTGTCAAAAAAGCATACAGAACCCGGTAATATGAATTTATTGTATGGGAGGTGCAGTATTTGGAAGAGAGAAAGTGAACTGCGTGATAAGTATGGTGGAGATATTGGTGTAGTGCGATGAACGTGTAACAGAACATCATGTGATCTAATAACTATTATTCATAAACATGCAATAATATGAAGATCATGACAAAACATGATAATTTTTACAAAACAACTACATACATCATAAATTAAGCTACAACCTTATACTGTACACATCTCATTTTCTATCTACATCTATTATGAAAGTAAGGAAAGTAAGGACACCTTTTAAGCATTAGCAGCTCAACGAAAATACCTACTCTGACTGCTATCACAGAGCATGGGAACACCGGCCATTGTGAAAACACATCCTGTACAGATCTACCAAGTTCAGCCTTTCATAAATTTCAACTGTGCAATCCCAGCGGAAAGGTAAAATAAATACCAAAAAATCTGAATCTATAACATCCTTGAAGTCTTCAAATAATTCTACGTACAGATACCATTTCTTGTAAGAAAATCATATAAATGTTTAAAACTTGTTAGTGAATTTTCCTTGTAAGAAACATCTTCCTACAGTATACTGATGCAACTTTTTCCTTCAATATGCAACTGCCAATTCCTTTATTGTCCATATACAGTTGTTCTTAATATGAAAATTTCATTTGATAAATACAGTGTATGTATCGACCTACAGTATGATATATGTATATATATTAATTAGATCACCTGTAAAATTTATTTTTTCCCAATGCAAATCTAGAATCTAGATGTAATATAACCTTCCCCTTTCTCTTCATTGACTTGAGACTGTTCCCATGATAAATTTCAAATGATGCCTAAATTAGTTTTAGGAAGTATAATTTAATAAAGATTTAGTATAGAGTATAGAGGGCATTTTTTTTGGAACTGCAGTTTTATCAACTACAATACAGTATATAAGAACTTTTAGGAGATTGTGCTACTTTTGTCGGTTTTGCCTACAAGCTCTAAAAACATCCATAATAAATACAATACTATTTACTACTTTTAACTGCTATTTCAAATCTGTTTGCAGCAATAACTTTTCAACAAATTCTGATGTTATTTGACATGTTACACGACCCCCTTTCCATTTGAAAAAACTGACTTAGATTCAAGATGGCCGATTTCAAGATGGCGCCACGTTTGGTACATACCCTAAAAGATAGCCCACCTCACCCATACCTTACTGGAGTATTCAGTTTTCCAATTTTCTGCAAGTTTTGAAAGAAGAGGGTGTACTGCGACTTTTGAATCACCCTGTGTAATGTACATTCTTTAATTTTGCCCTGTCATTAACATTGTGCAATAAATCTTCAATAAGGCCTTCAAATCAGGTGTTATTGTGTTTAGCACTGTTTACTATTGTTGCCTTTTAAGTATCTTATTTTCTGGGGAGTCTTTCCTCCTACCTACTGTATTAGACAGCTGATCATATATTATCGATTTGAAACTGTGTTTATATGGATGCTTTTTGTTCCAGTATAAGGAATACAATATTATTCCAGCATAAGGAATACAATATTATTCCAGCACAACAGGAGAATTTTGATTCCTTTTTTCCAGCCATAGATATGCTTATAAAAACATCAGTATCTATAATGATTGCTTGGAGAGAGATAAAGTACCAGCTAATCAGCTTCTGACTGCCATTTTACAGGCTGTGTTTTGAAAAAAGGTCTGTCAGTTGTTTGGTTGGTACTTTATCTCTCCACATTATCTCTCTCCAAGCTTTGATAATAATAATAATAATAATAATAATAAAAATAATAACAACAACAAGATACTGTACTGAATGTCCAAAAAATGGACTTGTGTTCAGCTCAGAAGACATAATCACCAATTGCATGCAGCATTATTCTGCATAGGATAATTCTAGAATAGTACAATATTAATTGATTAGGCTCAGACTAGGCAGTTCCCATGGTTCACAGCACTGTAGTATTAGACAAAGCAACCAAACTAAGCAATATTACAAAGGACTCATGTTGAATTGAAGAGGGGACAAATATACTGTATACAGTATAATGGAAGCCACTTGTTTGAAAGTGATATATCTTTTGGGAAAGATTTGAACAACTTCTTAAAAAAACAATGGGATTTAAAGATTAGGTTGATCTGTAAAGAGGTTTCCACCTTTTAAAGGCCAAATATTCTTAATATTCATTGCTCTTTTGTCTTGTTTTGTGAAACTCTTTAAGACTATTTCATGGGGTTATTTTTATGTTTCTTTAGAACAAGAGATGCACATAACGTACAATTCATAAGTCTTTTTTCAACCTAAAAACTATGTAACTATGAGCAATTGTTTTGTACTTTGCAGACATCACAATCATACAGTACACAAACAGCGATTAATTAGCGACAGCACATGCAGTAAGGATTTATCTGTAAAGTAGTGAGTGCTAACGGGAGGTAACCAGGAGGTTGGCTACAAAAACCCAGGTGCATCTCAAACATTTTGGGGCGTGTGCGAGCTTGCAACTGCATCTAGTTAGGCAGCTTTAAATGCTCTGGAGGATTACTTGCGATGGACAGTTTGAGGTTAGATAATGGCAATGATGGTGCATTTTGTACCCAAGTGGTGGATCTAAGATGCCATCAGAGGGCATCTCTGTACAAATCCCCATGGCTGCATCATTAGCATTTTTTCACAGATCCACTGAGTCCAAACATGCAGTTGTGAATGCAACTGTGTACACATCTATATCAGGCCCTATGCACAGTAACTACAGTATATCTGATGTACAGTATATAAAAAGGAGGCATCTGAAGGAAAAAGACGTATCCTGTTAGAAGCTCAGATCCAAGTGCTGCATCCAAGAATGCAGCATGGGATCACCATTGTGACCATCGGACATCTGAGTAAGTCTGAGCTTGTTCAGAATAGCTGCCTCCTGCCTGCTTGTGAGGCCAGTAAATCTGCCGCAGAAGTTGCAGACACTGGCTTTGCAACTCTCCAACAATGGGACTGGCGTGGGAATATAGGCAATGCCACCAACTCCCCACCCCCAAGTGGCTGCTGCAATCATGCTGTGGCTTGGGGGCACTGCGAGCAATCTCGCATTGAAGCATCTATGCAAGCACAGATCTCTAATCATAGGGTTATGTACAGTACATCTCTGAATCAGTGCTTTGTGTAGGTCACAATAGTACTGTACAGGGTAGCTTTCCATATCTGTAATAGAGTATAGCCGAGAGTACAGTACAGGATGAATATCCCTTATCCAAAATGCTTGGGACCAGAAGTATTTTGGATATCTGATTTTTCCGTATTTTGGAATAATTGCATACCATAATGAGATATCATGGCGATGGGACCTAAGTCTTAGCACAGAATGCATCTGTGTTTCATATACACCTTAAACACATAACCTGAAGGTCGTTTAATACAATATTTTTAATACATTTGTGTATTAAGCAAAGTGTGTGTACATTCACACAATTCACTTATGTTTCATATACACCTTATACACACAGCCTAAAGGTCATTTAATACATATTTTTAATAACTTTGTGTATTAAACAAAGTTTGTGTACATTGAGACATCAGAAAACCAAGGTTTCACTATCACTCAAAAAATTCTGTATTTCGGTTTATTCCGTATTTCGGAATATTTGGATATGGGATACTCAACCTGTATTCAGATTTATTCACACATTTTCTAAAACCACTGATAGAATCCACTCATTATAATATCAGCGTCACTGCTTACACAGATGTTATATTCAGGAATTTGTACATATGTAGTATTATCCCTTTCATATTGCATAACTATATTTTCATATTTTTAATTTTAATGCCAAAATTAACCACAATTTGCAAAAATAATGGTGGCAAAGAAGATGATTCAGGTTTGTAGTAAACAAAAAAAAGTAAGCAATCGGGCAAAACCATGTTGCACTGCAGGTGGGGCAGATATAACATGTGCAGAGAGAGTTAGATGTGGGTGGATTATATTGTTTCTGTGCAGGGTAAAAACTGACAGCTAATTTCTACACTGCAATTCAGATTTCAGTTTGAACACACCCCACCCAAATCTAAATCTCTCTGCACATGTTATATCTGATCCATCTACAGTAAAACCTGGTTTTGCCCATACATGGGGCCTGATTCAGAGATGGGCGCTGTATCGATGTCAGACACAGTGGAGTGATTTTTGGCCACTGTGCATGCCTTACAGTGAATACGCGCAGTGATTCATTAGCAATAGTGGATGCAATGAGGATTTATTCGCAAAGTGAGTGACAGGTAGTAACTAGAGATGAGCGGGTTCGGTTCCTCGGAATCCGAACCCGCCCGAACTTCAGCTTTTTTTACACGGATCCGAGCGACTCGGATCTTCCCGCCTTGCTCGGTTAACCCGAGCGCGCCCGAACGTCATCATGACGCTGTCGGATTCTCGCGAGGCTCGGATTCTATCGCGAGACTCGGATTCTATATAAGGAGCCGCGCGTCGCCGCCATTTTCACACGTGCATTGAGATTGATAGGGAGAGGACGTGGCTGGCGTCCTCTCCATTTAGATTAGAAGAGAGAGAGTGAGATTGAGACAGAGACACTTGATTTACTGGAGCTTAGGAGTACTAGAGAGTGCAGAGTTTACTAGTGACTGACCACTGACCAGTGACCACCAGTGCAGTTTTATTTAATATAATCCGTTCTCTGCCTGAAAAAAACGATACACAGTGACTCAGTCACATACCATATCTGTGCTCAGCCCAGTGTGCTGCATCATCTATGTATAATATCTGACTGTGCTCACACAGCTTAATTGTGGGGGAGACTGGGGAGCAGTTATAGGTTATAGCAGGAGCCAGGAGTACATATTATTAAAATTAAACAGTGCACACTTTTGCTGCAGGAGTGCCACTGCCAGTGTGACTGACCAGTGACCTGACCACACTGACCACCAGTATAGTATACTATATTGTGATTGCCTGAAAAAGTTAAACACTCGTCGTGTGACTTGTGTGGTGTTTTTTTATTCTATAAAAAACTCATTCTGCTGACAGACAGTGTCCAGCAGGTCCGTCATTATATAATATATACCTGTCCGGCTGCAGTAGTGATATATATATATTTTTTATATCATTATTTATCATCCAGTCGCAGCAGACACAGTACGGTAGTTCACGGCTGTAGCTACCTCTGTGTCGGCACTCGGCAGTCCATCCATAATTGTATACCACCTACCCGTGGTTTTTTTTTTCTTTCTTCTTTATACATACTACATCTCATTATCATCCAGTCTATATTAGCAGCAGACACAGTACAGTACGGTAGTCCACGGCTGTAGCTACCTCTGTGTCGGCACTCGGCAGTCCATCCATAATTGTATACCACCTACCCGTGGTTTTTTTTTCCTTCTTTATACATACTACATCTCATTATCATCCAGTCTATATTAGCAGCAGACACAGTACAGTACGGTAGTCCACGGCTGTAGCTACCTCTGTGTCGGCACTCGGCAGTCCATCCATAATTGTATACCACCTACCCGTGGTTTTTTTTTCTTTCTTCTTTATACATACTACATCTCATTATCAACCAGTCTATATTAGCAGCAGACACAGTACAGTACGGTAGTCCACGGCTGTAGCTACCTCTGTGTCGGCACTCGTCAGTCCGTCCATAATTGTATACCACCTACCCGTGTTTTTTTTTTCTTTCTTCTTTATACATACTACATCTCATTATCATCCAGTCTATATTAGCAGCAGACACAGTACAGTACGGTAGTCCACGGCTGTAGCTACCTCTGTGTCGGCACTCGGCAGTCCATCCATAATTGTATACCACCTACCCGTGGGTTTTTTTTCTTCTTTATACATACTACATCTCATTATCATCCAGTCTATATTAGCAGCAGACACAGTACAGTACGGTAGTCCACGGCTGTAGCTACCTCTGTGTCGGCACTCGGCAGTCCGTCCATAATTGTATACCACCTACCCGTGGTTTTTTTTTCTTTCTTCTTTATACATACTACATCTCATTATCATCCAGTCTATATTAGCAGCAGACACAGTACAGTACGGTAGTCCACGGCTGTAGCTACCTCTGTGTCGGCACTCGGCAGTCCATCCATAATTGTATACCACCTACCCGTGGTTTTTTTTTTTTCTTCTTTATACATACTACATCTCATTATCATCCAGTCTATATTAGCAGCAGACACAGTACAGTACGGTAGTCCACGGCTGTAGCTACCTCTGTGTCGGCACTCGGCAGTCCATCCATAATTGTATACCACCTACCCGTGGTTTTTTTTTCTTTCTTCTTTATACATACTACATCTCATTATCATCCAGTCTATATTAGCAGCAGACACAGTACAGTACGGTAGTCCACGGCTGTAGCTACCTCTGTGTCGGCACTCGGCAGTCCGTCCATAATTGTATACCACCTACCCGTGGTTTTTTTTTCTTTCTTCTTTATACATACATACTACATCTCATTATCAACCAGTCTATATTAGCAGCAGACACAGTACAGTACAGTAGTCCACGGCTGTAGCTACCTCTGTGTCGGCACTCGGCAGTCCATCCATAATTGTATACCACCTACCCATGGTTTTTTTTTCTTCTTTATACATACTACATCTCATTATCATCCAGTCTATATTAGCAGCAGACACAGTACAGTACGGTAGTCCACGGCTGTAGCTACCTCTGTGTCGGCACTCGGCAGTCCGTCCATAATTGTATACCACCTACCCGTGGTTTTTTTTTCTTTCTTCTTTATACATACATACTACATCTCTTTATCAACCAGTCTATATTAGCAGCAGACACAATACGGTAGTCCATGGCTGTAGCTACCTCTGTGTCGGCACTCGGCAGTCCGTCCATAATTGTATACCACCTACCCGTGGTTTTTTTTTCTTTCTTCTTTATACATACATACTACATCTCTTTATCAACCAGTCTATATTAGCAGCAGACACAGTACAGTACGGTAGTCCATGGCTGTAGCTACCTCTGTGTCGGCACTCGGCAGTCCATCCATAATTGTATACTAGTATCCATCCATCTCCATTGTTTACCTGAGGTGCCTTTTAGTTGTGCCTATTAAAATATGGAGAACAAAAATGTTGAGGTTCCAAAATTAGGGAAAGATCAAGATCCACTTCCACCTCGTGCTGAAGCTGCTGCCACTAGTCATGGCCGAGACGATGAAATGCCAGCAACGTCGTCTGCCAAGGCCGATGCCCAATGTCATAGTACAGAGCATGTCAAATCCAAAACACCAAATATCAGTAAAAAAAGGACTCCAAAACCTAAAATAAAATTGTCGGAGGAGAAGCGTAAACTTGCCAATATGCCATTTACCACACGGAGTGGCAAGGAACGGCTGAGGCCCTGGCCTATGTTCATGGCTAGTGGTTCAGCTTCACATGAGGATGGAAGCACTCAGCCTCTCGCTAGAAAAATGAAAAGACTCAAGCTGGAAAAAGCACAGCAAAGAACTGTGCGTTCTTCGAAATCCCAAATCCACAAGGAGAGTCCAATTGTGTCGGTTGCGATGCCTGACCTTCCCAACACTGGACGTGAAGAGCATGCGCCTTCCACCATTTGCACGCCCCCTGCAAGTGCTGGAAGGAGCACCCGCAGTCCAGTTCCTGATAGTCAGATTGAAGATGTCAGTGTTGAAGTACACCAGGATGAGGAGGATATGGGTGTTGCTGGCGCTGGGGAGGAAATTGACCAGGAGGATTCTGATGGTGAGGTGGTTTGTTTAAGTCAGGCACCCGGGGAGACACCTGTTGTCCGTGGGAGGAATATGGCCGTTGACATGCCTGGTGAAAATACCCAAAAAATCAGCTCTTCGGTGTGGAAGTATTTCACCAGAAATGCGGACAACATTTGTCAAGCCGTGTGTTCCCTTTGTCAAGCTGTAATAAGTAGGGGTAAGGACGTTAACCACCTCGGAACATCCTCCCTTATACGTCACCTGCAGCGCATTCATAATAAGTCAGTGACAAGTTCAAAAACTTTGGCCGACAGCGGAAGCAGTCCACTGACCAGTAAATCCCTTCCTCTTGTAACCAAGCTCACGCAAACCACCCCACCAACTCCCTCAGTGTCAATTTCCTCCTTCCCCAGGAATGCCAATAGTCCTGCAGGCCATGTCACTGGCAATTCTGATGATTCCTCTCCTGCCTGGGATTCCTCCGATGCATCCTTGCGTGTAACGCCTACTGCTGCTGGCGCTGCTGTTGTTGCTGCTGGGAGTCGATGGTCATCCCAGAGGGAAAGTCGTAAGCCCACTTGTACTACTTCCAGTAAGCAATTGACTGTTCAACAGTCCTTTGCGAGGAAGATGAAATATCACAGCAGTCATCCTGCTGCAAAGCGGATAACTGAGGCCTTGACAACTATGTTGGTGTTAGACGTGCGTCCGGTATCCGCCGTTAGTTCACAGGGAACTAGACAATTTATTGAGGCAGTGTGCCCCCGTTACCAAATACCATCTAGGTTCCACTTCTCTAGGCAGGCGATACCGAGAATGTACACGGACGTCAGAAAAAGACTCACCAGTGTCCTAAAAAATGCAGTTGTACCCAATGTCCACTTAACCACGGACATGTGGACAAGTGGAGCAGGGCAGGGTCAGGACTATATGACTGTGACAGCCCACTGGGTAGATGTATGGACTCCCGCTTCAAGAACAGCAGCGGCGGCACCAGTAGCAGCATCTCGCAAACGCCAACTCTTTCCTAGGCAGGCTACGCTTTGTATCACCGGTTTCCAGAATACGCACACAGCTGAAAACCTCTTACGGCAACTGAGGAAGATCATCGCGGAATGGCTTACCCCAATTGGACTCTCCTGTGGATTTGTGGCATCGGACAACGCCAGCAATATTGTGTGTGCATTAAATATGGGCAAATTCCAGCACGTCCCATGTTTTGCACATACCTTGAATTTGGTGGTGCAGAATTTTTAAAAAAACGACAGGGGCGTGCAAGAGATGCTGTCGGTGGCCAGAAGAATTGCGGGACACTTTCGGCGTACAGGCACCACGTACAGAAGACTGGAGCACCACCAAAAACTACTGAACCTGCCCTGCCATCATCTGAAGCAAGAAGTGGTAACGAGGTGGAATTCAACCCTCTATATGCTTCAGAGGTTGGAGGAGCAGCAAAAGGCCATTCAAGCCTATACAATTGAGCACGATATAGGAGGTGGAATGCACCTGTCTCAAGCGCAGTGGAGAATGATTTCAACGTTGTGCAAGGTTCTGATGCCCTTTGAACTTGCCACACGAGAAGTCAGTTCAGGCTTTTGCAGAAGAAGCTGGAGACATTGAAGGAGGAGCTAACACGGAGCGATTCCGCTAGGCATGTGGGACTTGTGGATGGAGCCCTTAATTCGCTTAACAAGGATTCACGGGTGGTCAATCTGTTGAAATCAGAGCACTACATTTTGGCCACCATGCTCGATCCTAGATTTAAAGCCTACCTTGGATCTCTCTTTCCGGCAGACACAAGTCTGCTGGGGTTGAAAGACCTGCTGGTGAGAAAATTGTCAAGTCAAGCGGAACGCGACCTGTCAACATCTCCTCCTTCACATTCTCCCGCAACTGGGGGTGCGAGGAAAAGGCTCAGAATTCCGAGCCCACCCGCTGGCGGTGATGCAGGGCAGTCTGGAGCGACTGCTGATGCTGACATCTGGTCCAGACTGAAGGACCTGACAACGATTACGGACATGTCGTCTACTGTCACTGCATATGATTCTCTCAACATTGAAAGAATGGTGGAGGATTATATGAGTGACCGCATCCAAGTAGGCACGTCACACAGTCCGTACTTATACTGGCAGGAAAAAGAGGCAATTTGGAGGCCCTTGCACAAACTGGCTTTATTCTACCTAAGTTGCCCTCCCACAAGTGTGTACTCCGAAAGAGTGTTTAGTGCCGCCGCTCACCTTGTCAGCAATCGGCGTACGAGGTTACATCCAGAAAATGTGGAGAAGATGATGTTCATTAAAATGAATTATAATCAATTCCTCCGCGGAGACATTGACCAGCAGCAATTGCCTCCACAAAGTACACAGGGAGCTGAGATGGTGGATTCCAGTGGGGACGAATTGATAATCTGTGAGGAGGGGGATGTACACGGTGATATATCGGAGGATGATGATGAGGTGGACATCTTGCCTCTGTAGAGCCAGTTTGTGCAAGGAGAGATTAATTGCTTCTTTTTTGGGGGGGGTCCAAACCAACCCGTCATATCAGTCACAGTCGTGTGGCAGACCCTGTCACTGAAATGATGGGTTGGTTAAAGTGTGCATGTCCTGTTTTGTTTATACAACATAAGGGTGGGTGGGAGGGCCCAAGGACAATTCCATCTTGCACCTCTTTTTTCTTTTATTTTTCTTTGCGTCATGTGCTGTTTGGGGAGGGTTTTTTGGAAGGGCCATCCTGCGTGACACTGCAGTGCCACTCCTAGATGGGCCCGGTGTTTGTGTCGGCCACTAGGGTCGCTTATCTTACTCACACAGTCAGCTACCTCATTGCGCCTCTTTTTTTCTTTGCGTCATGTGCTGTTTGGGGAGGGTTTTTTGGAAGGGACATCCTGCGTGACACTGCAGTGCCACTCCTAGATGGGCCCGGTGTTTGTGTCGGCCACTAGGGTCGCTTATCTTACTCACACAGTCAGCTACCTCATTGCGCCTCTTTTTTTCTTTGCGTCATGTGCTGTTTGGGGAGGGTTTTTTGGAAGGGACATCCTGCGTGACACTGCAGTGCCACTCCTAGATGGGCCCGGTGTTTGTGTCGGCCACAAGGGTCGCTTATCTTACTCACACAGCTACCTCATTGCGCCTCTTTTTTTCTTTGCGTCATGTGCTGTTTGGGGAGGTTTTTTTGGAAGGGACATCCTGCGTGACACTGCAGTGCCACTCCTAGATGGGCCCGGTGTTTGTGTCGGCCACTAGGGTCGCTTATCTTACTCACACAGCGACCTCGGTGCAAATTTTAGGACTAAAAATAATATTGTGAGGTGTGAGGTATTCAGAATAGACTGAAAATGAATGGAAATTATGGTTTTTGAGGTTAATAATACTTTGGGATCAAAATGACCCCCAAATTCTATGATTTAAGCTGTTTTTTAGGGTTTTTTGAAAAAAACACCCGAATCCAAAACACACCCGAATCCGACAAAAAAAATTCGGTGAGGTTTTGCCAAAACGCGGTCGAACCCAAAACACGGCCGCGGAACCAAACCCAAAACCAAAACACAAAACCCGAAAAATTTCCGGCGCTCATCTCTAGTAGTAACCATTTGGGGTAGGTAATGGGGTGAGGATACAAAAGTGTAGGCATGTTGCCACTACATTCTGGGTGTGTCCTAGTCAGCCAATGCAAATTTGTTTGCAATGGGACTGGCTAACTCTTAGTTGAGATGCTCTGGTTGCTCAGTAATTCAATATTATGACCAATGTTCCCAATGTTACATCTTTTGTACCAATCTTAGATGCCAACTGTACACAAGACAGCGGCTGAGACATTAGCATATTTTCACTGCGTCCAAAATTGTGCATCTCTGAATCAGACCCATTGATCTACAATTTGCTACTGTATTATGGGCCTAATTCAACAAGGATTGCTAATCTGAGAAATTGCAGTTGTCTGGTAGTAGAAAGGCATAGAAAGGCGCCGTCCTAACAGAAAGAAAAAATGCCCCGTTCTTCGCAGATTGCTATACACTCGCAGATACATACACAAATCCCGACACGTCTTTGCTGTCTGAGCAAATGTGAGTAGGTCTGAGGTGGACCAATCTGCGATTGAGACGGGCTGGAAGTGGTCTGCGCTGACATCAGAGACCCTCCACCAAAACGCCTGGGCGTGCCTGCGTTTATTCTAATGCACCCCCAAAATGTCAGATTACCACCCAGAAAAGCCAGTTTACTGACGGTCAGATAGGGGCTCCATTGCGTTTACGATCTGTATGCATTTTCTGTCACTATTACCCCATGCGTGTGTGCAATGCAAACGCTATGCATGTGCAGTCTTTGATAATCGCTCCATTTGCAAATTCTCTAATAAGCGATCCATGCTGAATTAGGCCCTATATCATTCTCTTTGCTCTGAAAATTAAAATATGCAGCTTACACAGAAAGAGTGCTAAGTGTTCCATGTGCTTTAGGTTAATACTCAATCATTTATTGCATATCATTTCAAAACTTTGCCGTTTTTGTTCTTTTTTAAATGGAATTAAATTGATCTCATGGGCATTCTTAGTACAAAATGTTGTTGTTACATATTTTATAATGGTTAGATATGAATAAAGGGGGTCATTCCGAGTTGTTCGCTCGCAAGATGCTTTTAGCAGCTTTGCACACGCTAAGCCGCCGCCTACTGGGAGTGAATCTTAGCTTCTTAAAATTGCGAACGAAAGATTCGCAATATGGCGATAAGACATCTCTGTGCAGTTTCTGAGTAACTCGAGACTTACTCGGCATCTGCGATCAGTTCAGTGCTTGTCTTTCCTGGTTTGACGTCTCAAACACACCCAGCGTACGCCCAGACACTCCTCCGTTTCTCCAGCCACTCCCGCGTTTTTCCCAGAAACGGTAGCGTTTTTTCACACACACCCATAAAACGGCCAGTTTCCGCCCAGAAACACCCACTTCCTGTCAATCACATTACGATCACCAGAACGAGGAAAAAACCGTGAGTAAAATTCCTAACTGCATAGCAAATTTACTTGGCGCAGTCGCAGTGCGGACATTGCGCATGCGCACTAAGCGGAAAATCGCTGCGATGCAAAGAAATTTACAGAGCGAACAACTCGGAATGACCCCCAAAATTTCAACTGCCATCCTGGTATTATTTCTCAACTAGATAAGACAACAGGCTGCTTCATAGGGACGAAGACAGATTCTACATGTATGAAAAAGAAGGGGTGAAATTGGATATTATATATTTACAAAATAAAACTACTGTACTTTACTCAAAAAGTGCAGGAATGTTGCTTTATATGCTTACTATTTCCTATATTTTGGTGTCTGCTACATTATAGTGGACAATGTTTTGAGTTTCCTTGAATGCTTTTCATTCAAAGATAGACTGAGCAGTGCAGGATTCTGGCTGATCTCTGACTTTTATTAGAGGGGCATACACTTAACAAGGCAAAACAATGACTTGTAAGTTATTGCCCCTTTAAAAAATGTCAGAGAGAGAGAGAACAGAGGAGAACAATGTACTATTTATTTGCTGTAGTTATTTGTTTCCATTTGCTGATGTTTGAACTTTGGGGGTAATTCAGACCTGATCATAGCAGCAAGTTTGTTAGCAGCTGGGCAAAGCTATGTGCACTGCAGGTGTGCCAGATATAACATTTGCAGAGAGAGTTACATTTGGGTGAGTTATATTGTTTCTGTGCAGGGTAAATACTGGCTGCTTTATATTTACACTGCAATTTAGATATCAGTTTCAACACACCCCACCCAAATTTAACTCTCTCTGCACATGTTATATCAGCCCCCCCTGCAGTGAACATGGTTTTGCCCAACTGCTAACAAATTTGCTGCTACGATCATGTCTGATTTACCCCCTGAATTACCCCCTTTGTATGTAGAGCTTAGGCTCTGTATCTAATTCTCTAGCTTTGGAGTGGTTGGATGTGTAGCGTGGGAAGACTTTTCCCAAAGGATTCTATGAGAGTTGGTGGTTATGATTGAATATTAAAAATAGTGATGAGCAAATCATCCACCCGTGACACCCCTGCAAGTTTCCCACAACATCTCAGGGTGCCATGCACACAGTTTGGCAATCAATTTATTAAGTTAATTATATAGTACACTGTACACACGCTTTTGTCAAAAGCCATTTAACCTAGCACTTTGGTTTTGCTTTTGGGAGGAATCCGGAGAACGCAGAGAAAACCCATGTAATCAGTAGGAGAACATACAAACTCCACAAAGATAGAGCTTTGGTTGTAACTGATCCCAGCAATTCAGTGCTGTGAGGCAGCAATGCTAAACATTTATACCAACCATGCTGCCCCAAACTACAGTATATCTATATTAATATTATTTAAGATGATGGTGATGCCATTTGAATTCATATAATTACATTTATATAAGACTTAACGTTGATGACTTTGTGACAATGGGGATGTAATTTGATAGGAAATAACAGTGTTTCAGTATGTCTGCGTATGGAGATATTTTTTGTGATGGTAAAGTTGTTTGGGTTAAAGAAAAAATAGCTATGTGTCTACAATGATGTGTATAGGTAAACAGGTGTATGCACCACTGGAAGATAAAGCAGTTCTAGCCCCTTGATGGATAACACTGCAGCACCTCTGGATTGACAACACTGCAGCAACCCTGGATGGACACAGCATGGAGAGAGCACCTCTAAGCAGCCCCAGACTTGTGATGGACAGCACTGCAGCACTCCTGGATGGACAACTCTACACCCCTGGACGGACACAGCACGGACAGGTCTGCACTATACAAGCTCCACAGCCGGCATGAAATGGTGCTGATCACCGGATCCAAAACCTGTGACAATTTGACAGTGGGAGTATGATGTTTTGCCTCATTTTGGGATCTGAGTCAGGTGGGAAACCCCGAGCTGGACTCGGTTCCCAGCTCGTATCACGAAGTTCGGGTGGGTCCGGTTCCCAGATATCCGGACCCACTCATCTCTAAAAAAAATTAACGATATGCTGTAACAATTTGTGTAATAAGCTTCAAATATTTATACAGATTGTGTGGGTGTGAATAGAGATGTGTGTGCAGACTCCTGTGTTTTTGTTTGTGGTTCAAAAGTATAATTGTGTTTTGGTTTGGATTTGTTTTTGCATAACCACCCTAATTTTGGATCTGCATTTCTTAAACAATTGATAAAAACAGCTAAAATCATGTAATTTGGACTTGTCTTTGTTCCTACAGTATCATTGACATCAACAACATTAAATTCCAGTAAATTTCAGTGTGAAATGGCAACTGGAATTAGAAGGGAGGGAGAAGGACTTAAATGCAATTCAAAACACGCAAGATTTGTTTTTTAGATCTGAGATCAGAACTTTGTGGGTTGACCTAAGCCGGGTCTCAGTTCGACTCCAAACACCAAAGTGACCCAAAATTCAGAAATATTTAGTTTTCAGCAAGACCAAACCGCTCATCTTTAGGTTTGAATGAATATAAGAAAAAAAAAAAATTGTGTGAATATATGAAATTCACAAATGCTAATATATTACGGGAAAGAAACTAAAAAAATAGAGATTATAATAATAAAATTGAAATGTAAAATAAAATAATGCATAAAGGTTTTAATTGATGACACATATAAAAACAATGATCACAATATAGGATATGCATGTATCAAGCATGCCTGGTGATGCATACATCATGCCGGACTTTCTCCATTGTATTCCTGGGTGGTGTGGCTCCACACATTGTGTACTCATCTAGTGGTTAGCAGCATGGGATGTGTGTCCTATCCAGTGGAGGAGGTGACCAATTTGCCGTGGAGTATTTTAAGCAAACCATGTGGTAACCAGCCCACACAGTCCTGCACTTGGAAGAGCATATTTTACCTTGTGATTACTTTTTTTTTATGTATGTCAGCTATTAAAAAATTTTAATAGTTCAATTTCCTGTGTGATTTCGGGATCCTCAAAAAAGGGAAGTAGCGGTCTGGATATTGATAGGACTCTGGTGCTTTATTAAGGATGTTGTGGTATTAACTTGCCAATTTCAAAGTGTGGTTGTATGAATATTTTATGTGTATTGTTGAAGATGCACACTAGTAGCAGTTTAAGATGTGGGCTAGCAGGGCAGGTGCTCAGGGCGGTGTGGCTGCAGTCATACCACCAGCACCATCTGGATTGCATGTGCCTGCGTGCTGCCTGCATCACGCTGGTTACTTCCCTCTGCCTAACCACCGCTGGCCACCTCTTGCACACACCCCCCCCCCCCTGCTGGCAGCTTTCCGTTACACAGGCAGCAGGGCGGATGGCACAGTCACTCACTCTCTCTCTCTATAGAGGTGCTCTACCTTTCACAATGTGTACAAGAGGCTCTACCTGGCATAACACATATAAGTGGCTCTACCTGCAACAATGTGTATAAGGGGCTCTACCTAGCATAATGTGTATAAGGGGCTCTACCTGGCATAACATGTATAAAAGTGGCTCTACCTTGCATCATGTGAATAAAAGGAACTATACCTGGCATTGCATGCATAAAAGGGTCTCTACCTGGCATAATGTGTATAAGGGGCTCTACCTGGCATAATGTGAACACTGGGCTCTGCTCTACTGTGGTGTAATGAAGTCACACCCCTATAATTTTAGTGCACACTGTCCCTATTTAAAATGGGGAGGCACCACAGGAATCGTTCGCCCTGGGCGCCACAAGGTCTATATCTGGCCCTGATGCACACCACCTATATATTGTGTGAATTGTAAAATAAACAGTGTGTTTTATTTGCATTTGTAGAGTGAAAATACAAGAATCTTTGTACCAGAGAAATTAGCACAATTAAATAGCATATAAATAGTATTAAACAGTCAAAGTAATGTCTGTAACACACTCAAAAGTTTACATCAAAATCTAAGCCTTTAATACCCAGGCATTTTAGTTTGTGTTTCAAATGGAAAGTACAGGTCCTATGCAAATGTATTTCATACTGTATTCATTGCTGTAATCTTTATTTGTGTTCAGGAGATTATTGGTGGTCACTGACCTCATTGTGTCTTATCTTCAATTAAAAGAACTGAATAGAGCCAAAAGCATTAAAAAAATGCAATGCTTATGAAGGAAATTTAATGCAAGAGAGGGTGTTGATACTGGAAATAATGGGTTCCATTATTATGTGTGATAGCATTAATAGCAAATGTGTGTAAATAATACTACTATGTATTATTCGAATAATGAAGGCAAATCACTACTAATGAGGATCGTAAAATACAAGCCAAAGTAAATAGAGGAAATAAATTAGTAAACAAGATTATATTTAAAAAACAAAACAAATATCTATATATATATATATATATATATATATATATATATATATATATAAATGCAAAAGCCTTCACTCACTCACTCACTCACTCACTCACTCACTCCTAATTCTCTTACTTTCCGATATGTTAGGAAGCTGAAATTTAACAGATATCTTTTAGGTGGGAAATAGGAATACTATGTGCATAGAATTTTAATAAACATACCCTAAGGGGATGAAAAGGGGGTTGATATAGTGACATAATTACTGATGCATTGCTTGTGTTGCTGGAAAGATAACGTCCAAACGGACAATCGGATCAAAAATGCCAAAGCACTCACTCACTCACTCACTCACTCATCAGGGGGTTGACATAATGATGTCATTACCGATGCGTGGCTTACGTTGCGTGAACAATAATGCCTAAATGGACAATCGGATCAAAATTTGGATTGCACCTCCAGTGTGTAGAATTTAATAACCTACAAAAATGGTCCTGTCACTTTTTACCATATCTGCTACAGGTGCTCCTCAGGTAACACCAAAATCCATGGAATAATATTTACTTACATTAAGATGTCTAAAATTTACAGCTCTCTAGATTTGCCAAATTTTTAACACTCATTTATATTTACAACCCTTAAAATCAGAAACTCCCATCCGAAGAACAGGTAGAACAGCTAGTATATTATATTTGTATTTGTTTGTGACTGTATACATACTAGATAATGTATTGTCCATTGCATTTGTTTTACTCTGTTTTTGATTAACAGTATTTAATAAAAGATACGTTTTAAAAACTAGCAAAATTAGACATTCCATCTAGAACAGGAACCATTATGTGAGTCCTTTCTTTTTCTATGTGTTGAACTGTACTGTATGCAAATTATTATTACTCATGGCAGAACCACCTCATACAGTACCTCCCAACATTGGTGACAATAGATTTAGGACCCCTAGTCTCCGAAAAGTGAGTGACGTCTGTCCCCCTACATCATCACTATGGGGGCATGCTCAGCACTCTCCGAGATGCTGGGCAGCCCAAGGCTCTTCATGCACTGTGTATAGATACCTTGCGCAGTACTGCAACATTTATAGGCTATGAGGTGGTTACACAGTATGCACAGTATGCATTTTATTAGTTACACAGTATGCATTTTATTAATGAATAATGCTCAGAACCATGGATTAATATTTACTTACATTAAGACGTTTCAAATTTACAGCTCTATAGATTTATCACATTTTTTTACACTCATTTATATTTACAACAATGAAAACCATAAGACAGAAAAAATATTGTATGATGACCCTCTTGCGCAGTAAAAAGGACAATGAAGGCCTAGCTGGATATGGAGTAGGACGTGATCTCCTAGCTCCCCAGCCTACATACTCCTGTATACTATCCTGCTGCCCTGTGTAAATGCCCACTGGGCCCTACACTGCTGTCTGAAGGGCTCCTGACCACTTAGGGACGTGCTGCAGGGTGATTTTATGCCCTGTTCCCTGGCTAGGGGCATTCATAGGTGCTGTGCCTTTCTAGCCGGGACCGGCCTGCATGCGGCCAGCGCCATCTTGACTTACTCTTGACGGGGTCCGTGGTCTTGCTTATACCCCCCTCACTGACCTGTTCTGCGCTGCTGTCGCCTGGGGGATGCTTCGTGGGATCCCGCCGCTGTGGGCGCCCGAGGGCCTGGCCCCCTCCTGTGCTCAACTACCGCTGTGGAGCCGCTGCCCGTGAGTCTCTGCCGGGCTCCATATTGTGGTTGGCGGAGGTCGCGGCCACCGCCTGCTCTGCGCTTCTGGCTGGCCGGATCGAGCGCCTGTCCTCTCCTGGAGTGTGGTCTGCGGCACCCACTGTCCTGGCCAAGCTGTGCCCTGACTCCTCCCTGGGGCCAGATCTTCTGCTGGAGGCACTGGGTATAGGTGGCTGGCGGGCGCCATCTTGTGACTGGCGGTGAGCGCGGATTTGCTCCCGTCTGGACCTCCTCTGCTGCCTGCTCTGCTTGGCCTATCTAGATGGTCACTCAGTCTCTCCTCCACTGCCTGGGGGAGTAGTGACCTGTGTCTGTACTACTGTGTGGGGTATCCCTGTTTTATCACTGCATTAGCTCCAGATACCTGCAAGAAAGGACAGTTTATATGGCCCTGCTGCAGCTCATTGGTTTCTATTGTTAGCAGTATCTGAGAGTTGTGGGGTTGTGCGGGTTGGTGGTCTCTCTCCTGTGTCTACCACTTCCCCACCCCCTTCCTCTCTGTGCTCCAGTGCTGTGTAGGTCACCGCTGGCACACCTATCATAGTGCATATTCCTATATTGGCACTGACATTCCTCTGCCTTCCTTCTGCATTTCTACATTTTTGCCTGTCCTGGGATTTATAACACAATTTTTATTCGTCTGGCCCTGTTCTATAAACCTGATGGTCCGAAAACGTCGCTCCTCTGCTGCGGCCCGTTTAGCACAATTTGCTCACGTAGAACACACTCCTGTTTCTCCTGTTTCTTCTGCATTGTCACCGGCCCCCTCCTCTCCCCCCTTATCCAGCATGGCGGAGGCTGCCGAGGTCACTATGTCTCAACTTTTGAAAGCCATTACGGATTCTGAGAAGCGGCTCGCAGATAGAGTGGCGGAAGTTCATATTGACATTTCTCTTTTACGCCAAGATATGCAGAAACTCCGGGATAGAGTTGGGGAGACAGAGAACCGCATTTCTTCATTGGAAGACTCCTGTACGCCTGTCCCCGCCCGGCTCACTTCCCTGGAAACGGAGATGTCTGCGTGCAAGCTTAAATTGACGGTTATCGAGGGGCGTCTCAGATGGAATAAGGTTCGTTTTGTGGGCCTACCTGAAAAGGCGGAGGGTTCACAGCCAGAACAATTTCTGGAATCCTGGCTGTTATCCACATTCGGCAAGCATTCGTTTACTCCACAGTTTGCTATTGAAAGGGCCCACCGTGTTCCTACTCATCCTCTACCCCCAGGCGCACCGCCTAGGACCTTCATTGCTAAAATTCTTCATTACAAGGACAGGGATGCTATCCTACGACTTGCTAGGATTAAAGGCCCGCTGGAGCATGGAGGTCAGCGGGTGTCTGTGTTTCAGGACTTTTCGGCTGAGGTCCAGAAGTCCCGTGCGCAGTTTACGCAGGTTAAACAGCGGCTTCGTAATCTTCAACTACAGTATTATATGATATATCCTGCTCATCTTCGGGTGATGTCTGGCAACCGCACTCATTTCTTAGATACACCCAGGGATGCATCTGCCTGGATTGATCTACAACCTCAACCTCGTGCTGCCCCACCCTGAGAGACTTTAATATGTGATTTTTCTTGTTTACACTGCTTTTTTCTTTTTCTAGCATCTATGTTCTATCATTTGAGTGCTGGGTTTTTATAGGAGTGACTTTAGCCAGGGTTATTGCATCTCTGTTATTGGCAATGTTCCTGATGTTAGGCTGGTGACTTCATGTACTAAAGGTTATGGGGTTTGGTTTCCCCGCAAATAGTTTTTCTTAGTTAATTTGACTCTCTCCTAGAGTTGATACAATGTTTGGGGTTAGGTGTACCTATGTTTGAGTTGGTATGCGTGGAGGGTGTGGTTGGGTGTTGTTATTTTTCTTACTACTATTGTTATGTGTGTTGGTTTTATTTTCCTTCTTACATGTGCTTTTATTGTGCTGTTTGCTCTGAATATGCTGTATTATATTTACTTTATGATTGCGCGGGGGATGGCCGATGTAGCGCTGGGGTACCGATGCTTCGCTGTAGTCATACTTGAGTGTTATACGTCAATATGGTAACTGTTTTTTCATGGAACGTTAGAGGCCTTAATGATGGGGTTAAGCGTTCCCTAGTTTTAAAATATATTAATTCCCAGAATCCTGGCCTAGTTTGTCTTATGGAGACGCACCTTACTGGTAGCCGAGTTCTTTCACTTAAGAAATCCTGGGTTGGGTGGGTGTTTCACTCCACTTTCCATTCCAGTTCTAGGGGGGTTTCCATATTGATTCATAAACATTTGAATTTTGCCTGTACTAAGGTCCAACTTGATCCTCTAGGGTGTTATGTGTTTTTGGCTGGCACGATACAGGGTTCCGCATTTGTGCTGCTTGATATATATATACCTCCTCCGTATAATTCAGGAATTTTGGTGAAAGCATGCGCCTTCATGCAGGAGTTTCCCTTCGCCCCAGCCATTTGCATTGGTGACTTTAATGCTGTTTTGAATGAGGCTACCGATAGATGGAGGCCTGCTGCTCGGAGCGTGGCTTCTGGACCCACCCTCTTTGCCCGTTTAATCTCTGAGTTTGGACTTGTGGATGTGTGACGTCTGCGTAACCCTTCTGTCAGTTGTTTTTCCTGCTTCTCTAGCTCGTATGGAGTATTTTCCCGTATTGATATGGCATTGCTTATGCGCTCCCTACTTCCCTGTGTATCTTCAGTGAGATATTTATCCCGTGGGATATCAGATCATTCCCCTATATTGCTGTCCCTATCTTTTTATATACCTAGGGGGGCATCATTTTGGAAGTTTAACCCCTTTTGACTTACCCTTATGGGTGCAGCCACTGAACTAATTGTGCTTTGTGAGGAGTTTTTTTATTAATAATCCTATCTGTAATAATGCTTTATTGGCATGGGATGCTTATAAAGCCTTCCTGCGGGGTTCACTGATATCCAGAGTTGCCCAGTTGAAGATAGCCAGCAGAAAATCGGAGGAGGAGTTGGAGAGGAGGAGTGCTGAGCTTGAACAGAATTATTTGCGCAGTGGCCTTGCTGCAGATCGGGTGGAATGGCTGATTGTTCATAGGCAACTGACGGACCTACTCCTTGATAAATCAAAAAGGTGTCTGCTGTTCTGTGCCCATAATTTTTATATTCAGGGAGATCGCTCGGGAAAATTCCTGGCCTATTTGGCTAGACAGGAGATGCCCCCCGCCGCTGTGCATAGTAATACGAGTATGTCTGGTGCTGTCTGTACTGACACCCCCTCTATAGCTTTTAGCTTTTATAACTATTTTTTAGATGTTTATAAATTCAGAGCACAATATACATACTCAGCTTTATCTGACTATTTTGATAAGGTAGATGTCCCTTCTCTGAGCCCTGAGTCCCGACAATTTTTGGACATGCCCATTACACTGGAAGACGTTGAAAATGCCATAATAAGGCCCCAGGGGTTGAGGGTCTCCCTATTGAACTGTACAAAACCCACTTGGATTTTTTTGCCCCCAAACTCCTGTTGTTATTTGAGCTACTGTTTTGGGATGGCACTCTTCCCTCTTCTATGGCGGAGGCACTGGTGGTGCTGATTCCAAAGCCGAGTAAGGATCCTCTCCTCCTAGACTCCTACCGTCCTATCTCCCTGTTGTCAACTGATATAAAGATTATTGCCAAAATTTTAGCGCTCCGGCTCAACACTGAGGTCCTGGAGATAGTTAATTGTGACCAAACAGGCTTTATGCCTGGCAGATCTACCACTGTCAATCTCAGACGATTATTTATGTATATGCAGTTAGCAGGGGACGAGTTGGACGGTGCGGTAGTCGTTTCCCCCGTTGCTGCCCGTGCTTTTGACTCTGTAGAATGGGTGTATCTCTGGGAGGCACTTGCCAGATTTGGGATAGGCCCGAATTGGCTTGCGCAGTTAGAGGTGCAACAAATATAGTGGGACTTAGAGTTGTGGGTCAAGAAGAAAAAATTGGTTTATATGTGGTTGATATGATATTATTTCTAAAAGATATATTCCCCTCCTTGCCCGCTCTCCTAGACCTGGTCTGGGAGTTTGGGGTTTTTATCAGGTATCTGTATTAATTGGGGTAAATCGGTGGTGTTCCCGTTAAGTTCCTCTATGTCACCTCCGTCCTCTTACGATCTTCCCCTTCAGTGGTGCACCCAGTTTAAGTACCTTGGTATTCAAATCTCTCATTCCTCAAAAGATTTTGTCGCTTTGAATCTGACTCACCAGATTGATAATTTGCGCATCAAGTCACGAATTTGGCATAAACTTCCTTTAACTGTAACGGGCCATGTGAATAATATAAAAATGATTATTCAACCTAAATTTCTTTATATACTGCAGAATGCACCAGTCTACATCCCTGCCTTACAATTTTTGCTGATTTCCCGATGCATTGCTTCTTTTATCTGGGGTGCTAAACGGGCCCGTATTGCAAATAAAACACTCTGTAGACCAAAATTGGAAGGAGGCTTGGCATTACCTGACATAAGACTATATTATTTAGCTGCCCAATTAGTACAACTCTATGAATGGGTTACTCTAGGGGATTATGGGAACATACCAGTGGCTCTTCTGGATAAGGCTGGGCTCTCATTTTCTCCAATACAGTTTCTGTTGGCAAAGTCTTCATTATCCTCCCTCCCCCCTTTATTACAGCAGGCTCATAGAGTATGGTTGGTGACTGAGAGGCTGCTGGGTGACTACTGTGGATCCTTGTTCTCCACTTTGGAATAATGTAAATTTTTCAGAGCTTTTTGGATTGGAGGGTAGCTCTGTATGGATTTCGTATGAGGTATCTGCTGTGGGGCAACTTTATCAGTATGGAGTGCTCCATAGCTTTGAGTATCTGTCCACTAATTATGGTATTCCTAGTTGTAATTTTTTTCGTTATTTACAGCTCTGGCATGCTCTGATGGCACAGTGGCGGGGCTCTGCTCCGCAACTCTCTGAATCCCCTGTTCACAAGATGATTCGCACTTTGCCTTCTCGCGGGAGGGCCTCGTCTTCGTACTCCTCCCTCCTCTTCTCCTCTGGATTGAATGGGCTGACCGCCCTTCAAGCTAAATATACGCAAGATTTAGGTGAAATCGAAGAGAAGGATTGGTCACATATCCTGGCTTCCCCACGTGCGGCCTCGGCGAGTGCTAGATTCCAGCAGATACAGTTATATATTTTACATAGAGTCTACGGGACTCCTTCCCGTCTGTTTAAAATTGGAGGCTCGACTTCTGATAGCTGTCCGAGGTGCTCTGATCCAGCTGCTGGTTTCTGGCATTTGCTTTGGCTGTGCCCGTGGGTGAATGCCTTTTGGGAAAATGTCACGACATCTATCGGTCATACGGGTGTCCGTATTCCACTGATGACTCCGCGCATTTGCATATTCGGCCTTGATTTGAGGGAATGCCTCCAAGTACACTCCTATCTTTATGTCACTATAGTTCTCGCATTGGTCCGGGTATGCATCGCTCGCAATTGGATGGCTCATGCTCCCCCGTTATCTGCTGAATGGGTTGCTCTTGTGAATGCTACTCTTTCTCATGATCGTTTTATGTATATTAAATGGAATTCACTACTGAAATTTCATAAGATATGGGGTTTATGGAGAAACTCCCAATACTTTACTCACCCCTCACTTTAAACATTGTTCATAGGTACTGTCTGTGGTGATGTGTTGCTCCTGGTGTGGACCGGCCATCTCTACGCTCCTCTCCCCCTTCACGCAATACAGCACGTATTTTGTTCTTTTTGTTTTCTTCTGTAGTTGATTAAGATTATTCTAAAAAGTGAAGTGAGTGCTGTTTGGTATTCACACAATAACGCTACTTTACAGAGGAGTTATTTGGAAAGCACAAATTTGACTTTGTGATGGTTTAACTGCACTGTTTATTGTAATTTTTGTTGTTGTTTTGTTTTCTGTTTTTCTTTTCACTCTCTTGAAAAATAATAAAAACACCTGATTATAAAAAAAAAGGACAATGCAGCCTAAATCCAATATCATGGGAGGGATAAAACACCAAATCCCCGCAAGATTCACAGTGCAAACAAAATGGATAAAGGAATCTTGGCGCTCTCTCCTTACAGATATACACATCCAATAATGATAAAAACTTGATACATGTGGTTTGACATTAATGTAGTAAAAACATAGAACAGGTTGAGTCTCCCTTATCCAAAATGCTTGGGACCAGAGGTATTTTGGATATGGGATTTTTCCGTATTTTGGAATAATTGCATACCATAATGAGATATCATGGTGATGGGACCTAAATCTAAGCACAGAATGCATTTATGTTACATATACACCTTATACACACAGCCTGAAGATAATTTTAGCCAATATTTTTTATAACTTTCTGCATTAAACAAAGTGTGTCTACATTCACACAATTCATTTATGTTTCATATACACCTTATACACACAGCCTGAAGGTCATTTAATACAACATTTTTAATAACTTTGTGTAGTAAACAAAGTTTGTGTACATTGAGCCATCAAAAAACAAAGGTTTCACTATCTCACTCTCACTCAAAAAAGTCCGTATTTTGGAATATGCCGTATTTCGGAATATTTGGATATGGGATACTCAACCTGTATTTAATAAACCACAACATGTTCACATATAAAAACAAATTAACAGTACACATATAAATATAAAGTGCAGCGTGCATGTTTAAGGGTAGCTGGACCAAAGTGATTGATCAATGGTGACTTTTTCTCAAGCAAATAGTATCTAATTTTTCAGCTTGAAAAAGGTTATATAATAACCAAGACGCGTTTCTGCTGTGCGGAGGAGAAGAAAAGCGAGTGTTAGGAGCTGGTGAACCTTATGCTGATTACATCTAATGCGGTGGTGCTGGGCTATTCAGCCTAGGACTACTCTTGCTGCTTTCCTAAAGCTAGCCCACCACAAATACCCACTCTGGTGAGATGCTATTTGCTTGAGAAAAAGTCACCATTGATAAATCACTTTGGTTCAGCTACCCTTAAACACGCATGCTGCACTTTATATTTATATGTGTACTGTTTATTTGTTTTTATATGTGGATATGTGGACATGTTGTGGTTTATTAAATACTATGTTTTTACTACATTAATGTCTTACCACGTGTATAAAGTTTTTATCATTATTGGATGTGTATATCTGTAAGAAGAGAGCACCAAGATTCCTTTATCCATTTTGTTTGCACTGTGAACCATGAAAACCAGAAACTCCTGTGTAAAGAACGAGTAGAACAGCTAGTTTAAAAGAAAAGTAAAATAAAATATGTCTACAGTATATGTAAAACCGCAATACCATACAATGTTATTTTTTACCACTTCATTATAAAGCTGAAGTAGTGATGTAGTCTGTGGTGGAGATTTTATTATGGTATTTATTAGAGATGAGCGGGTTCGGTTCTCCGAGAACCAAACCCCGCCGAACTCCATGTGGTTTACACGGGTCCGAGGCAGCCTCGGTTCTTCCCGCCTGACTCGTAGAACCCGAACAAAGCAAAACATCATCATCCCGCTGTCAGATTCTCGCGAGATTCGGATTCCATATAAAGAGCCGCGCGTTGCCGCCATTTTCACTCGTGCATTTGTCGAGAGAGCGAGAGGACGTGGCTACGTTCTCTGAGTGGAAAGCTCAATATCAGCTCATTATCAGTGCTCAGTATCTGTGCTGCATTGTGGTGACCAGTATACTACGGTACAATAGTCCAGTGCTGCATCTCGCTGCTCAGTGTCAGTTCTAGTATCCTCATCAGTGCTCACAGTTCAGTGCTCATTGTCTTGTGCTGCATTGTGGTGACCAGTATACTACAGTACAATAGTCCAGTGCTGTTCTCGCTGCTCAGTGTCAGTTCTAGTATCCTCATCAGTGCTCACAGTTCAGTGCTCATTGTCTTGTGCTGCATTGTGGTGACCAGTATACTACAGTACAATAGTCCAGTGCTGTTCTCGCTGCCCAGTGTCAGTTCTAGTATCCTCCTCAGTGCTCAGTATCACTGCTCATTGTCTTGTGCTGCATTGTGGTGACCAGTATACTACAGTACAATAGTCCAGTGCTGTTCTCGCTGCCCAGTGTCAGTTCTAGTATCCTCATCAGTGCTCATTATCACTACTCATTGTCTTGTGCTGCATTGTGGTGACCAGTATACTACAGTACATTACTAAAAGTCCAGTGTCTTGTTCTGCATATTGCTGCTGTAGGGTGCTGTGGTAGTGTCCTGTCACTGTGCATAGGTCATCATAATTCCAGTCACAGTGGTATCTGGTATCTATCTAGTGGTATCTAATTCCAGACATTACTGCCGTCTAATTCCAGATAAATTACTGGCATATAATTCCACACATTAAAAAATGGAGAATGCCTTGTCAAAATACAAAAAAAAATCACCTCTTCGGTGTGGAATTATTTCAACAGAAATGCGGACAACTGGTGTCAAGCTGTGTGTTGCCTTTGTCAAGCTGTAATAAGTAGGGGTAAGGACGTTAACCACCTAGGAACATCCTCCCTTATACGTTACCTGGAGCACATTCATCAGAAGTCATTGACAAGTTCAAAAACTTTGGGTGACAGCGGAAGCAGTCCGCTGACAACTAAATCCCTTCTTCCTCTTGTACCCAAGCTCCTGCAAACCACACCACCAACTCCCTCAATGTCAATTTCCTCCTTAGACAGGAACGCCAATAGTACTGCAGGCTATGTCACTGGCAAGTCTGACGAGTCCTCTCCTAACTGGGATTCCTCCGATGGATCCTTGAGTGTAACGCCTTCTGCTGCTGGCGCTGCTGTTGTTGCTGCTGGGAGTCGATCGGCATCCCAGAGGGGAAGTCGGAAGACCACTTGTACTACTTCCAGTAAGCAATTGACTGTCCAACAGTCCTTTGCGAGGAAGATGAAATATCATAGCAGTCATCCTGTTGCAAAGCGAATAACTCAGGCCTTGACAACTATGTTGGTGTTAGACGTGCATCCGGTATCCGCCGTTAGTTCACAGGGACTTAGAGAATTGATTGAGGTAGTGTGTCCCCCGGTACCAAATGCCATCTAGGTTCCATTTCTCAAGGCAGGCGATACCGAGAATGTACACAGACATTACCAGTGTCCTAAAAAATACAGTTGTACCCACTGTCCACTTAACCACGGACATGTCGACAAGTGTAGCAGGGCAGACTAAGGACTATATGACTGTGACAGCCCACTGGGTAGATGTATTGCCTCCCACAGCAGCAACAGCAGCGGCGGCACCAGTAGCAGCATCTCACAAATGCCAACTCATTCCTAGGCAGGCTACGCTTTGTATCGCCGCTTTCCATAAGAGGCACACAGCTGACAACCTCTTACGGAAACTGAGGAACATCATCGCAGATTAACTTACCGGAATTGGACTCTCCTGGGAATTTGTGACATCGGACAATGCCACCAATATTGTGCGTGCATTGCATGTGAGCAAATTCCAGCACGTCCCATGTTTTGCACATACAATGAATTTGGTGGTGCAGAATTTTTTTAAAAACGACAGGGGCATGCAGGAGATGCTGACGGTGGCCCAAAGAATTGCAGGCCACTTTCGGCATTCAGCCACCGCGTGCCAAAGACTGGAGCACCAGCAAACACTCCTGAACATGCCCTGCCATCAGCTGAAGCAAGAGGTGGTATCGAGGTGGAATTCAACCCTTTATATGCTTCAGAGGATGGAGGAGCAGCAAAAGGCCATTCAAGCCTGTACATCTGCCTACGATATAGGCAAAGGAGGGGGAATGCACCTGACTCAAGCGCAGTGGAGAATGACTTCAACGTTGTGCAAGGTTCTCCAACTCTTTGAACTTGCCACATGTGAAGTCAGTTCAGACACTGCCAGCCTAAGTCAGGTCATTCCCCTCATCAGGCTTTTTCAGAAGCAGCTGGTGAGATTGAAGTAGGAGCTAAAATGGAGCGATTCCACTAGGCATGTGGGACTTGTGGATGGTGCCCTTCATTTGCTTAACCAGGATTCACGGGTGGTCAATCTATTGAAATCAGAGCACTACATTTTGGCCACCGTGCTCGATCCTAGGTTTAAAGCCTACGTTGTATTTCTCTTTCCAGCAGACACAAGTCTGCAGATGTTCAAAGACCTGCTGGTGAGACACTTGTCAAGTAAAGCGGAACGTGACCTACCAACAGCTCCTCCTTCATTTTCTACCACCACTGGAGCTGCCAGGAAAAGGATAACATTTCCAAAACCACCCGCTGGTAGTGATGCAGGGCAGTCAGGAGCGAAAACTGACATCTGGTCCGGACTGAAGGACCTGCCAATGATTGCTGAAATGTCATCTACTGTCACTGCATATGATTCTGTCACCATTGAAAGAATGGTGGAGGATTATATGAGTGACAGCATCCAAGTAGGCATGTCAGACAGTCCGTACGTATACTGGCAGGAAAAGGAGGCAATTTGGAGGCCCTTGCACAAACTGACTTTATTTTACTTAAGTTGCTCCCCTTCCAGTGTGTACTCCAAAAGAGTGTTTAGTGCAGCCGGTAACCTTGTCAGCGATCGGTGTAGGAGGTTAGTTAAAGAAAATGTGGAGAAGATGATGATCATCAAAATTAATTATAATCAGTTCCTCCGTAGAGACATTCACCAGCAATTGCCTCCAGAAAGTACACAGGGACCTGAGATGGTGTATTCCAGTGGGGACAAATTAATACTCTGTGAGGAGGTGGATGTACACAGTGAAAGGGGTGAGGAATCGGATGATGAGGAGGAGGTGGACATCCTGCCTCTGTAAAGCCAGTTTGTGCAAGGAGAGGTTGATTGCTTCTTTTTTGGTGGGGGCCCAAACCAACCAGTCATTTCAGCCACAGTCGTGTGGCAGACCCTGTCGCTGAAATGATGGGTTTGTTAAAGTATGCATGTCCTGTTTATATAACATAAGGGTGGGTGGGAGGGCCCAAGGACAATTCCATCTTGCACCTCTTTTTTATTATTTATCTTTGCATCATGTGCTTTTTGGGGACTATTTTTTAAGTGCCATCCTGTCTGACACTGCAGTCCCACTCCTAGATGAGCCAGGGGTTTGTGCCACCTACTTGGGTCACTTAGCTTAGTCATCCAGCGACCTCGGTGCAAATTTTAGGACTAAAAATAATATTGTGAGGTGTGAGGTGTTCAGAATAAACTAGAAATGAGTGGAAATTATGGTTATTGAGGTTAATAATACTATAGGATCAAACTTACCCCCCAAATTCAATGATTTAAGCTGTTTTTGAGGGTTTTAAAAAAAAAAAACCCGAATCCAAAACACACCCGAATCTGACAAAAATTCTTAAGGGAGGTTTTGTCAAAGCGCGTCCGTGGAACCAAATCCAAAACCAAAACAGAAAACCCGAAAAATGCCCGCTGCTCAGCTCTAGTATTTATGGCTGTAACTGCAAAAACACTGTTTCACATATGGAAACACTGTGTTTTTTATAATCTGATCACTGCATCTGAGCCTGCAAGTTGCACAGTGATTTGGTGGTCAAGTAGTGGCAAATGAAGGGGGAGGGGGGGTCATAATGCATATCATGTGATTGAAATAGCTTTGGCAACTGCTTGATAATGAGAACATGATAATAATAATTATTAACAACTTGATTCCTGAAGTAAAAATTAACAAAATGATGTGTCTTCTTACATGTTAGCAGAGTGACTTATAACAAAGAAACACCTCATTTTCAATTACGGCTTACAAGAACAGACAAAGGGCCTAATTCAGACTTGATCATAGCCGTGCAAAATTTTGCATGGCTACGATCAGTTACTCAGACATGCGGGGGGACGCCCAGCACAGGGTAATCTGCCCCACATGTCTGGCTCTGCACTGCTGCACAGGTACAAAAGCATTACATAGTAGCGATGCTTTTGTACTTGACAAGTAGCTCCCTACCAGCGTAGCTCCTGCGCGCTGGCAGGGAGCTACTCATTGCTGTTCGGGTCGCAGCGGCTGCATGTGATGTCAAGCAGCAGCTACGGCTCACCCCCCGCACAGTCCGAGCACGCCTGTGTTGCCCGGACCCAACCCCTAAAATGGCGGCCAAATGCCCACAGGCCCGCCCCCTCCCACCCAGAGACCGCCTCTGACTGTCAATCAGGCAGAGGCGATTACAGGGGTGAGATGGCCGTTGGTAGTCTGGCATGCACCAGCGTACTGCAGCACCAGCGCATGCGCAGTTCAGACCTGATCCGCTGCTGTGCAAGAACACACAGCAGCAATCAGGTCTGAATTAGGCCAAAAGAGTTGAGCTTAATATTCAGATATTCAGACATACTCAGTCATAAGACAAATAGAGTATAGATTTAACATTCGTCTTATTGGAGAATTGCCCTAACATGATTATTTATGAGCAAATAAGATTTAGAGATTCACAACTGGCACCACAAGTACAGAGAGCCCTTATAATTAAAAATGCCTTTATGGGGAAGCTTACGTCTCTACCAGAGCTCATTGTTTAAAAGCACTGAGACTTTCCTTGAGCCCCCTGTGCTTTGGTGGAGCCATGGTACTCTCCACTAGAGGGAATTTCTGATATTTCTACTCGGACAAGTGGGTGACAATGTTGCCACTCCATGAACCTGAATCTTCATTTATCCTTAACTCCACAGCCCTGGAGATTCAGTAAGAGTATAGTTTGATGGTTGACATTCAAAATGTTGACACCAAAATGTCAACATAGACATAATATTTGACAGTGGGCATGATGATATTCACAATGTCTACATTTATATAATGTCAACATAGTCATTACTGTATGTTGATGTTGTGAATGTCGACAGTCACAATATTGACATTATAGATTTAGGGCTAGGGTTAGGTCTGGTTTAGGGTTAAAGTTAGAGTTTGGTTAGCTGACTGTCAAAATGCAGAGTGTCGACATTATGACCATGTTGACATTATAACCATGTCATATTTAGACATTATGTCCATGTCAATGCCAATATTCAGAGCATATAGACATTCTGATGTCAACATTTTGTACCACAGCCATTCACGAACAGCCTGTGCGCTGAAGACATCCTGTCTATAAAATATGATGGTCTCATATTTCATAGACAACTGGCCTGTAAATATTGGTATTCAAAGCAATGTTTTAGAACTTTGAAGAGATTAAACCCTTTTGTATTGATGCACATTACTTTTTAATTAATTAATGGAAACCACTTAGTTTCAGTGTTTGAAGAAAGAAGTAGCAAGCACTCTAATGATTCAATTCCATCTCAAACTAATGTAAGTTTCCATTATATCCACATTGGTCCTGATTCTGAGTAGGATGCAAAGCACCCTTGTGCTAATGTATCTGTATGGCTTCATATGTACTGTCACACTGCCTATTGTGTTTTCATCTGCAGCCAATATCATTACACCAGCCCCATGCTGTGTGCAAAAGATCTATTAGACACAGGTACAAATGCCTCAAACTAGATCAGAAGTGTGGCTACATTCCCACACAGCACTAAAATGGGGAAGATGTATGAAGCAGTGATGAGTGGAGAAGTGTGCCATTGGAGAAGTTGCCTATAGCAACCAATCAGCTTTTAAGTAACATTTTTCAAGTGCATTCAATAAAATTATATGTAGCAGCTGATTGGTTGCCATGGACAACTCCACTGGCTACTTCCCCCAGAGACCCAGACATGTATGGAACCAGCCAACCTCTTTTATCCTCCATCATCGTGTATATGGTGCAGTGCATGTGTAGTCTGCAATTGCTTTTACAGTGTATGCCTGGTATGCTGAGAGTCATGGGATGCATCCACTTTTTGTCTTGCATACATCACAGTAGTAGACCCGACATCTTATCATGCAGCATCCCCCTGCAATTTTATGACACAAACTGTATCAGAATGTGCAACAAAACAAAAAACAAATTGTACTGAACTGGATAAAAATGTATGTTTAATAAATAGCTATTCACATTTTAGTTTAATGATCTACTTTGAAAAATACACATATTTGTATCGCTTCACTCCAGCCCTGGAGTCGTTTTACTTTTACTCAGGGTCGGACTGGGCCACAGGGGTACAGGGGAAACCACTGGTTGGCCCTACTGCCTGAGGGCCCACTCCTTCCTTTAGGGATCAGGTTCCAGACTGTGCACTTGTGTTATACATGGTAGATATGTTGCATTACACTGTACAAAACAATTGTGTATTTCAAGCCTCTGTGGAGGCTGGCTACACCTCCTAAATATGGGACCCTATCACTTCATTCCCCCGGTGGGCCCTTCTTGCCCCAGTCTGACACTGCTTTTACTTATTATAACTTGTTTCTGTTTTATAATGATATAGTATACCTGTTTAAGTTACATTTATGTAGTTTCCTAGCATGTGGTGATGCAAACAGCACAATTTGGCAAATCAATAGTATGTTTTTTTTCTTTCTTGCAATTGTAGCTACTTGTTGCTGTAAATAAATAAGAATATTGTATTGATCTGTCAATTGTGCACTGAAGAAATTGCCACTCTTTATTGATCTACTGATTCTACTGATCTTGGTGAGTCAGCCTTTTACAACCGCTCTTTAAATATTCACCAAAAGCCATCTTGAAACTCTACCTCTGCAATTTTATGGAACTATGAATGACCATTTACATAATTTTTCTAAACATTGTATGTTGAAACAGGTCTGAGCATTATTCAGCTTGCAATATTTCCAATTTGATTTAACCTTATAATTTTAGTGACTGAAAGGCACAAATAAAAATGTACATTATTTAAAGAATATGCTTTATGGTGAAGAAAAAAGACTCTTTCACCTTCTTTTTCATTGCTTTTACATACTGCTATTATTGCTATGCTCAAACTGCTGTACTCTTCCTGTACAGTTTTGCATAATGCTACTTTAAGTATAGGATGATAATAATAATAATAATAATAATAATAATATAAAGGGTTCTATCAGTTGTGCATGAGAGTGATGCCCTGCTCAACTGCTCATGCGCAATAAAAAGATGGAGCAGTGAAATCCGAATGGAGGCATTATAAGTTTGGAGCAAAGCAACTTTGTATCTTGAACAATCCATGTTGCAATGCAGAGGGGGAAGTACATTTATTCATTTATTAATATTAACAGTTTCTTATATAGCGCAGCAAATTCCGTTGCGCTTTACAATTCGAAACAACAATGATAAAACAAAACTTGTAAAAATAAAAAAACGGACACCCGACCACGAACTGAAAGGGGCCCCATGTTTTCACATGGGACCCCTTTCCTCGAATGCCAGAAACCGCCTCTGACTTAAGTCTAAGAGGGTTCCATCAGCCAATCAGGGAGCGCCACGTTGTGGCACCCTCCTGATCGGCTGTGTGCTCCTGTACTGTCTGACAGGCGGCACACGGCAGTGTTACAATGTAGCGCCTATGCGCTACATTGTAACCAATGGTGGGAACTTTGTGGTCAGCGGGTGACCGAAAGTAACCTCACTGCTGACCACAAAGTTCCCACCATTGGTTACAATGTAGCGCATAGGCGCTACATTGTAACACTGCCGTGTGCCGCCTGTCAGACAGTACAGGAGCACACAGCCGATCAGGAGGGTGCCACAACGTGGCGCTCCCTGATTGGCTGATGGAACCCTCTTAGACTTAAGTCAGAGGGGGTTTCTGGCATTCGGGGAAAGGGGTCCCATGTGAAAACATGGGGCCCCTTTCAGTTCGTGGTCGGGTGTCCGTTTTTTTATTTTTACAAGTACGTGGATTACAAATGGATTACCCGAGGAGCCCTCTACACTGGATTTGGTGAGTAGAATTTTTTCAACAGGTACACCTTGGATTCTACATGGAGAAGAGGACCGACCCTCGTGTGAACATAAGGTAAGTATGTGTATATGGTGGTGTGTATGTATGCATTAAAGTTATACTTTCAAGGTGTGTGTGTTATGTCTTTATTGGGGTATTTTTTTAGTAGTAGTACTACAGGTACCAGCGGGCCAGGTTTTCCACCGCATGCTGGTACTTGTGGTTCTCCAAGTACCAGCTTGCGGGGGAGGCTTGCTGGGACTTGTAGTACTGCTACTAAAAACAATATTCATAACTTACAACAAAGGCTATCAGCCCCCCATCCGCAGCCCATTGGATGGGGGGGACATCCTCGGGCTTCACCCCTGGCCCTTGGGTGGCTGGAGGGGGGGGGCGCCTTGATTGAAGTGGTTCACACTCCTCCAGGGTACCCCGACCAGGGGTGACTAGTTGGGTATTTAATGCCACGGCCGCAGGGCGCTGTATAAAAGTGACCCCCGGCTGTGGCATTATCTGTCCAGCTAGTGGAGCCCGGTGCTGGTTTCAAAAATACGGGGGACCCCTACGCTTTTTGTCCCCCGTATTTTTGGAACCAGGACCAGGCGCAGAGCCCGGTGCTGGTTGCTTAAATATGGGGGAACCCCTGTCAATTTTTTTCCCATATTTTTGCAACCAGGACCGGCTCAAAGAGCCCGAGGCTGGTTTGGCTTAGGAGGGGGGACCCCACGCAATTTTTTTTTTAAGTTTAAACATTTTTTTTTTTTTTACAAGGTGCACAATGAAGCCCAGCACGGATCTCTCAGATCCGGCCGAGATTCATTGTATTAAAGTCGGCAGTGTTTTACAAGTCACTCACGTAAAACACTGCCTAAAAAAACGAATGACATCGGCATCGGAAAAACCGAAAATGCAGAAAACGGCAGCTTAGTAAATTAGTCGTAATCAATTCAAAAAGTTGCATATTTACACTTTCGATGTCATTCGTGATTGAACTTTGACCTCAAACGGGAAAATACGATTCTTAGTAAATTTACCCCAGTCTGTAGTTAGACAGGAAATCATTGTGTATTAGTGGGGGTGTACTCGACTCTATGTTCACACTTTGATAAAAACCTTTTACTTTGGGTGGAGTCTTCTGGGGATGGGTGATTTCAATTAGGTCTCTATACAGGTCTGCATGTTTTATTTAATCAGTATAGTATAGGCTGTGAAGCCTTGTTAGTGTAAAGTGTGATGGCATTTTAAAATTAATTACGGAGATATGCTGGAGGTCGACAGGAGAAAAACATGCACCTACTTATATACCTCCACCAAACAGCCTGCTTTCAACAAACAACAGCAAGTTAACTAATTCACTACCTCCAAAATCTGCTGGATACACAACCTGAACACCCCTCGCAGAACTCTCTGTCTATAAACCTCAATGATCACAACCATTGCTTTCTATTCTTCAAAATGTCACTACTGTATCTACTGTCACAATTTCAGTTTGCCGTTATTCCCCACAAGTTCTGTCTGCACTGTCTTTGCTTTTAGTACAACGGCTTTTAACTTTTACTATATTTTTGGTATTTTCACCCTCTCCATTATCACAATCTTCCTCTGATCACAACTAGTGTACTGTACTAAAGCTATGGTTCCTAGACCCTGTCCAATATCAATAAATACTGCCAGCTCTCAGCCCAACCCCAGGTCCCAATAACTTCCCCCCTACCCCGCACCAACAATACAGCCAACCTCATCCACATCTCCCGTGTCCTTTCCCTCCACTTCCCCTGTGCACTCTGGAATACCAGATCAATCTGCAACAAGCTGCCCATGACCTCTTCATTTCCCACTCTCTTGACCTTCTCGCCATTACCGAAACCTGTCTCTCCTCTTCTGACTCCCCCTCCCCTGCTGCCCTCTCCTATGGGGGCTTCTCCTTCAGCCAGTCTGTCAGACCTGACAACTGCCAAGGTGGTGGAGTGGGAATCCTCCTCTCCCCAAACTACACCTTTTGCATCATCCCACCTAAACCCTCCCTCATTTTCTTCACCTTTAAGGTCCTCCCTATCCACTTCTCCTACCCCATCCACCTCTATGTGGTGATCATCTACTGACCCCCTGGCCCCTCCTCCCCATTACTTGACAACTTTGCTGCATGGCTTCCCCACCTCCTCTCCTCTGACCTCCCCTCTATCAACCTCCCCTCTATCATCCTCAGTGACTTTAACATCCCTATTGATATTGGTAAAGCAGCATCCACTATTCTTCTTGTCCTCTCTTCCTCCTTTGACTTATTTCAATGGAACTCTACCCCAATTCACAGTCTCGGCCACTCCCTTGACCTTGTCTTCACCCACCAGTGTGATCTATCTGACTTTTTAAACTATCCCTTCCCCCTCTTTGACCATCATCTACTCTCCTTTACTCTCTCATCTCCTCCTCTCCTCCCCACTACAAGACCCACCATCATCAGATGCAATCTCAGGCCTGTTGACCCTGCTGTCCTTTCCTCCCTCGATACTTTCCTTTCTCCTCTATCCACAATGGCCTGCCCAAACCAGGTGGCCTCCATCTATAACTCCACTCTTACCTCCGTACCCAATTCTGTTGCCCTCCTCTTCTCTGTTCCCCTCCGCCATTCTAGAACCAAACCCTGGCACTCCAAACTGACCCGTTTCCTGCAAAAATGCTCACGCACTGCTGAGCGTCTCTGGATGCAATTCTGCTCTCTGGCGGACTTCCTCCATTTCAAGTTTATTTTCTCTTCCTACAGCTCTGCCCTTTAACTCGCCAAGCAATCCTTTTTCCAATCACTCATCTCTTATAAGTCCTTCAGTCCCTGCCACCTCTTTGATACTTTCAATATGCTCCTTCAACCCCCTCTCTCCTTCAAACCCCCCTCCACCTCTCCCATCCTCCCTCACTGTCGCTGACTTTGCCTCCTTCTTCTTCCCCAAAATTGAAGAAATCTGTCATGAAATCTCCTCCCATCTCCCCTTTTCAGCCTGGCTGCCACCACCATCCTCTCCCTCCAGCCATCCCACATTTTGTTCCCACCAATGACAAGGTAGTCCACTCCCTCATCTTATCCTCTCCCCCACCACCTGCCCCCTGGACCTTCTTGCCTCCTCCTCTCCCTCTCTCCCACTGTCTACTCCCACCTCGCTTTTCTCTTCAACCTATCACTATTTACTGGCATCTTTCCCTTGCCATTCAAACATGATCTTGTCTCACCTATTCTTAAAAAAACAACCTTGATCCTTCCTCACCTGCTAGCTACCACCCCAACTCTCTTCTCCCATTTGCCTCCAAATTACTTGAGAGGCTGGTGTACAGCTGGATCACCAGCTACCGACCTGCTTTTGGCCAAATCCAGGGGTCACATCTCTCTGCTAATCCTCCTGGACCTTTCTGCTGCCATTGCCACTGTAGATTATCCTCTGCCCTCCACATCCTCCAGACTGTTGGCCTCTCCGGCACTGTCCTTGCCTGGTTCACCTCTTACCATACTAACTGCTCCTTCATGGCTCCACCTCACCCCCTTCTATCCTCCCCATCAGTGTCCCACAGGGCTCTGTCCTGAGCCCCCTTCACCTCTCCCTGTACACCTCTTCCCTGGGTGCACTTATAAGCTCCTTCGGCTTTCAATACCACCTCTTTGCCAATGATGCACTACTACACCACTGCTCTCCTGACCTCACACTCTCTTGGGTATCCAGATGCCTCTCTGTTATCTCCTCCTGGATGTCTGAGTACTCCCTGAAGTTCAACATAGACAAAATCAAACTCATCATCTTTCCCCATCCAGGTTTCCATCCTCCCTAATATCTCTGTCACTGTGGAAAACACCATCATCCTCCCTGTTCCCCAAGTCCACTGCTTGGACATCACTCTTGACTCCTCCCTCTCCTTCATCTTTCACGTTCAGTCTCTGGCTCAATCCTGTTGGTTCCAGCTATGCAACATCACTCGGATCAGGGCCATTCCTCTCCCAGACTGCAACTAAACTTATTATCCACTCACTGGTCATCTCATGGCTCGACTATTGCAGCATTATCCTCACTGACCCTTCCATCTCACTCCACTCCAATCTGTTCTCAACTTCACAGCTCAACTTCTCTTCCTCTCCCATCACTCTACATCAGCCACTTCTTTTCAACAAAACCTGCATTGGCTCCCATTCCTCTACAGAATCCTGTTCAAACTCCTCACACTCGTATGGACCTCTCTAACTCCACTGCTTTCTACATCTCCAACCTCATCTCCCTATATACTCCGTCACACCCACTCTGGTCGGCCAAGGACCACCGCCTTTCCTCTACCCTGGTCACTGCATCCCATGTGCAAATCCTCATGCATTGGCCCAGTACCTCATGCCTTGTCCGTCTATGCCTCACTTACTTCTTACCATCAGGCTGTCTTTCACTTGCTCGCATCTCAAACAACCTGTGTGTATCTCACTACCCCCTAGATTTTGATCTCCTTGGAGTAGGGCCCTCATCCCTCCTTTTACCATAACTCTCTTCTCTCACACTTCAATTACAACCTACATAGCGAATGTCTATTCCTGCATCTCCTCTTGCTCATTACTGTTTATCTCTTCCAGTGGCTGCATGCCCCCAGTACTATGACAACTACTCCTTTGCTTCCTTTCATCTCAGCTGTAGTGTGTACTGAGCACTGTGTTGCTAATTGTTACCTGTGCTCTGTTTTAGTTTTTCTGTTACTGTAATGTTAAGTGCTGTGTACACTGTATTGTTCTTAAGTCTGCTGTATATATGGCGCTATGAAACACTTGTGGTGCCCTATAAATAAAATATAATAATAATACTCCACCTGCAATACAACATGTTTTACCAAGGTGCAAAGTTACTGGCTCTTTATAGCTTTGCTTTCAAATCAGCCCTACTGTCTCTCAAATCAAAAATATAGTTTAAGCTGTTTGCAATGTATATAATTTTGTAAGCGTCAGAGGAGACAAAAATAATCCCTTGTCCAGCCATTTTCCCTCTTAGAACTAGATGAAGTTATTGAATCATCTCAATATTGGAAGAGCCCTGGGTCTGGATCTTGGGTAGTTCATTGATTATTATATGTTAGTCAAAGAAAAATTAGCTAGCATTCTGCAAGCATTTAATGAAATTAAATATTTTTTTAACATAGAGAAGCTTGTAGCAAGGGGGCATTAGAAAGCAGTGTGCTCATGCCCACGCTGCATACATGCTGGGCACTAGGATGGTGGGTGGTCTGTCCTCCAATCTACTGCACCATGTGACTGCAGCCATCTCGTAGATTCCTTGGTGCTGTACAGAGTACTATGTGAGACTGCCTGAGAAGTGACATGATGGAGACACAAGTCTCCCACATATTTATAGAGAGGCCCCAGTGACTATCTGCATGAAGGTGTGCTATTATCCTGCACCACCAAAGCATACACTTACCAGCTGGAGAGCTGCATAGAACCCCACATTGCTCAACACTGTGATCCATCACCAGTGTATATACAACACTGAGTACAGCTGTACCTGTTATACTTCAAAAACTAACACCCCTGGTTAAGTAACTGGACTGTTCATAGTTTGATTCATCTGCTGGTGTGAGCCTATATAACTCTGCACATAACAACATCTGCACACACATCATTCCCAACAATCTTTAGAAGTTCATATTTCAATTATCTCCAAACAAATGATTCCTCCTCATGTTCTAGCTATTGCCCATTTCCTTGCTAAACATAGATAATAGCCTTTTAAATAATTGGCAACTATTTGAAGGCATTTCTCTCAATTTTTTTCCATCTAATTAATCAGTCATGGAATCTATCTCTTCTCTTATTTACAGATGCATAAAAGATCTTTGATAGAGGAAGTGGCATTTTGTGGAGGGTGTTCTCAAACACACTGGATTAGGTTCATCTTGCACCCATAAATTACCATCCCTTTAGAAGTACCCATCAGTGAAGTCATGATCAGGATCAGTTCTGATTTTTTTTTTTCAAGATTAAATTTTTATTAATTTTTCAAAATAGAATGTAAGGGGGTGGGGGGGTTACAGAAATGAAAAGGGGAAGAAAATTGCATAAAAGTACATTCAGTACAGTGTTATCTGAAATAGTACAATACAGCATATCAGTCCACAACACATAGGTCAACAGTTAGAAACAGAAATTAAAAATGAACACCCACAGGAGGCAGAGAATCAGGTAGTAAAGTTATCAATACACCACACAAGGGTGCCTTACTGAACTATGACAAGCCTTACTCTATGGTAGACAGTAACCTAAAATAGTGAAACCTTGTACCAAAAAGAAAGGGATACAACTAGAAACTTGTAAATATCTATTTTGGGAGCAGACTACAATCATAAATGAGGCATTATCAAGGGAGGTGTGCTTTACTATATTCACTCCACACTGCCCATTTCATGGCCTGCCTAGAGTTCCCTGGAGCAAAGCTCACACCTGCAATCTCAAATTCGAAATGGGATCGTACAGCAGCTTCAATGGTAGAGATCGTAGGAATCACAGGGGTGTGCCAGTTACATGCCTGTAGTGACTTCATGGCAGCCAAGATGTGGCCCAATACATATCGAGCTCATGGGGGTATGTTGAGGGGAAATAAGTGTAGCAGGGCCAGTGTAGGATGGGGAGAAACTGGGAAACCGACAATCCCAGAAATGAGACTAAAAACTTGACACCAGAGAGCAGAAAGTAAAGGGCATGTCCAGAACACATGGATGAGTGTACCTGCTTTACCAATGATCTCCAGCAGTCATTGGGGGTAGTTGTCCAGATAGAATGAAGGAGAGCAGGGGTTAGGTATTGGTGGTGTATTAGTTTATAGAACTGCTCTGTATGCGATACACCTTTAGACACATGGAAGCAAGAGTTAAACACTGAGCGCCATTCCTCATCCATAAGAGTACAGTTCAGGTCAGACTCCCATTTTACTTGAGATCTAACTTTCACTGGATGTGGGGAGCAATTGAGGGGGGATTACCATATAGACACTGTACCTCTACTGTCCGTTCTCATAATCAAGGTATGGACATACTTGGGGATTGGTAGCACTCTGCCATGAGGCAGGGTTACACTCCGAAGCCAGTGTCAGAGCTGGAGATATTTATAAAAGTCTCCAATGGGAAAGGATTTCCGAGATTGGAGTTGGATTTATGACATCAATACCCTCCTCCGTTACCTTTTGAAGGGTCCTAGCCCCTTGGGAAATCCAAAAGTTGAATGACAGATCCGGAATGAGGCCTGCCACTCCATTTAATGGGAAATCCAGTGGAGGGAGAGATAGTTCTGGTAATAAAACCACCAAAGCCAGCCAGGATTTACGAGCAGATTGAACCACAGCTGATCTCAAGATTAAGTTTAAACCTTCTGAAATGGGCATTCCTAAAACACTACATAGGGGGGAAGGAAAGGGCTGCTCTCTTTCCAAGGACACCCACCATTTGGGGGTATCCACCTCATACCACGCTCCCAGTGGGGCCAGTATACATGCCGCCTGGTATAGATGTAAATCGGGAAAAGCTAATCCCCCTTTTGATTTTGGTAAATACATAATTTTATAGTCAAGTTTAGGCTTCTTACCTTTCCACACATATTGGACAAACACAGAGTTTAATTTGGTCAGTAAGGAGATGGGCAATAAAATACGGATAGTCCTAAATAAGTATAGCAACTTAGGGAGCAAAATCATCTTCAGGGCTGCAATATGGCCTAACCACGACATCTTGTGTAACATCCAATCATTTGTCAACATCGTTTTTTTAGTCAATAGGGGGTGGTAGTTACATAACATAAGGTCAGAAACCTTGGGAGGGATGTGGATGCCCAAGTATTTCAGGCAGTTTACTTGCCAGGCATAATCATTTGAGACTTCAGGGTAATAAGTAGGATAGCAGGAAAATTGATTGGGAGAGCTTCCATTTTGGAGCTATTAAGCTTGTAATACGAGACAGACAAATTTTGTATAGGGCCGGAAGGCAGTTCTGATTTTTAATTGTATGTGCCAAGGATACCCAGTGTCTCATATTCGTACTTTGTATGGGGGTATGGACTAGGGTGATTCACCAAAATGTAAGAGGGATCCAAATAAGAAAAAAAAGAAGTTAGACTTACACAATTTGCAGACAACTTCCTTGTTATTATTTCAAATCTATAAAGTCTCCTCCAAATGTATTGGCACAGCTTATAAAAAATTGAACACCTGTATAATGTCTCAAAGCTTTTGTTTTACCACCAGCTATGGGTTTTATTTTATCCTGACAAGGGATCTCCTTAAGGGAGTAAGCAGATATCGATATAAGCAGATATCTATCTCCAGTTAAGTCTCTCACCATTTACTTTGTACACTCTATTTCCACAATCTATATGTTTATCATAGAGAATACAAAGACATGGGTGAGAAATCTAAGTGGAACCCTCCACTGTATTCCATAGGACAAGGTGTACCAATCACCTATGCATGCTCATACAGTACTGCATTGGTTGAAACACAAACCTTCTTCCTGCTCTCTTGGAGATGTAATGCTGCAGTTGGGTTTAGTCTATGTATCTATTTTAAGTTTACTAAGTTTACCCCTGACTAAATTACAAGATAATAGAACTGTCCAAAACCATTTTAGGGACATAATGTATGTACTGACTTTGGCTAGATTTTGGCTTCTATTTCCTTATCTCAATATGTGAAGAATAAAAAAAAAACTTCTCAAACAACAGGGCAATGCTGACAAAGCTCTGATTTCTGTTCACAGGAAATCACAGCGTTTCCCTTCAATCTCCAAATGGTTCCTTTGCATAAACTATTGTACTATATGTCTGTGAAGGAAAATCTACAAAAACACCTAAAAATGGTGCTGATTCAAATGATCTCCCAGAGCTGTGTGGAGGGGTGTGAGTTTTCCTAAATTTGATCTTCATAGAGATTTTAATTATATAGACAAAAAATCTTATCACAATTCTAGGAGGGATGTAGTTATGTGACCTATACCAATGCCTGCATCCCACCCACTCAAAGTTCCAACAGTTTACGACACCCATAGAGTGGGAATAAGAACCTGTGGTGAGCACAGCTTGCCACCAAGTTTGAAGGGGCTTTTTTGTTCTTGCCACCCCCCAACCCCCCACGGGCATTCTAAACCCCCGAGATCCCTGCCTTGGTATGTTGATCAGCGGGATCCCAAAGGCCAGCCACCCATACCCAACCCCTCTGGGTTAACAAGTGAATAATAAAGCTTAATAAACTATAAAGGTTGAGAAAGGTTGAGAATTGTGTATATATAAAAAAATAAATACAAAAATCTTAATAAAATTAATAACTGTTTATCCTGTGTAGCCACCTCATATTATATAAATGATACAGTACTGCGCATAGCATCTATACACAATGCATGGAGAGCCTGGGGGCTGCCCAGCATCTCAGAGAGTGCTGGGCATGCCCCCATACTGATGACATGAGGTGACAGGCTTCACCCCCTTTTTGGGTGCTAGTGGTCCTTAATCCATTGTCACTAATGTTGAGAGGCAGTGCCGTAACTAGACTTTTTGGTGCCCTGTGCCAGCGAGAGAATTGGTGCCCCCCCTATCCTTTTTCTAATAGGGACATAAAGCGCATGCCTCGTGGTGAAGGGGCATGATAAGATGGATCCCAGAGAAACCCATGCTATGATGCCCCTTTCCACATTTTATATACAGTATACACGAATCCTCTTTATACCACACTCCTGCACTTAACTTGAGAGCTTGCTGTTATTCACTTACAATACCAATTATTAAATAACACATTTCAATATACTGCCATACCTAGGATTCAAACCTATAACCTGTTGAATTCTAATCATTGAGCTATTATGATCACTATATGAAGCTACTGATACTTTGTAAAAAAAATAATAAGCACTGAAATTGAGATCTATGTAGTGTGCAGCCACAAATCCAATCTCTTGCAGCCGCACACTACATAGATCTGCTCAGTAGCAATGCTAATCACCCCTTCACAAAGTACAAGGTAAACTTCAAATAGAATTCTCTATCTTAGAATTATCTACCTTTCTCTTTAAGGGCAGATAGCTCAATGACTAGAGTGTTTGACTGCAATGCCACAGGCAATGGGTTACAATCCTGGGCATGTCAGCATCTTGAAATGTAATAAAGGACATTGTGACTGAATAACAAAGTTGAGTTCATGAATGTTGTGTAGGTATTAGCGACAGAAGGGGTCAGGGTAGGAAACAGGGACGGTCAGGAGATGCTGGGCTTCAAAAAGGGGGAATCTGCAAGTGAAAGTAATTAAAACAGATAACTGACAAGTGCTGCCAACAGCGCCCCCTAGCCAGCAGCGCTATGTGCGGTGCCCCCTCCGCACACACCTAGTTACGGCCCTGTTAAGAGGTACTGTATGTGGTGGTTCTGCCATGAGTAACACAAATGTGCATACAGTGTAAATCAACACAGGGAAAAAGAGAGGACTCTCATAATGGGTCACTCTTGTGTTCCTATTTAAGATGGAATGTCCAATATTGCTAGCATTTAAAACTTAACTTTTATTAAATACTGTAAGTAAAAAAATATAGTAAAACAAAAGTAATGGACAATATATTTTCTAGTATGTATACAGTCACAAACATATACAAATACACTATCATAATATAAAATATATAAATGTCAAAATAATACAGGGATAATTCCTTTTTGAAGCAATGTACTAGCTTGAAAATGCTAGTCTAAGGAATAATGTAGAAAAAAGAAAAATATAAATAAAGTATGGAACACTTGTCCCAATAAGCAGGCGAAATATAAGAAGTCAGTTAAGAAAATAATGGAGAAAAGAATAAGGGTGATTTCAAGTTGTTATATTATTTTTTCCTCCTACACAGTTTTCTCCACTTGCTGTACCATGTACAGTATGTTTATGAATTGGTCCATTTAATACATATGCAATGAAATCAACAATATCCACTGTATCTTCAGCAATGACATACCGTAAAAGGTAATCTTATTTGAGAAGATTTTCAGTTTAATAATCTTTGTAACATAATATTCAGTAACATCTTAGCTAATAGTAGTCTTCCTCACTTTTATATCTTTAGACATTTCTTCATACAGATGTAGCCAACTTTATCTTGACTGTTTCTCCGCCGAGACGGGCGTTTAGCCACGCTAAGGCGATAGCTGAGTTTAATCACAGGCAGGCGCGTTGAGACGATCTAGATACTCATCATGCATTACACATCTCCACCACTGTGTGGCTAATGCTCCACTAATCCAGTACTTTCGATCGTACAGTATAGCGGCGGATTGATCTACAGCTCTGGCAATACTGTAGGCGTAACGGGAAGCGGTGGAAAAAGTATGGAGTACAGTACTGTATGTGTATGGAGACGCAACTACAGTAATTGTGTAAAAGGAATAATGTACAGTACAATGTATAAACACCGTGCTTTTTAAAATATAAAATATATGAGCGTCTGAGTTCGCTAATGCATAATGGGAATGGAGGACTAGCAGGAGGCGGAGGAAAACACCGTGCTTTACAAATGCGAGCGTCCGAGTCCTCTAAGGCATAAACCAACAGCAATGGGGCGAGGGCCGGGCGCTGTTTGCAGTACTTTCACACATGAAATTAGAAATCTCTCATGAGGCGTCGTGGGCTAGGGGTGAAGGCTCCCACCTCCCTCACTGGGGGTCCAGGGTTCGAGACATGATGTGCTTTCTTTCTTTTTTTTTTTTTTTTTTTCTGTAATAATGCACTGTATTATTTTATTTCCATTGTAAGACAGTCAATGGAAGGATGCACACAGGTTTCACATAAATCAAAGTACATCTGCAGGAGCGATTCTTTACGCTAAATGCACCCAAACAGCGTGAATGAAATGAGTGTATTCTGGCGCTACCAACTAAGCAAAACAGTACTGTAGATCTTCAGCGTTTGTGCATTGCACAGGACCTGAATTTCCTCCCTGTGCCGGCCCCCAGGGGGGAAGGGCGATGGGGGTAGGGGGGAGACGATGGAAAATACTGTGCCTTTGAAATGCAATTACATGAGCGTCCGAGTACACTACGGCATACTGTAAACCAACACCAATGGGAAGGAAGTGCCAACCTTATTTTTAATGTGTTCCCGTGACATTCACTTTAACATTTTTTTTTTCTCTCCAATACAGTACATCCAATGGAAGGATGCACACAGGTTTCACATAAATCAAAGTACATCTGCAGGAGCGATTCTTTACGCTAAATGCAACCTACAGTACGGTACTGTAAGTGAGCAAAATAGTACTACAGTGGGCGTTTGTGTATTGCACATGACCTGCATTCCCTCCCTGTCTACTGCATGATCTGTGCAGGCTCCCATGGGGGAAGGGCAACAGGCTAGCAGGAGGCGGAGGAAAACACCGTGCTTTACAAATGCGAGCGTCCGAGTCCTCTAAGGCATAAACCAACAGCAATGGGGCGAGGGCCGGGCGCTGTTTGCAGTACTTTCACACATGAAATTAGAAATCTCTCATGAGGCGTCGTGGGCTAGGGGTGAAGGCTCCCACCTCCCTCACTGGGGGTCCAGGGTTCGAGACATGATGTGCTTTCTTTCTTTTTTTTTTTTTTTTTTTCTGTAATAATGCACTGTATTATTTTATTTCCATTGTAAGACAGTCAATGGAAGGATGCACACAGGTTTCACATAAATCAAAGTACATCTGCAGGAGCGATTCTTTACGCTAAATGCACCCAAACAGCGTGAATGAAATGAGTGTATTCTGGCGCTACCAACTAAGCAAAACAGTACTGTAGATCTTCAGCGTTTGTGCATTGCACAGGACCTGAATTTCCTCCCTGTGCAGGCCCCCAGGGGGGAAGGGCGATGGGGGTAGGGGGGAGACGATGGAAAATACTGTGCCTTTGAAATGCAATTACATGAGCGTCCGAGTACACTACGGCATACTGTAAACCAACACCAATGGGAAGGAAGTGCCAACCTTATTTTTAATGTGTTCCCGTGACATTCACTTTAACATTTTTTTTTTTCTCTCCAATACAGTACATCCAATGGAAGGATGCACACAGGTTTCACATAAATCAAAGTACATCTGCAGGAGCGATTCTTTACGCTAAATGCAACCTACAGTACGGTACTGTAAGTGAGCAAAATAGTACTACAGTGGGCGTTTGTGTATTGCACATGACCTGCATTCCCTCCCTGTCTACTGCATGATCTGTGCAGGCTCCCATGGGGGAAGGGCAACAGGCTAGCAGGAGGCGGAGGAAAACACCGTGCTTTACAAATGCGAGCGTCCGAGTCCTCTAAGGCATAAACCAACAGCAATGGGGCGAGGGCCGGGCGCTGTTTGCAGTACTTTCACACATGAAATTAGAAATCTCTCATGAGGCGTCGTGGGCTAGGGGTGAAGGCTCCCACCTCCCTCACTGGGGGTCCAGGGTTCGAGACATGATGTGCTTTCTTTCTTATTTTTTTTTTTTTTTCTGTAATAATGCACTGTATTATTTTATTTCCATTGTAAGACAGTCAATGGAAGGATGCACACAGGTTTCACATAAATCAAAGTACATCTGCAGGAGCGATTCTTTACGCTAAATGCACCCAAACAGCGTGAATGAAATGAGTGTATTCTGGCGCTACCAACTAAGCAAAACAGTACTGTAGATCTTCAGCGTTTGTGCATTGCACAGGACCTGAATTTCCTCCCTGTGCAGGCCCCCAGGGGGGAAGGGCGATGGGGGTAGGGGGGAGACGATGGAAAATACTGTGCCTTTGAAATGCAATTACATGAGCGTCCGAGTACACTACGGCATACTGTAAACCAACACCAATGGGAAGGAAGTGCCAACCTTATTTCTAATGTGTTCCCGTGACATTCACTTTAACATTTTTTTTTTCTCTCCAATACAGTACATCCAATGGAAGGATGCACACAGGTTTCACATAAATCAAAGTACATCTGCAGGAGCGATTCTTTACGCTAAATGCAACCTACAGTACGGTACTGTAAGTGAGCAAAATAGTACTACAGTGGGCGTTTGTGTATTGCACATGACCTGCATTCCCTCCCTGTCTACTGCATGATCTGTGCAGGCTCCCATGGGGGAAGGGCAACAGGCTAGCAGGAGGCGGAGGAAAACACCGTGCTTTACAAATGCGAGCGTCCGAGTCCTCTAAGGCATAAACCAACAGCAATGGGGCGAGGGCCGGGCGCTGTTTGCAGTACTTTCACACATGAAATTAGAAATCTCTCATGAGGCGTCGTGGGCTAGGGGTGAAGGCTCCCACCTCCCTCACTGGGGGTCCAGGGTTCGAGACATGATGTGCTTTCTTTCTTTTTTTTTTTTTTTTTTTCTGTAATAATGCACTGTATTATTTTATTTCCATTGTAAGACAGTCAATGGAAGGATGCACACAGGTTTCACATAAATCAAAGTACATCTGCAGGAGCGATTCTTTACGCTAAATGCACCCAAACAGCGTGAATGAAATGAGTGTATTCTGGCGCTACCAACTAAGCAAAACAGTACTGTAGATCTTCAGCGTTTGTGCATTGCACAGGACCTGAATTTCCTCCCTGTGCAGGCCCCCAGGGGGGAAGGGCGATGGGGGTAGGGGGGAGACGATGGAAAATACTGTGCCTTTGAAATGCAATTACATGAGCGTCCGAGTACACTACGGCATACTGTAAACCAACACCAATGGGAAGGAAGTGCCAACCTTATTTTTAATGTGTTCCCGTGACATTCACTTTAACATTTTTTTTTCTCTCCAATACAGTACATCCAATGGAAGGATGCACACAGGTTTCACATAAATCAAAGTACATCTGCAGGAGCGATTCTTTACGCTAAATGCAACCTACAGTACGGTACTGTAAGTGAGCAAAATAGTACTACAGTGGGCGTTTGTGTATTGCACATGACCTGCATTCCCTCCCTGTCTACTGCATGATCTGTGCAGGCTCCCATGGGGGAAGGGCAACAGGCTAGCAGGAGGCGGAGGAAAACACCGTGCTTTACAAATGCGAGCGTCCGAGTCCTCTAAGGCACACCGGACTCGATCGCATAGAACCGCTCATGCAGCTACTGTATGCCCTGGTTTGCAGTATGTGAATAAAAAAAATAATAAAGTGTCTGAAAAAAACTACAGTAACATGCATTCGTACAGTACTTAAGGAATCGAACCCTGGACTCTGAGTATAGGAAGCGAAACACTTCACCACTTCGCCGCAGACAAATGTATAAATCCGTTGGTTTTGATTATGCTGTAATGGCTACGGGATTAGGACGATAACACTGTAGAAAATTCCTAATCTTGAGAGGCAATAGTGAACTTGTAACACACATCCATTTGCGACAGTGTACACTACTGGTTTTACAGTACTGTGTTTTGTCTGCGGGACTTGCACGCTCACATACAGTATTCATAAAGTATTGTAGATGGATCATATACTGTATGCTGTACTACTGTATTTGCGTCGGTGTCGTACTGTATATACTGTACAGTACTGTATTAAATAATGCAGCGTAATGAGTACAGTATTTGCTGTATGCAGCGTAATGAGACGCCTTAGTAAAGTAGTCCTTATTATGTATGTCAGTATTGTATTTTACGGGAGACCACACGCATGCGCAGTGGTGATTGTAAAAAGCGACATCTGGTGGCTGATCGCAGGTATTACACGTAAAGGTAACGCCAAACGTCAAATGTCTGTCTCCGTGCGATTAGATAGCCTCTCTGTGGCTAGGCGCGCCTCGCTACGCCACAGTACGCTGCGTATGGTCGAACGGGACAACCGCCGCGGCCACTCAAGATAAAGGTGGCTACATCTGTATATACATATCAGAAGAAATTATATATATGTTACTCAGTTTTGTAATTGTATTTACGACAGTGTTCAATTTTTGTCTTTTTCCACATTGGCCATATTCTGCATCTAAAATAATTTTTAACAATATATTTTCACACATACAAATGAATCCTTCTACCACCTACTTCCTCCTATAGTACAAATATCATCTCCTGTCCACCACTGTCATTATATAAACACACATACAGTATAAAGCAGGCTTTTTCAACCAGTGTGCCGTGGCACACTAGTGTGCCGCGACCAGTTGCAAGGTGTGCCACGGAGCCAGAGCAGCTTCCTGCACCTTCAGAGTGAACTGTTGGCCCGGGCTCTCCTTAGAGGATCAGTCATGCTCTGGCCATAACCTGTACCGCGGTGTGATATCATAGGTCACGGTCGCCGCGTCTCACCACTTAGCCAGCCCACCCGCCTGCATCCACATCTTCCAGTTCCCGCCTGCATCCACAGCTTTCCTTGCCCACTCACATCCACACCTGCCTGACCGCCCACTGCTCAGTGCAGCACTCCACTATGAACAACCCCCGCCACTGAGGGACAGGGAGGAGGACAGCTGACCGGTAGGGTCTAATATTTGTTATGTTATTTCTCCTGTGGAGAGCAATAGGATTTATGGGGGGATCAATGTGAATAATTCATGTGGGAAGCAATAGGATTTATGTAGGGAGAAATATGATTTATATGGGGAGCAATGTGATTGTTTTTTCTGTGTAGGCCAATGTAGGTGTGGATTTGTTTTTTACTGTGAGGGCCAATGTGTGTTTTTTTTCTGTGGGTGAACTGATGGTGTGCCTTGGCAATTTTAAAATTTTGTTCGGTGTGCCGCGAGTAAAAAAAGGTTGAAAATCACTGGTATAAAGCATGCAACATAATATATACCTTTTTCAGCTTGGTTTGCAATAACGTAAGATGCGTCCAGCAACAGTAAAATAGCATTTGAATATTGTATTGTCAGTTATTAGTAAGTGCAAAATCAGCAAATAAGCAAATAAATAGAACATCAGTTTCCCAAACTCCACCATTACAGTACAGATTTTCAGGATATCCATTCTTGAGTGCAGATGGTTAAATCAGATTGACTGAGGTACTAATTAAATTATTTGTGGTCAAAAATGGATATATTTAAAGCCTGTATTGTATTGGCTGAGTTTTGGAAACTCTGGTTTAGCCCATTAAAAAGTAAATGGGAATCTTCATTCCTCCTTCAGTATTCCAAATAGATATGTCATCAGACTGGAAAGTTGATGCTGCCGAACATTAACAAGTCATCCAGTACCCAAAAAATGTAAGTTTCCTAACAAAAAATCTGAAGATGTAGAATCCCTAATTATGTCACAATTACATGAACAAGCCCTAACTAATGAGCTTATGCTGGTGAGAATCAAACAGGCAGTAAAGTTGCTAAGCATCGGTGCAAAATCTTAGTCTCTTCCACTAACATAAACAATGGCATAGCAATAATCCTTTGACAGAATGGAACAAAATTAGAGATTTTGCACCTATTGCTCCTTGCACAGATAAGCTGGCATTGTACCAAGACCCAAATGTCCATAGATCTTACCCTTTATTAGTAACAACCCTCAGTGCAGAATATGAGGTCCTCCCAATTCACCATAGACATCAAACTTTTGTAGCTCAGAACACCCTCTGACAACACAGAGCTCACCCATCTCACAGAACAGAGACCTGTACTCTCACCTTTTCCCATATTAGTGTCTGGATCAATTCAAAGCAATGAGCTGTTTAACTGCAAAGATGCTAATAGTAGACATTGAAGTCTCTACATTTGACTGCATCGCCTATGACTTACTACCCTCCTTGACAACAGTGCCATGTGTAACGGTGAGTGTGGGGGGTATCTGCAGTGTACTTTGGCAGCCACAGATTTCACTATACAGTAAGCAGGAAGCAGAGTAGGAACCTGGATTCTCAGGCGTTGCTGGAACTAGCTCACCTCAGCAGTAAATGATCACTTTTTAGTAGTGGACTGTATATTACTATTACAAATGATCTAACTTCACTGAGTTGCTGGAAATGCATACACCATAAGGCCCTCTGCACTGGCTTACCTGTGGTGGAAAGAGGAACAAAACCTAATTTGGTTCTAGTCTCTGACAGTGTCTGTATGACATTGATTCATTTTGCACTGGTGCTATTTTTAATTTTATGACCATCACATTTATTTATTGTCATCATCAAGAATTGCTCAGTTTGTCTATTGCTGTTTATGCGGTCACAGTATATTATCTGGTGATGGGTGTGGGTGTGGGGGGGGGGGGTTATGAAAAAGACAGGAGTACATTAGTTGCTGGGATAAATGTATAAGGTTAGTATTGCTTTAGTTGTATATGTAACTACTAGATGATATGAAATAAATACTTAGAAGTATGGAATGTGCATTGTGCTTTCAGTAGTCACATATTTACTGTTTATTTTGCAGGTACAGAATCCCGAGATCATGTGTTTTTTTCATATAAAATGTAATAAACAATCAGCAAATTAATTTTCTTTATTTTAAAAAACAGTTTTATTTTAGACTTAGTTAGCATTTTACCTGCACCTAGAGGCTACAATGAGGCACTTTAGGATGAAATGTGTCAGAACACAGCTTTGAAGTGTGGCATTGAACACCAAAGGCAGCTGAAAGCCCAAAACAGCATGAATGTTTGGTAACTGCAATAGTAATTTTCCATGAAATGAAGCTTTTACTCTATTTCTGAATCAACTGTGCAACACTAGTAATACCCAACTGAAAACATAGATTTGCAATGTGTCATAAAAACTGGAAAATTATTCACTAAAAAGATGATTTCTCTATTACTGATCTTGTATTCTTTTAATGTAATCCTGCACCGCAGACCTTCATGATGTGACATACGAAATACAACCGATCTTATGTTTTTAAGTTGCTAGGCTAGAGTATATTTTGTAAATCCAGCTCTTGATTTTGCTATCTCCAGGTCCTGGCCAATCAAGCATTGCGTTTCTTATATGCATACTGTAGTGATTGACAGTTTAACACACTCTCCCAGTTTTTGATGACATTTATAGATTTATACTATCCTACTTGGCACTTATTGGCCAGGTGTAACTACAGATACAGTAGCCAATGTTAGATGTTTGTGGACATAAGAGTGTCCAGAAATAGCAGAGATTGTCTGAAGGACATCACCTTAACCTTGGTTTAATGTTTGCATTTTTGAATGCTTCATTTTATACACCAGGAATGCAGATACCCACAGAAAAATATCCTTATGCTTGACAAAGTAGCTGCTACTAACTTAGGTATAAATGCTGGGACTAGCGGTGTCAGGCCACATGGGCCCAGGACTAAAAAATGATCCTTTTGTGAGAAGTAGAGGAGATGTGATCAGCTGTGTGGGTGTGGCCAGAGCCATGCCCCAACACTATCAGCCCCAATGCCTCCATAAATAAGTACATTTAGAAAAATGACAATTTTGTGAGGAAAATAGAAAAACAATTTTAATACTTATGATGTACAGTTTGGCTGATAATATGGTCAGTTGGGTGGCTGGAGATAATCATGGTATCATGATAATTGATCTATTTTTATGTAGAGGCTTTGTACTGCAGTCCCATTCCCCTTATTGCTAATTTGGCCCTGTCAAAGTCGAAATATATTGTAATGCATACACCATGTACTAACCCCATGCACATGCCCGCTGCGCGTGCACTTAATCCGCCGTGCGTGCACATATCCGCAATTTGCGTATGATCGCTCCCGCGTTCCTGCGCATGGTATGGGTATTTACGGCGGAATTTGTGAGCGCGTAGAGGGTTATTAGAACATTACATATTTAACCCAAATAGTGTACATTTTAGATATGGCTCCCTTGCACCACATCAGCGAGTATCAAGAGTTTAAACAGTTCCAGGACTAAGGGATTCACCTATGCATGATAGGAAGGGTCAGGTAAAGGTTGGAAGGTGATGTCTAGTATCCAGCTGTAGGGTATTTTAAGGGTAACATTCCGGTGTTGGTTAGAGAAAGATCGCATGTTCCTGCGTATAGTTATGTGCAAAAGTAGAATATAGATATTAACTGTATTTACTGTATATTATGTATGTGGCGGGAATCAAGAGGATACCACCCCCAAGAGCAGTTGAGGAAGACATCGCCCACCTTTTCAAATCAACCTATGACCTCTCCTGTAATGTAAAGGCACATCTCTGTGTCCAATGGACAATGAGATTACAGTGACCATTGTATTGCATATGTAAGTTGTGTATAAAAAGCCCGTTGTTGCCTGGCTAGTCAGAAGACTCTGAACGCTTTCTACCTGACAAGCGGAGGACCGTCCGGGTTGCGCTTGCGAACATTCTCACGTATGTACATTCTCTGTAGCCATTATTCTGTTTTAGATTTATCGTGTTAGCCTGTAGTGTATGATTTGTACTGTTTTACCTTTTGAAATAATCCACTGTGGCCTTAGAACCCTGTGGTTTCAACTACAAATCGGTGTTGTGTCCTCACTTTCCTGCAAGGGTTTAAAGCGTATATAACTGTATAAGGTTTATAAGTATTGATAAGGTGTACGCACTGCGGGTACTTTATACCGCCAGCGCTACTTAAGGTTTAAAGTATAACATCATTACAGTGCTTTGCGGCACATGGTTTAGAGTGCAAGAATAACATTGCATTGCATTTCGAATAAGGTTTAAAGGTTATCAATTGTGTGTGCGTGCGCTGTGCGTACTCTGTACACTCAGCGCTGCGTGTTTACGCCAAGTACGTACCATGTACGGGACTCTGTACGCAAATAGCGTACAAAGTACGTAGCGCGTGTATTCAGTCTAGCGGCCATAGCGGCTCCATGGTAAAAGTGTATCTAGAGGTATAGCTTTATGGTTTAAGATAATATCGACATTATCAGCCCTGTGGACTGGGTACATTATTTCTACATTTACTGTATATATAACCTTTAGTACAATTGATTAATAATTGCCATTAACACAAATTGTTGCACTAGACCTTCGAAATGTGGCTCCTGACAGACATAGAGTATATGTGACTATATCCAGATCTGACTTAGTCACATTTATGCAAACTTGCTGTACTAGACATGGGTTTAAATACCCATGAAATAATTATAGTTAATAATATAACATACAGATAACATCTTCAGCTGGGCCGTAACTGGGGTGGTACAGAGTGTGCTTCACCCAGAGCACAATTGCATTGTGATCGCAGGGTCTGCATCCACCCTGATGTCCTCGATGTATTTGCTGATAATGGTAGTGCTGTCCGCTGTATACAACACCAGAGGCAGCACAGTACAATGATTGTGTCAGAGTCTCTCCCCCGTATGCTCCCCCTCTTCACCTGCAGTGTGTAAATTGGGACTTCCAGGTCCAGGAATCAGCCGGTTACTGCTGCTGCTGAGTACAAGGGACAAGTAAATTGCAGCATAGTTGCTCCAGGTAGGAGATTCTTTCTCTCTTTTCTCTCTCATCTATCATGTACAGCCATATACGCACCCACTAACTGTACTACAGGACATTCCCCTCCTCTGCCTTTAGCCTTTACTCTCCTGTACAGCCATATACCCCCTCCTAACTGTACTACAGGACCTAACCCCCTGACTTTACTCCTTACTGTCCTGTACAGCCATATATCCATCTCCTAACTCTACTACAGGACTTGCCCCCTGCCTTCATCCTATCCTCTCTCTCTCTGCCTTCATCCTATCCTCTCTCTCTCTCTACACACTGCTCACTGACACTACACCCTGCTCACATAAAACTCTGCTCACTGAGACTACACCCTGCTCATATACGGCTCTGTTCTCTGGCACTACACCCTGTTGGGGGAGGGGGAGGTATGTTGAGAAGGATAAATGAGGAGGAAGAATGAGGTGTAGGGTCTCTATCTGGCATAATGTATAGAGGTTCAATTTGGCATAATGTGTATAAGGGGCTCTACCTGGCACAATATATGGAGGCTCTACCTGGCATAATGTGTATATGGGCTCTACGCTGCATAATTTATAAGGGGCTTTACCTGGCATAGTGTGTATAAGGGGCTCTACTGTGGTGTAATGTGTGTAATGGGCTCTACATGGTGTAATGTGTATAAGGGACTGTACTGTGTATAAGCAGCTCTACTGTTATATAATATGTATAAAGGGGTCCAATGTGTTGTGTAATGTGACTAACGTACAATACTGTGTGATGTCATGTGAATTGGTACTATTCTGTGGTTACACCACTTCCAGATAAAGCCATGCCCCTTCATTTTTGTCACACACCTTTAGTGCACGCTGTCCAAGTTTTAAGTATAGGGCAAGAGGAGGCACCAATTCTCTTCTGGCACAGGGCACCAAAATGTCTATTTAAAGCTCTGTTCTTTACTACTTTTTCCTGATTTGGTTATTAATATTAAGGTTTATTTTTTAAATTTTGAATGGAAAGCTCACCCAGTGAAAATTTTAATATCATCTGCTGTTGAATCTAAGCATCAAAAATAGTATTATTAATCAGAGCCACATACTGTAATGTGCCCTTGTACTGAGGGGAGCATCATCTTGAGATGTGATGATTCCCTAATACTTTGTACTCCTTCCTCTCAGTAACACTGTTGTTAGCACTAGATATACATTAAACTTCACTTTTTTCACTACTTAATACATCAACCCTACAGCCTGTAAAATTAAAGTTAAAAGCTGATTGGTTAGTGCTTTATATCTCTCTACTTTATTTCTCTCCATGGTTTGATAAATACAGTATGCTCCATAAACTGGGTTCACAATCACATATGTGTACTGTACCTAAACATTCCATACAGGTGTTGTTTGAGGCTTTCCAAATTTAGATTTGTCCTATAAATATTAAATCACATACTGTATTTGTAAATAATTTGCAATTGTTGCATATTTCAAACTCTAAAAATGGAAACCACACTAAATGTAATCTCATTATTGTTTTGAAGACAAATCTACAATTGACAATTTGCAACCACTTTATACTCATAAGAAAATAAGAGTACACCAAAGGCCCATGTGTACTAAGCCTTGGAAAGTGATAACGTGGAGAGAGATAAGCTAGCAACCACACACCTCTTGACATTTTTCAAACTGTCTGTAAAATGGCAATTAGGAGCTGATTGGCTGGGACTTAATCTACTCCACTTATATCACTCACTAATACTGTACATTGAATTTACATGAAATTCTAGAAATGTTAAAATGAGAAAGCCAAAAAACAAAAATTCAAGCATTAAACCATAGTTCCAAAAGCACAATGACATGCACACACACACACACACACACACACACACACACACACACACACACACACACACACACACACACACACACTCAAATAGATACTGTAGATAGATAGATAGATAGATAGATAGATAGATAGATAGATAGATAGATAGATTAGTTTGCAAAGAGTTATTTAATAATGTATGATCCTGTTACTTTTCCAAGTACGGAGATGGTGTTAGAAATAACACGTACTGCTGGCGAATCATGTATAAAATTAACCTCTTTCACCTACTGGATATTTTACACTTTCCTTTTGTATGAATTTAAAAGTGACACTGGATTAGTAAAAACAGCTGTTCACACTACCGCTTTAATATTTATTTGTATTGCTGTTTTGATGTGGATGCTAGCAAAATCTCTGTTCCACAGTCTTTAGTACTTTGTGATCTACATACATATTGCAAAATGCATTCTTCAGAAAAATCTATAATATTTATTCACCCTTTTCAACCACGTTGTTGTCTTTTTTTCTGTTGACCCTTACTTATTTTTCATTCCTCAGCTTTTCAACATTCATCACAAAGCTCTATCCTAGTTTTCCTTTTACTCAACCCACCACTCCTTCTTCTTCTACGGCCTCAGATATCTGTAGACTACCTGCTGGTTTACCCTACGGCTCTATCTTGGGTTTCTTTCCTATCTCATTTTACATACTCTCACTGGGATATGTAATTAACTCGCTTGACATCAAATATCTTGATATATCTTTTATGAATAACACAAAAATGCTTTCCATGTAATTTATAGTAGCCAGTGAGGCTCAACTTATTCCTTGGCTGATATTCCTTGTGGTAGCTGGATGTAAAAAAGAGTAAACATAATGCTATCTGTCATGCCTCTCATATATATTTCAAGATTAAAAAGATACAAAGCAAAGCATAAACACAATTCAACATAAAACAAAACTTTATAAGAAGAGCGTGCTTTGACTTCTCACTACAAAGGCATTTTAAGCTTAGTATAAGTTTGCATATGGGATGGCTTACTCTCCTGTGAATTGTCACTTTTGTAGCTATGACGCGTATAGATTGTCAGAGGCTTTTTTCACAGTGTGTTATACTACATTGTCAAATGCATTTTATAATTGAAATCAAATGCAATTCATACTTTCTTTTCAACACCACACAATAAAATCTTACTCAACACATGTCAGTGGAATTAAATTGGTCTTCTGACTGGCTTTTGATATTCATGCACCCCACAGTCATGCCCTTTACCTTTCATCACATGGTTCCTCACCAGTGAGCTGTTTCATTCTTAGGTTGAGTAAAGTTGTCTGGCAGTGCAGCACTAATGGTTCAACAATGAACACTGATTAGTTGTATCTTTGACCCAGTTCACATCATTGTGCCGCCCATCTGCCACTCTTATATAAAACTAAATAATTTGAGTGCAAACATAGAAAAAATGATGCAGGTTAAGGAGAAGATGGATGTACCGACACTGATGACTGGCATCTCTGAGAGTGAGGTGTGGCAGTCCCAGCATTCACTTGAAATATCTCTCCCCTCCAGCATGGGTATACAGGTTGTGTCTACCGTGCAAAACTTTCTAGATTATTGCCCATCCTACAGTAGTTTCTTTTCTGACCTATGTGTATATCTAATTCTTTGACTTTGTGTGCTCTGTCTACAGACTACTCTTACTTATCCCATTTGGGGAAATATATCAAATCTTTGAGAGAGATAAAGTGGAGAGAGATAACAGGGGAATTCAATTGCTTTTGGTAATTTACCAATTAACCAATTAGCCCCAAAGCCATTGTAGAACCACCACACTTCAAGCGCGCACAATACTTATAGTTATGGTCAAAGTCCTCAAACAATTCTTTATTGGTTTCAACTTCTTTTTGGATATTTCTTCAATACCTCTGGAGGAACAGATGAACATACCGCAATAGTGTAAATCTGTTATCCAAAATTATCTTAATGTATGATAAGGAGGATTCGTGCCCTGATTTATTGTCTACCAGTTTATTAGCAGACAATAACAGCATATGAAAGCGGAAATATCCATTCTTGAATGATCCAATTCTTGAATGCTTTTACTTCTCAGAATGCTTTTACTCCAGTTTACATGCAAATCAAAGAAAAGCTTCCATAGTGTGACACCATCAGTTACATTTATTAAAACACTTAAAATCACAAAAAAGACTCCTACCAATTAGGTAGGTCTACTAAGGATAGACAATACAGCATAAAAACATAGATCCAAAACAGTGCAGATGTGAGACTCCTATCAGAGGGAAATGTCTACTGCAAAAAGGTAGACAAACACATGTAAGCAAAGGAGAACCTCAGGCGCCCCTGGAAACCATCCTTCTCGCCCCGTAGGTAGAGGTCCAGTCCACACTCAGCACAATTTCATGGAAAATGCGTTTTGATACAATATATATCTTTTTCAAGGCTGATGGAAAGTGTAGTGGGGAGGGGTTTTATACCTCACTTCCTGATATCAAAAGTAAAACCTAATTCCAGACATGGATCACCTTGTCTAAAATACAACCTATATATGACATTAATACAAGCCCATCCCACAGTCCATTGACAGGTATTCGTGGTGGCCCATGTTCATTCTATAAGACCGCCAAAATTTATTGGTCAGGGATGCGGTAAATCACTTCCGGAATTGGCTGCAACCGGAAGTGACTCACCATCGCCAAAAGTTTTGAGAATGATACAAGTATTTGTTTTCAAAAAGTTTGCTGCTTCAGTGTTTTTAGACCTTTTTGTCAGATGTTACTATGGTATGCTGAAGTAAAATTACAAGCATTTCATAAGTTTCAAATGCTTTTATTGACATTTACATTAAGTTTATGCAAAGAGTCAATATTTGCAGTTTTGACCCTTCTTTTTCAAGACCTCTGCAGTTCGCCCTGGCATGTTGTCAATCAACTTCTGGGCCACATACTGAATGATGGCTGCCCATTCTTGCCTAATCGATGATTAGGAGTTTGTCAGAATTTGTGGGTTTTTGTTTGTCCACCTGCCTCTTGAGGATTGACTACTAGTTCTCAATGGGATTAAGACCTGAGAAAATTCCTGGACATGGACCAAAGTTTTGATGTTTTGTTCCCAGAGCCACTCAGTTATCACTTTTGCCTTATGGCAAGGTGCTCCATCATGCTGGAAAAACCATTGCTCATCACTAAACTGTTTTTGGATGGTTGGGAGAAGTTGCTCTTGGAGGATGTTTTGGTACCATTTGTTAGTCTTGGCTGTGTTCTTAGGCAAAATTGTGAGTGAGCCCACTCCCTTGGCTGAAAAGCAACCCCACACATAAATGGTGTTAGGATGCTTTACTGTTGGCATGACACAGCGCTCACCTTTCCTTCTCTGGACAAGCGTTTTTCCAGATGCCCCAAACAATATGAAAGGGGATTCATCAGAGAAAATAACTTTACCCCAGTCCTCAGCAGTCCAATCACTGTACCTTTTGCAGAATATCAGTCTGTCCCTGATGTTTTTCCTAGAGAGAAGTGGCTTCTTTGCTGCCCTTGTCCGGAGAAGGAAAGGTGAGTGCTATCAACAGTTCTGTGTCATACCAAAAAACAGTCCTGTGTCATGCATAAACTTAATGTAATTGTGAATAAAAGCCTTTGATGCTTCTGTCTTACAACAACTACACAAATTCCCCACCATGTTCTGCACCAGCAGCTCCATATGATATTCTATATTAACTTAAGTATCATCTATTCCTCACGTCTCTTAGATTGTAAGCTCATTTTGCAAGTGCCATCTTTATCTTCCATTTCATGTCATTGTATTTAATGTGTTTGTGTCATGGTTCCCTCATTATACAGCACTAGATAATAAGTTAATAATGATTATCAATGAAATAATGATGCATGCGGCTTATATAGTTCTATAGTTCTGATGGTCAAGAGAAATAACCATCTAAATTGCAATATCCACAAAATTTCCAATTGGTTCCTCTGGGATCCTGTTTATATTTACTTGTATCTATATTGGGAAAACAATATATAGGACAAAAAAATATTTTATAAGTTAAACCATTAAAAAATATTGATAACACATCATTAACCCAAATAATTTGACACTTTGATACAGTCCATGAATGCTATTCCATTCACATAAAATGTATTGGTATAGAGTGAATTAAAAATAATAAGATTTTACTCACCGGTAAATCTATTTCTCGTAGTCCGTAGTGGATGCTGGGAACTCCGTAAGGACCATGGGGAAATAGACGGGCTCCGCAGGAGACTGGGCACTCTAAAAGAAAGATTAGGTACTATCTGGTGTGCACTGGCTCCTCCCACTATGACCCTCCTCCAGACCTCAGTTAGGATACTGTGCCCGGAAGAGCTGACACAATAAGGAAGGATTTTGAATCCCGGGTAAGACTCATACCAGCCACACCAATCACACCGTATAACTCGTGATACTATACCCAGTTAACAGTATGAAAAATAACTGAGCCTCTCAACAGATGGCTCAACAATAACCCTTAGTTAGGCAATAACTGCATACAAGTATTGCAGACAATCCGCACTTGGGATGGGCGCCCAGCATCCACTACGGACTACGAGAAATAGATTTACCGGTGAGTAAAATCTTATTTTCTCTGACGTCCTAGTGGATGCTGGGAACTCCGTAAGGACCATGGGGATTATACCAAAGCTCCCAAATGGGTGGGAGAGTGTGGATGACTCTGCAGCACCGAATGAGAGAACTCAAGGTCCTCCTCAGCCAGGGTATCAAATTTGTAGAATTTAGCAAACGTGTTTGCCCCTGACCAAGTTGCAGCTCGGCAAAGTTGTAAAGCCGAGACCCCTCGGGCAGCCGCCCAAGATGAGCCCACTTTCCTCGTGGAATGGGCTTTTACTGATTTAGGATGCGGCAATCCAGCCGCAGAATGCTCCAGCTGAATTGTGCTACAAATTCAGCGAGCAATAGTCTGCTTAGAAGCAGGAGTACCTATTTTGTTGGGTGCCTACAGGATAAAAAGCGAGTCAGTTTTCCTGACTCCAGCCGTCCTGGAAATATACATTTTTAAGGCCCTGACTACGTCCAGTAACTTGGAATCTTCCAAGTCCCTAGTAGCCGCAGGCACTACAATAGGTTGGTTCAAGTGAAAAGCTGATACCACCTTAGGGAGAAACTGGGGACGAGTCCTCAATTCTGCCCTATCCATATGGAAAATCAGATAAGGGCTTTTACATGACAAAGCCGCCAATTCTGACACACGCCTGGCCGAAGCCAAGGCCAATAACATGACCACTTTCCACATGAGATATTTCAAATCCACAGTTTTAAGTGGCTCAAACCAATGTGATTTTAAGAAAACTCAACACCACGTTGAGATCCCAAGGTGCCACAGGAGGCACAAAAGGGGGCTGAATATGTAGCACTCCCTTTACAAATGTCTGAACTCCAGGCAGTGAAGCCAGTTCTTTCTGGAAGAAAATCGACAGAGCCGAAATCTGGACCTTAATGGAACCCAAGTTTAGGCCCATAGTCACTCCTGACTGTAGTAAGTGCAGAAAACGACCCAGATGAAATTCCTCTGTTGGGGCCTTCCTGGCCTCACACCACGCAACATATTTTCGCAAAATACGGTGATAATTGTTTGCGGTTACTTCTTTCCTGGCTTTTATCAGCGTAGGAATGACTTCCTCCGGAATGCCCTTTTCCTTTAGGATCCGGAATTCAACCGCCATGCCGTCAAACGCAGCCGAGGTAAGTCTTGGAACAGACAGGGCCCCTGCTGTAGCAGATCCTGTCTGAGCGGTAGAGGCCATGGGTCCTCTGATATCATTTCTTGATGTTCTTGGTACCAAGCTCTTCTTGGCCCATCCGGAACCACGAGTATCGTTCTTACTCCTCGTTTTCTTATTATTCTCAGTACCTTTGGTATGAGAGGCAGAGGAGGGAATACATAAACCGACTGGTACACCCACGGTGTCACTAGAGCGTCCACAGCTATTGCCTGAGGGTCCCTTGACCTGGCGCAATATCTAGTTTTTTGTTTAGGCGGGACGCCATCATGTTCACCTGTGGCCTTTCCCAACGGTTTACCAACAGTTGGAAGACTTCTGGATGAAGTCCCCACTCTCCCGGGTGTAGGTCGTGTCTGCTGAGGAAGTCTGCTTCCCAGTTGTGCACTCCCTGAATGAACACTGCTGACAGTGCTAAGACGTGATTTTCCGCCCATCGGAGAATCCTTGTGGCTTCTGCCATCGCTATCCTGATTCTTGTGTCGCCCTGTCGGTTTACATGGGCGACTGCGTGATGTTGTCTGATTGGATCAGTACCGGCTGGTTTTGAAGCAGAGGCCTTGCCAGACTTAGGGCATTGTAAATGGCCCTCAGTTCCAGAATATTTATGTGTAGGGACGACTCCTGACTTGACCAAAGTCCTTGGAAATTTCTTCCCTGTGTGACTGCCCCCCAGCCTCGAAGGCTGGCATCCGTGGTTATCAGGACCCAGTCCTGTATGCCGAATCTGCGGCCCTCTTGAAGATGAGCACTCTGCAGTTACCACAGTAGAGATACCCTGGTTCTTGGAGACAGGGTTATCAGCCGATGCATCTGAAGATGCGATCCCGACCACTTGTCCAAGAGGTCCCACTGAAAAGGTTCTTGCATGGAACCTGCCGAATGGAATTTTGCTTCGTAAGAAGCTACCATTTTTCCCAGGACTCATGTGCAGTGATGCACCGATACCTGTTTTGGTTTCAGGAGGTCTCTGACTAGAGATGACAGCTCCTTGGCTTTCTCCTGCGGGAGAAACACTTTTTTCTGTTCCGTGTCCAGAACCATCCCCAGGAACAGTAGGCATGTGGTAGGAACCAGCTGTGACTTTGGAATGTATAGAATCCATCCGTGCTGTTGTAGCACTTCCCGAGATAGTGCTACTCTGACCAACAACTGCTCCTTGGACCTCGCTTTTATAAGGAGATCGTCCAAGTACGGGATAATTAAAACTCCCTTTTTTCGAAGGAGTATCATCATTTCTGCCATTACCTTGGTAAAGACCCTCGGTGCCGTGGACAGTCCAAATGGCAGTGTTTGGAATTGGTAATGGCAATCCTGTACCACAAATCTGAGGTACTCCTGGTGAGGATGGTAAATGGGGACATGTAGGTAAGCATCCTTGATGTCCAGGGATACCATGTAATCCCCCTCCTCCAGGTTTGCAATAACCGCCCTGAGCGATTCCATCTTGAACTTGAATTTTTTTATGTATGTGTTCAAGGATTTCAAATTTAAAATGGGTCTCACCGAACCATCCGGTTTCGGTACCACAAACAGTGTGTAAATACAGACTTCAGGATAGCCTCCTGCTTTTTATCAGCAGGTACCTTCAAAGTGGCCGTATCCTAAGACGGCAGTGCCACCTTTTTTGACAAACGTGTGAGCGCCTTATCCACCCTAGGGGATATCTCCCAGCGTAACTTATCCTCTGGCGGGAAAGGGTACGCCATCAGTAACTTTTTAGAAATTACCAGTTTCTTATCGGGGGAACCCACGCTTTTTCACACTTCATTCACTCATTTGATGGGGGAACAAAACACTGCCTGCTTTTTCTCACCAAACATAAAACCCTTTTTTAGTGGTACTTGGGTTAATGTCAGAAATGTGTAACACATTTTTTATTGCCGGGATCATGTAACGGATGTTCCTAGTGGATTGTGTATATGTCTCAACCTCGTCGACACTGGAGTCAGACTCCGTGTCGACATCTGTGTCTGCCATCTGAGGGAGCGGGCGTTTTTGAGCCCCTGATGGCCTTTGAGACGCCTGGGCAGGCGCGGGCTGAGAAGCCGGCTGTCCCACAGCTGTTACGTCATCCGGCCTTTTTGTAAGGAGTTGACACTGTCGGTTTATACCTTCCACCTATCCATCCACTCTGGTGTCGGCCCCACAGGGGGCGACATCACATTTATCGGCATCTGCTCTGCCACCACATAAGCCTCCTCATCAAACGTGTCGACACAGCCGTACCGACACACCGCACACACACAGGGAATGCTCTGACTGAGGACAGGACCCCACACAGCCCTTTGGGGAGACAGAGAGAGAGTATGTCAGCACACACCAGAGCGCTATATAATTTAGGGATTAACACTATATTGAGTGAATTTTTCCCAATAGCTGCTTATACAATATTGCGCCTAAATTTAGTGCCCCCCTCTCTTTTTAACCCTTTGAGCCTGCAAACTACAGGGGAGAGCCTGGGGAGCTGTCTTCCAGCTGCACTGTGAAGAGAAAATGGCGCCAGTGTGCTGAGGGAGATAGCTCCGCCCCTTTTTCACTGACTTTTCTCCCGCTTTTTTATGGATTCTGGCAGGGGTATTTATCACATATATAGCCTCTGGGGCTATATATTGTGATATATTTGCCAGCCAAGGTGTTTTTATTGCTGCTCAGGGCGCCCCCCCCCCCCCAGCGCCCTGCACCCTCAGTGACCGAAGTGTGAAGTGTGTATGAGGAGCAATGGCGCACAGCTGCAGTGCTGTGCGCTACCTTGGTGAAGACTGATGTCTTCTGCCGCCGATTTTCCGGACCTCTTCTTGCTTCTGGCTCTGTAAGGGGGACGGCGGCGCGGCTCCGGGAACGAACACCAAGGCCAGTTCCATGCGGTCGATCCCTCTGGAGCTAATGGTGTCCAGTAGCCTAAGAAGCCCAAGCTAGCTGCAAGCAGGTAGGTTCGCTTCTTCTCCCCTTAGTCCCTCGATGCAGTGAGCCTGTTGCCAGCAGGTCTCACTGTAAAATAAAAAACCTAAAATAAACTTTCTTTCTAGGAGCTCAGGAGAGCCCCTAGTGTGCATCCAGCACAGCCGGGCACAGAAATCTAACTGAGGTCTGGAGGAGGGTCATAGTGGGAGTAGCCAGTGCACACCAGATAGTCCCTAATCTTTCTTTTAGAGTGCCCAGTCTCCTGCGGAGCCCGTCTATTTCCCCATGGTCCTTACGGAGTTCCCAGCATCCACTAGGACGTCAGAGAAAAGACAGTAAAGGAGCTCAGAAACTAAATAAGTAAGAATACTGGTTTTATAACTTGCTTAGTAGGTTTTAATTCCTTTTCAGAACTGAGGCTTTCCCAATACAAGATCAGTATGATATCCCAGCTGTCGGAATCCCGGTGATCAGGAGACTGACGCCAGAATCCCTACAGCCAGAATACCAGCAGTGAACACAGTGCGTCCCCTCGTGGGCGCGCTGCACTCACCACGCTTAGGGCCCGGTGGCAATCTGCAGCTGCCACAGAGTTATATTCCACCTGGGGTGGTGACATGGACCACCACCCATGATTCCGACTGCCGATATTTCACCTGGTGTCGGGATTCCGGCATTGGTCTCCTTACAGCTGGGATCCAAACAAACGGCAAATTGACTGCCTCCCCCTATATATACTGTAGAACTGATAATGGGTAGTAAACTGTATATTTAAACACCTTTTATTATTTTATATTTTTGATGAAAATTATTTATTTTATACAATTTAACTAGCTATCTAAAACTATTTTAATAAAAATGATTTGAATATTTGTATCCTTTTCAACATAACCAACCCTGAGTTTATTAGTTATTAAAAAATCATTGTTAAAGTATGTTATTGTGTTAATTTTGTATTGTTTCCATAAAGCTACTTGATAAATTAGTAATATTAAATTTGGGCCAAATAAACCATATTATAATTAGTATTAGTAAAAGTAGTAGTTTATTCCATATCTTATTATAATCATTCCCACGTTTATAATATAAGATTTCCTTATGCCAGTCAGCTCCTAACTGCCATGTTACAGGCTGTATTTGAAAAATGACAGGAGATGATTTGCTGGTACTTTATTTCTCTCTACTTTATTTCTCTCCAAAGCTTAGGACATCTGCCCCTATCAGAGATAAAAAATGGAAATCTTCACTAAGCCATTGAAAAAAACTATCTGGGGTAAATTTACTAAAGCTCTAAAAGTGAAAAGTGTTGATGTTGCCCACAGCAACCAATCAGATTGTGTCTACGATTTCTCTGTTGCATCATAGAAAATGATTGGTTGTTATGATCAACGTCACAACTTTTCAATTTTAAAAGCTTTAGTAAATATACCCCTCTGTGTGAAATATGTCAGTGATTGAAATGCAGGTCACCTGTGTACATTTTTTATTTCTTCTGTGTGACATCCTCAGAGCATGCTGCAGGACTTTGGTTAAATATGTATGCTTTAAAGTTTTCCCTTATGTAAATATAATACTTTGCTTGAATAAATATTAATTATTTCAGCATCCAGTTTCTCTTTCTCCCTCTTTTGTATTGTCACTTGAGGTGACATTGGATGCTTCACTCATTATTTGGCTTGTTGTGTAAGCTGATGTACTGTATATGTCTCTTCTTTCACCACAGGCCATTTATTGATGCTGAACAATTTTGGAAGCTTAGCACAAAAATTTTCATTTTCATAAACGTACAAAAGTAAGTTGTACAATAGTACACTTAAAATACTGAAAATCTCAATGTCTCCTTGCCCTTATTAACAAGCATTTGAAGTTTCAGTTTCAAATAGCATTATTTTAGGAGAAAAAATATTATTGGGCTCATTTATCAATGAGTGATTCATTTCACTGAAAGTAATAAATTGCACCAACCGATCAGCTCCTAACTGTCATGTTACAGACTGTGTTTGAAAAATGACAGTTATGAGCTGATTGGCTGGTGCAATGTACCACTAACAGTGAAATGTATTACTCATTAGCCCTTAAGTATTTAATTAAAACTGTAGTGAATTTTCTTTGCATAATATGAATGATATGAGCTATAAAATGTATGAAATCTAATCATATTATTCTTACTAATTGAAATATAGCACTGTGTGATACAGTAATATGTGTCTTGGCTAATGTCATATGGGGATTCGTGCAGTAGCAAATTTTACTAACTTACTTAACGGGATACTCATGTGATCTCTTTTCCAGTACCTATCAAGCAGTGTACTGTATATGCAGAGTAGAGTTCCTGTCTGTCACATGCCATGTTATAAACTGTAGGAACTCTTCAGGTGCTATAGTATATGGGGACCCCAGGCATTTCAACTAGTATGTCTACGGGAACTAGAAGAGGCAGCTATAAAGACAGGAGCACTGCTAGGTAATATGACCACCTAAGGTAAAGTAGAATTATTATTCTGTTCTGTGATAGGCGTTAGATCTGCTGTAGCAATGATTTGCAGAAAAGGAGATGCAGTAACAGTGATGAAAGGCTTGGATTTTTAGCACAAGCTTTAAGTTAAGTAAATCAGTGATGCTGTTACCACCAGAACATATTAACTGAGGTTATGTAGAGTTTTGCAGATTTATGTTTATATTCTGTATGTGAAATGTACTGAAAATAGTGTAAAGCATACAAAGTGTGTTTAAGATGTATATAATATACCATTGCTATGTAAAGGCATAACAGGTTTAATTTAGAGTTTCAGTAATGACCAACAGCTGGATCAAAGTGAAAAAAAAATACTTTCAAAGTATAACTGTAGAAGCTAGAGTAAGAATTTATGAATGCAATTACTTTGATTACATACAGTAGTAATAGGCAGCTGGCTACCAATAACAATATCTAACAAGGTTTATGCAAGTAGCCAGAATATACAAGACAAAATACTGTAGCAACTGTTGAATTATTTCACTACTAAAGCCTCTATTGTATAATACACCAAGATAGTGGTGCAGATGTATTAAGCCTGGAGAAGGGATAAAGAAGTGATAAAGCAACTCATAACTGTCCTTTTTCAAATCCGTAATGATTGGCTGGTTACGTTTATCACCTTACACTTATCACTTCTTTATCCCTTCTCCAGGTTATTACATCTGCCCCACTGTTTCTTCATCATGTACGTACGTATATAGCAACATTTTAAAACTGTCCCCATGGATGTGTTGCTGGCATCTAATTATCATACTGTATATGTGGTGCTTAGAAAGTTACAAATTTCTTAATCCCATATTTCATTCATTTTATTATAATTTTTTTGGCATATTATATATATTTGTTGTGGAGTTGGTCAATTATGAGAAACAGGGACACTGACAAAAATTTCTGGGTATAAATTTGTAAACTCTGTGACAGTTGCTGAAAGTTGGGTTAAGTAAAGAATTTTACCATCCATTTCCAGGTTACACCATCTATTATGATTTGTGTTATTTACTGTACGTCACATTCTTCCACTTCTAAACACAACAAAGCTATCCAAGGTTTTGATTTTAGGAATATCTCAGGAACATTAATATTTATTTAGAGCCTAATGAAACTATTCAGGGTCAATTGCGATAAATCTAAGTTATTACCATTATTTCAGTTTAGCCATAGGTGCCATTTTTCACTGTATAGATAACATAAATTTCAATTCTAATGTTTGACCTTCATAGAGTCTATATAGTCGTGTTCAATTTACTATAAGACAAGGATTTTTAGTAATACTGTAGTTGCAAAACACAACTCTCTTTAAATATGTGTCAGACTCCTTTTCATGAAAATTCATGGGCCATGTGTGTTGCTGACTGTCTCCTGTTCAATAACCAAGAATGATTTATCTTGTGTATTTTTATAGCATCATTACAGCACTTGTTGGAAAAGCAGTCTCTTTTGTAATGAGTCAGCACTGCTTGAGATAAGCTGTTATTAGTGACAAAACATCATTGCTTTGCTTGATGGCACTGAATACTGATGATAATATAAAACTCTCCATATGAGTTCTAAAATATTTATAATCTACTTCAACTACAAAAGTGCCTAAGGTCACTATCATTCGGTCTCCCAGATAAAAAAAAAACAGATAACTTTTTAAGCCCAAAATAATCTAATTTAAATGTGTTTTAAGAAAAAAAAATTCAAATGGAAGTTCTGCAATATTTGCCCATAAAATATTACTTTTAAATTCCCAAAGTTTCAGCCATTGAAACAAAACTTTTAGATACTTTGGTTTACGGTCTTGTTAGAGAATATTACTAATAAAGTTTTTTTTCTATTTAGTGACTGCAACTTTTCACAGTACAATACAATGGGCTTTGGAAAACAAAGAAAGCCCCATGTTCATGTTTTGCACACTGAATACTAGTTTACCCTTATATTTCCAAATTCATTAACTACTACTCCCAACTGTCAATGGAGTTTGAAGTGCTTTTAATTAATGTATTCTCTTAAATATGTTGATGCTACATGTTTTAGATAACCAGGCTTACTTTATAATTTACAGTTAATTAAATCAGGTCATACTGATGTTAAATGTGAAATAAATTGTTGTATCTCCCTGAACATATAATTCTATAAATCAGAATTGAGAGGCAGATGCTCTGAGTTGTATGTGTTGTGACAACGCTTTTTCAGTCTTCTGGGACTACAGTATGTTTAAAGTAGAGATGAGCAGGTTCAGTTCCATGAGAACCGAACAACCCCGAACTTCAAAACTCGAGCCCGGATCCAAGCCCAGCTCAGGTTTTCTCATCTGACTCAGAAACCAGAATGAGGCAAAATATCACCATCCCGCTGTCGGATTCTCTCAGGTTTTGGATTCCATATAAGGAGCAGCGCGTCGCCGCCATTTTCACTTCAGTCCCAGAGAGTGTAATGAGAGGACGTGTCTCCGTCCTCAGTGTCTGTGTGGGAGGGAAAGTGCTGTCTTGTGCTGCTCAGTCCAATGTAGTGTCATATGCTGCATCAGTCCAGTCACAGTGGTGGTGTTCTCTACTGCCATATGTCCAGTGTAGCTGTATAAGTTCAGTGCAGTGGTGCTGTGTTGTGCTGCATCAGTCCAGTGGTGGTGTCTTGTGATGCATTAGTTTAGTCACAGTGGTGGCGTACTCTGCTGCCATATGTCCATTGCTGCTGTATAAATCCAGTCCATTGTAGTGATGCTGTGTTGTCCTGCATCAGTCCAGTAGTGGAGTCCCTGTGATGCTGTATAAGTCCAGTGTTACTGCCATATATGTCCAGTGATACTTCTGTGTAAGTGCAGTGATACTGCTGAATAAATCCAGTCCAGTGATACTGCCGTATAAATCCAGTGATACTGTCATATATGTCCAGTGATACTGCCGTATAAATCCAGTGGTACTGCCATATAAATCCAGTGATACTGCCATATATGTCCACTGATACTGCCATATAATTCCAGTAATACTGCTGTATAAATCCAGTGGTAGTGGCATATAAATACAGTCCAGTGATTCTGCCATATATGTCCAATTGTACTGCTGTATATGTCCAGTGGTACTGCTGTATAAATCCAGTCCAGTGATACTGGCATATAAATCCAGTGATACTGCCGTATATGTCCAATGGAACTACCACATAAATCCAGTGAATCTGGCATAAAATTCCAGTGGTAATGCCGTATAAATCCAGTAATTCTGCAGCAGATGTCCAGTAGTACTGCCGTATAAATCCAGTGATTCTGCAATATGTGTCCAGTGGTACTGGCGTATAATTCCAGTGGTACTGCTGTATAATTCCAGTGATACTGCTGTATAATTCCAGTGATACTGCCATATAAATCCAGTCAAGTGGTACTGCTGTATAAATCCAGTGGTACTGCCGTATAATTCCAGTTATAATGCCATATAATTCCAGTGGTACTGGTGTATAAATCAAGTGTTACTGCCATTTAATTCTAGTGATACTGCCGTATAATTCCAGTGGTACTGCCGTATAAATCCAGTGATACTGTCGTAAAATTCCAGTGATACTGCCGTATAAATCCAGTCCAGTGGTACTGCCTTATAAATCCAGTGGTAATGCTGTATAATTCCAGTGATACTGCCTTATAATTTCAGTGATACTGCCATATTAATCTAGTCCAGTAGTACTGCCATATAAATCCAGTGGTACTGCCATATATTTCCAGTGTTATTGGCATATAAATCCAGTGGTACTGCCATATAATTCTAGTGATACTGCCTTATTATTCCAGTAATACTGCCATATAAAACCAGTTCAGTGCTACTGCCGTATAAGTCCAGTGGTACTGCCATTTAATTCCAGTGCTACTACCATATAATTCCATTGATACTGCCGTATAAATCTAGTCCAGTGGTACTGCCATATAATTACAGTGATACTGCTGTATAATTCCAGTGGTACTACAGTATAAATCCAGTGGTACTGCTGTAAAATTCAGTGATACTGCTGTATTATTCCAGTGATACTGACATATAAAACCAGTCCAGTGGTACTGCCCTGGTTCTGCCGTGATACTGCCATATTATTCCAGTGATACTGCTGTATAAAACAAGTCCAGTGATACTGGAAAATAATTCCAATGTGGTACTGCTGAATAATTCCTGTGATACTGCCATATAATTCCAGTGAAACTGCCATATAAATCCAGTACAGTGGCACTGCCGTATAAATCCAGTGGTACTGCTGTATTATTCCTTTGTTACTGCCGTATAATTCAAGAGGTACTGGCATATAAATCCAGTGGTACTGCCGTATAATTCCAGTGATACTGCCTTATAATTGCAGTGATACTGCCTTATAAATGCAGTTTAGTGGTACTGCTGTATAAGTCCAGTGGTACTGCCGTATAATTTCAGTGATACTGCCATTTAAATCCAGTCGCAGTGGTACTGCCATATTAATCCAGTTGTACTGTTATATAAATTAATTGTTTCTGCCATATATTTCCAGTGATACTGCCATATAATTCCAGTGATAGTGCCGTATAATTCCAGTGGTACTGGTGAATAAATCCAGTGGTACTGCTGCATAATTCCAGTGATACTGCCATATAATTCCAGTGATACTGCAGTATAAATCCAGTCCAGTGGTACTGCTGTATAAGTATAGTAGTACTGATGTATAATTCCAGTGATACTGTCGTATAATTCCAGTGGTACTTTCATATAAATCCAGTGATACTGCCATATAAATCCAGTCCAGTGTTACAGCTGTATAAATCCAGTGGTACTGCCGTATAATTCCAGTGATACTGATATAAATCCAGTGGTAGTGGCGTATAAATCCAGTGGTACTGCTATATAAATCTAGTCCAGTGGTACTTCCATATAAGTCCAGTGGTACTGCTGTATAATTCCAGTGATACTGCCGTATAATTCTACTACAGTGGTACTGCCATATAAGTCCAGTGGTACTGCCGTTTAATACCAGTGATACTGCCATATAATTCCAGTAGTACTGGCATATACATCCAGTGATACTGCAGAATATATCCAGTCCAGTGGTACTGCCGTATAAGTCCAGTGATACTGCCATATAATTCCAGTTATACTGCCATATAATTCCAGTGGTACTGCCGTATAATTCCAGTGATACTGCCATACAAATCCAGTCCAGTGGTACTGCCGTATATCTTCCAGTGTTACTGCCATATAATTCCAGTTATACTGCCATATAATTCCAGTGGTACTGGCATATAAATCCAGTGGTACTGACGTATAATTCCAGTGATACTTCAGTATAATTCCAGTGGTACTGCCATATAATTCCAGTGATACTGCCATACAAATCCAGTCCAGTGGTACTGCCGTATATCTTCCAGTGTTACTGCCATATAATTCCAGTTATACTGCCATATAATTCCAGTGGTACTGGCATATAACTCCAGTGGTACTGACGTATAATTCCAGTGATACTTCAGTATAATTCTAGTGGTACTTGCATATAAATCCAGTGGTACTGCAGTAAATTTCAGTGATACTGCCATATAATTCCAGTGATACTGCCGTAAAAATCCAGTCCAGTGATACTGCTGTATAAATCCAGTAGTACTGCCACACAATTTCAGTGGTACTGCCGTATAAATCTAGTCCAGTGGTACTGCCATATAAGTCCAGTGGTACTGCTGTTTAATACCAGTGATACTGCCATATAATTCCATTGGTACTGGCATATAAAATCCAGTGGTACTGCCATATAATTCAAAAGATACTGCTGAATAATTCCAGTGATACAGTGCATAAATCCAGTTCCGTGGTACTGTCATATAAATGCAATGGTACTGCCATATAATTCCAGTGATACTGCCATATAAATCCAGTCCAGTGGTACTGCCGTATAAGTCCAGTGGTACTGTCTTATAATTACAGTGATACTGCTGTATAATTCCAGTGGTTTTACAGTATAAATCCAGTGGTACTGCCGTGAAATTCCAGTGATACTGCTGTATAATTCCAGTGATACTGCCATATAAAAACAGTCCAGTGGTACTACTCTGGTACTGCCATATTATTCTAGTAATACTGCCATATAAAACAAGTCCAGTGGTACCGCCAAATAAATTCAATGTGGTACTGCCGAATAATTCCCGTGATACTGCCTAATAATTCCAGTGATACTGCCGTATAAATCCAGTGGTACTTCCATATATTTCCAGTGATACTGCCGTTTAATTCCAGTGGTACTGACGTATGAGTCCAGTTGTACTGTCGTATAATTCCAGTGATACTGCTGCATAATTCCAGCGATACTGCTGTATAAATTAAATTGCATTGGCATATAAATCCAGGGGTACTGCCGTATAATTCCATTGATACTGCTGAATAATTCCAGTGATACTGCCTTATAAATCTAGTCCAGTGGAATGCCGTATAAATCCAGTGGTATTGCATTTAATACCAGTGATACTGCCATATAATTCCAGTGATATTGGCATATAAATCCAGTGGTACTGCCATATAAATCCAGAGTTACTGCTGTATAATTTCAGTGATACTGCCGCATAAATCCATTCTAGTGGTACTGCCGTATATCTTCCAGTGTTACTGCCATATAATTCCAGTTATACTGCCATATAATTCCAGTGGTACTGGCATATAACTCCAGTGGTACTGACGTATAATTCCAGTGATACTTCAGTATAATTCTAGTGGTACTTGCATATAAATCCAGTGGTACTGCAGTAAATTTCAGTGATACTGCCATATAATTCCAGTGATACTGCCGTAAAAATCCAGTCCAGTGATACTGCTGTATAAATCCAGTAGTACTGCCACACAATTTCAGTGGTACTGCCGTATAAATCTAGTCCAGTGGTACTGCCATATAAGTCCAGTGGTACTGCTGTTTAATACCAGTGATACTGCCATATAATTCCATTGGTACTGGCATATAAAATCCAGTGGTACTGCCATATAATTCAAAAGATACTGCTGAATAATTCCAGTGATACAGTGCATAAATCCAGTTCCGTGGTACTGTCATATAAATGCAATGGTACTGCCATATAATTCCAGTGATACTGCCATATAAATCCAGTCCAGTGGTACTGCCGTATAAGTCCAGTGGTACTGTCTTATAATTACAGTGATACTGCTGTATAATTCCAGTGGTTTTACAGTATAAATCCAGTGGTACTGCCGTGAAATTCCAGTGATACTGCTGTATAATTCCAGTGATACTGCCATATAAAAACAGTCCAGTGGTACTACTCTGGTACTGCCATATTATTCTAGTAATACTGCCATATAAAACAAGTCCAGTGGTACCGCCAAATAAATTCAATGTGGTACTGCCGAATAATTCCCGTGATACTGCCTAATAATTCCAGTGATACTGCCGTATAAATCCAGTGGTACTTCCATATATTTCCAGTGATACTGCCGTTTAATTCTAGTGGTACTGACGTATGAGTCCAGTTGTACTGTCGTATAATTCCAGTGATACTGCTGCATAATTCCAGCGATACTGCTGTATAAATTAAATTGCATTGGCATATAAATCCAGGGGTACTGCCGTATAATTCCATTGATACTGCTGAATAATTCCAGTGATACTGCCTTATAAATCTAGTCCAGTGGAATGCCGTATAAATCCAGTGGTATTGCATTTAATACCAGTGATACTGCCATATAATTCCAGTGATATTGGCATATAAATCCAGTGGTACTGCCATATAAATCCAGAGTTACTGCTGTATAATTTCAGTGATACTGCCGCATAAATCCATTCTAGTGGTACTGCCGTATAATCCAGTGGTACTGCCATATAATTCCAGTGATGCAGCTGTATAATTCCAGTGATAATCCTGTAAAAATACAGTCCAGTGGTACTGCCATATAGATACAGTGGTACTGCCATATAGGCCCAGTGATACTGCCGTATAATTCCAGTGGTACTGGCATATAAATTCAGTGGTACCGCCGTAAAATTCAAGTGATAATGCTGTATAAATCCAGTACAGTGGTACTGCAGTACAATTCCAGTGGTAATGCTATATAATTCCAGTGATACTTCCATATAATTCCAGTGGTACTGGTGTATTATCCAGTGGTACTGCAGTATAATTCCAGTGATACTGCCGTAAAAATCCAGTCCAGTGATACTGCTGTATAAGTCCAGTGGTACTGCCATAAAATTCCTGTAATTCTTCCATATAATTCCAGTGATACTGCTGTATAAATCCAGTCCAGTGGTACTGCCAAATAAATCCAGTGGTACTTCCATATACTTCCAGTGATTCTGCTGTATAATTCCAGTAGTACTGGCATATAAAACCAGTGGTGCTGCCGTATCATTCCAGTGATACTGCCATATAAATCCAGTCCAGTGGTACTGCCATATAAATCCAGTGTTACTTGCGTATAAGTCCAATGGTACTACCATATTTGTCCAGTAGTACTGTCATATAAATCCAGTGGTACTGCCGTATAATTCCAGAGGTACTGGTGTATAAATCCAGTGATACTGCCATATAATTACAGTGGTACTGTTCTGTGCTGTATATTTTTTACACCATTTATAGTGGTTATTAATATTTAATCCAAATAATTTTTACAGTGTTTGCCCTTTGTGGTGTAAGAAGAATACACTGTCCTATGCCGCATATTGTGTTATATAACTCCAGAAAAATAATGGAGGACAAAAAATTGGAGGATAAAATAGGCAAAGATTAAGAACCACTTCCTCCTAGTGCTGAAGCTGCTGACAGTAGTCATGACATGGATGATGAAATGCCATCAACATTGTCTGCCAAGTCCGATGCCCAATGTGATAGTAGAGGGCATGTAAAATCCAAAAAGCCAAAGTTCAGTAAAATGACCACAAAAAATAAATTTTAAATGGTCTGAGGAGAAATGTAAACTTGCCAGTATGCCATTTATGACACGGAGTGGCAAGGAACGGCTAAGGCCCTGACCTATGTTCATGACTAGTGGTTTAGCTTCACATGACAATGGAAGCCCTCATCCTCCCGCTAAAAAATTATAAGAGTTAAGATGACAAAAGCACAGCAAAGAACTGTGCATTCTAAAATGGTATCACAAATCACAGAGGAGAGTCCAAGTGTGTCGGCTGTTGCGATGCCTGACCTTCCCAACACTGGACGGGAAGAGGTGGCTCCTTCCAAGCCATGTGTTGCCTCTGTCACTCCATAATACATAGGGGTAAGGACAGTAACCACCTAGGAACATCCTCCCTTATATGTCACCTGCTGTGAATTCATCAGAAGACAATGTCAAGTTCTGAAACTTTGGGTAAGAGCGTAAGCAGTCTACTGACACCTAAATCCCTTCTTCCTCTTGTACCCAAGCTCCTGCAAGCCACACCAACAACCCCCTCAATGTCAACTTCCTCCTCAATCATGAACATCAGTAGTCCTGTAGGCCACATCACTGGCAAGACTGAGGAGTCCTCTCCTAACTAAGATTCGTCCGGAGGATCCTTGAGTGGTATGCCTACTGCTGCTGCCACTGCTGTTGTTGCTGCTGGGAGTCGATCGTCATCCCAGAGGGGAAGTCATACCACTTGTACTACTTCAAGCTAAGCAACTGACTGTCCAACAGTCCTTTGCGAGGAAGATGAAATATGACAGCAGTCATCCTGTTGCAAAGCAAATAACTTAGGGCATGACAGCTATGTTGGTGTTAGACGTGCATCCGGTATCTGCCATTAGTTCAGTGTGACTTAGAGAATTGATGGAGGTAGTGTCTCCCCGGTACCAAATCCCATCTAGGTTCCACTTCACTAGGCAGCTGATATTGAGAATGTACAGAGACATCAGAAAAAGTGTCCTCAGTGTTCTAAAAAATGCAGTTGAACCCAATGTCCACATAACCATGGACATATGGACAAGTGGAACAGGGCAGACTAAGGACTATATGACCGTGACAGCCCACTGGGTAGATATATTGCCTCCCGCAGCAACAACAGCAGTGGCAACATTAGCAGCATCTCGCAAATGTCAACTCATTCCTAGGCAGGCTACACTATGTATCATTTCTTTCCGTAAGAAGCACACTGTTGACAACCTCTTACAGAAACTAAGGGACATCATCGCACAATGGCTTACCCCACTTTGACTCTCCTGGGGTTTTGTGATATCGGACAACGCCACCAATATTGTGCGTGCATTACATCTGGGCAAATTCCAGGACATCCCATGTTTTGCACATACAATTAATTTGGTGGTGCAGAATTTATTGAAAAATGACAGGGGTGTGCTGGAGATGCTGTCGGTGTCACAAAAAATTGCGGGCCACTTTCTTTTTTTGTATAATCTGTTTTTATTGAAACAATACAGACTTATAACATGTTGTAAACATATCTGGGTTACAATCAATAGCAAAATGGTGTGACAACTTGAGCGTACACAGATTGATAATCGTATGCTCAATACAGTTATAGTCCATATTAACATTTTGAATTAAAGAAACATAATATAGCATAGGTAAATAACAAGAAAAAGAAAAAGAAGCAACAAAGAAGTGAGGTGACTGAACCGAGTACGTTGAGAAAAGGATAGTAAGATATGTGCAATGAGTTAAGAGTAGAGCATATTTGTCTAGGACCCCCTAGTAATTGTGTCTGAAAGCGGTTCCCATCATCCACTCTATTTCGCAGAGGAAATGTAAGTCTTATACGACTCGGATGTCTTGTAGTCTATCCAAGGCCACCACACAGCAGTAAATTCCGAACGCCTGTCACCAGCGCTCATTAATACATCCTCCATATTCATGTAATAATCTAGTCTGGAGAACCAGGTGTACCTTGTGGGAGGGCTAATAGATTTCCACATTGTTGGGATTACTGCTCGTGCGGCATTGCCCAGGTGTCGTAATAAAGATGACTTGTAGGTAGAAATTGGGGTAGCGGAATGATTTAGTAACCAAAAGGCCGGGTCAGATGGGACGGAGGTATGTAAAATAGCACCGGAGGTTGAAATTACGTCATCCCAGTAATTTTTTATAAGTGGGCAGGTCCACCATATGTGTAGTAGAGATCCTAGGTCCCCATGACATCTCCAACAAGTAGGTGAGATAGATGGGGAAATGACGTGTAAGAGAGTGGGGTGTCTGTACCATCTCATCAGGATCTTATATTGCATTTCTCTAACCTGGATACAGATGGAGCTCTTATGGGTTTTAAGAAAGATAGAGTCCCATTCCTTGTCTGAGAGTGAGATGTTTAGATCCCTCTCCCATTTTTGAGTAAAATGGGGAGGTGTCAGGGAGTCAGACGCATGTAGGAGTTTGTACAGGGTGGAGACAGTGTGTATGGGATTCATAGGGGCCACGCACATTTTTTCAAACGCGGTCAGCTCCCTTGATGCCTCACGGTATACATTATCTGTGTGAAGGAAGTGTCGGACCTGCAGGAATTTCCAGAAGTCTGTCTGTGGAATCTCCCATTTCTCTCGTATCTCCGAGAACTGTTTAACCCCAGATGGGTGGACTAACTGCCCCACTTTAAAGAGTCCCTCTAGTGCCCAGTTTTGATAATACCCCAGTGAGAGGCCAGGTGGGAATGTCGGATTGCTCAGAAAGGAGGTGAGGGGGCCAAAGACAGAAGAGATGCACGATCTGCGTCGTGTCCCCTTCCAAAAAGAAAGTGTAGGAGAAATGGTCGGATGAGGGTGTAGTAGTTTGGGCAAAGCCGGGAGCCACGGGAAGATTTCTGGGAACAGTTGTAAGCACAAACCTTCTAAGACCACCCATTGTTTAATCTCCCGGCTCCTGGTCCAATCTAAGACTCTGTTCAAGAGGATTGCTTGGTAGTAGAGTTTAATATCTGGTAACAGGAATCCACCCCTCTGGGGTGGTCGAATCAGGATTGATCCTTTCATTCTAGGTCTCTTACGACGCCAAATAAATTGCTGGATCAAAGATCTCACAGTCCGGAACCAGGAGTCGGGGATCTGAATTGGTAAGGTCTGAAGGAGATAGAGCAGTTTGGGTAACGTGTTCATCTTTACTACGTTGATTCTACCTAGCCAAGAGAGATTATTGTACTGCCATCTGCAATAGTCATTTCTAATGGCTTGGAGAATAGGATGGAAGTTCAAGGACAATAGGCGTGAGGGGTCACTAGATAGCTGAACTCCCAGGTATGTGATGTGGGAGTCCCTCCACTGAAAGGGAAATGTGGCTTTCAGGCCGGTTAAGACCGACTGGGGGGTTGAGATATGAAGAGCATAGGATTTGGATGAGTTGATTTTAAAGCCTGATAGTGAGCTGATGGTGTCCAACTCGCTCATCAGGTTGGGGAGCGAGAGCACGGGGTCTGTGACCGTCGTCAGCAGATCGTCTGCAAATAAAGCAAGTTTATAATCTATATCCCCTACTTGTAGTCCCTTGATCTTGTCATTTGCTCTAATCGCCCTGGCTAGAGCTTCAATACAGAGGACGAAAATCAGGGGGGATAAGGGGCAGCCCTGTCTCGTTCCATTACTGATAAGAAAGTTATCAGAGAGGGTCCCGTTAACCCGTACTTTAGCTGATGGTTGTGTATACAAAGACAGTATTCTATGGAGGGCTCGTGGGCCCAACCCAATATGCTCCAGCACCGCTCTCATGAAGTCCCAATTTATCCTGTCGAAGGCCTTTTCGGCATCTGTAGACAACAGTACAGTGGATGTCTTACTGCTAGAGGCCAGATGGATGAGATTGAGAAGTTTTATCGTGTTATCTTTAGCTTCACGACCGGGGACGAAGCCCACTTGGTCGTTATGGACGAGCAACGGGAGAAATTCATTTAGTCTAAGAGCCATTAACTTCGCGAAGAATTTGAGATCTAGATTAAGCAGGGAAATTGGCCTGTAGCTGGAGCATACTGAGGGGTCCTTTCCTTGCTTAGGGATCACCGTGATATGGGCCTCAAGTGATTGTCTGGAGAAGTGGGTTTCGGCGGATATGGAGTTAAAAGCCCGCAGTATTTTAGGAGCAAGAACTTCTTTAAATATCTTATAATAGGTGGCTGTGAAGCCGTCTGGGCCCGGACTTTTACGTAGGGGAGCGGAAGAGATAACATGTTCCACCTCGGTTAAGGTGAAAGGTGCTTCTAAAGATTTCCGAGCAGACCTTGATAGTTGAGGAAATGCCACATCGGCTAGATATTTCCTGGCTCTTAACATATTGGAGAGGGGGTCATGGGCCTGGGAAGGATCACCTAGGTTATATAGAGTATTATAGTAATTTTTAAAGCATGCTGCTATCTCTGGGGATTTAAAGCATGTGGATCCCGTGTCATTTTTCATTGAAGGAATGAAGGAGGCCAGTCTCTGGGATCTAAGTGCTTGGGCTAAGAGCCTGCCTGGTTTATTCCCCCACTTATAATATTTACTATTACATCTACGCAAGGAGGCTTGGGTTTTGTTATTAAGGGTTGTTCGGAGTTGTGCTCGGGCCGCAGACAGCTCTACTAAATCTGTTGGGGTCAGGGAAGATTTGTGACGGGATTCTAAGGCATGAATTTTATGTAATAATGTAGTGATCAAGGCCTGACTGTTTTTCTTCACAAATGAGCCTAATTGGATCAGTTTACCCCGTATAACACATTTGTGGGCCTCCCAGATCGTAATTTCAGACAACTCTCCTGTATCGTTAATGTCAAAGTAGTCGGACAGTGCCTTATCCAATTCTGATTTGCAATATGTATCATATAAGAGCGATTCATTAAGGCGCCAGGTCCAAGGACCGGGGGTTCAAGAGGGGGCCGATAGGGACAAGGATACTGGGGCATGGTCCGACCACGTGATGGAGCCAATAGAGGCATCTACGATTAGGGGGAGGTGTCTATGGCTTAAGAACATATAGTCAAGGCGTGAGTAAACCTGATGTGGGTGTGAGAAAAAAGAGAAATCTCTGTCAGTGGGATGTGTGACCCGCCAGGAGTCGGCCAATTGAAATTCGTGGAAAATCTTCCTAACCTGTCTATGTTTGTGTTCAGAGAATTTAGGGGCTGGTGGAGAAGTGTCGATGGAGGGATCCATGAACCAGTTTAGGTCGCCTCCCAAAACCACTATACCCACCACAAGGGCCTCAAGTCGGGGAAGGAAGGATCGAAAAAAGGGTATTTGACCTTGATTAGGAGCGTAAAGGGATATGAGTGTGTATGTCTGGGAAAATATATTGCATTGGACCACTAATAACCTCCCTGGGACAAGTTTGTGGACCGAGACGTTAGACACTTGGAGGGCTTTGGAAAAAATTATAGCGACTCCTTTAGATTTACTTTCAGGGTTATTGGAATAAAAAGCAAGGGGATATCTTTGATTTACTAAGGAAGGGCCTCGAGCAGAGATCTTAAAATATGTCTCCTGAATTAGAGCTACATCCACTCTGTCAGATCGTAGTGTCCGAAGTAAATGGGATCTTTTCTCGGGGGTGTTAAGTCCCTTTGCATTGATCGAGGTGAATTTAAGTACACCTGGGAGAGACATCGCATTGTATCATAACACAAAGAAGTGTAGCACTCGGACAGGTCACCAACGAAAAAGAAAAAACAATGAGGAGAAAAAGAGTGAAAAAAAGAGCAGGATGCAAAGAATAGGAACATCGTGAACATAGTAACATCCGCAATGGAGAAGCAGGTAGGTATATTAACCAGCATCCCCATGGGGCACAAAGGCCGTATGCGGGGTCGGGGTAAGGGAGTCACCCCTACAGGCACTATTTTTAGCATATACATCGTAATAGTACAATACTAACTTGATAAAGATTATAATAACCAATAATATTAATCGGTGGGAACAAGTAACTAACTTCTGATAAAGTCCCGTCTCTGAATTCTAGGACTGAAAATGAGACTGGGGGGGAGAAAGGGGGTACACAGTAAAACGAGGTTGAATTGGCACTAGGCCGCGTGTAACGTGTCTCACCCGGTACATCACAGTCAGGTTATTCAGTCCTCCCCAAGAAAACAGCAGAATTCAATCAGCAGAGTAATGGGAATCAATTTCTTCAGGTAGGGGGGGAATCCTGGCGTGCAGGAAGTGGTTTTGAAGATTTCTTTTGAGAGCTACCGACCACTTGCCATGGCTCTCCCCCTTTCGAAGGCTGTGGTGGGTGTAGATCCGGGAGAGCGAAGTCCCAGTCCGGGACCTTTAAAGGCGGGAGACCGAGACCGGAGCAGAAAGTGGGGAGGTCAGATATGGTATGGAGAGAGTGTATCTTGCCTGAAGAAGATACCTGTATGCTGAAAGGAAAACCCCATCTGTATTTCAGCTGTCGCTCGCGGAGTTCGTCCGTCAGGGGGCGAAGAATCTTCCTTTGTTGCAGGGTATGCCAGGAGAGATCTTGAAAGATGGAGATAGGGTCGCCTTTGTAGTCCAAGTCATCAATATGACGTGCTTTATTCATGATTTCTTCCTTCTGGGAAAAATAATGCAGGCGACATATGACGTCTCGGGGTTGATCGGTAGAAAGCCCCCTCGGTTTTAGAGCGCGGTGGGCTCTATCAAATGTTATAGCGGCAGCTGGATCTTTGCCCAGAATTGTATTGAAGATTGTCGTCAGGGCATCCACTATACATGTCTGGGGGATCTCTTCTGGAATACCTCTCACCCGGATATTATTCCTCCTACCTCTGTTATCCAAATCCAATACACGGGACCGTAGCGATCTGATCTCATCTGACTGGGATTTGATAACGTCTGTTAAGGACCCCAAGAAGTTATCGGTGGAGTCTCGGTGCTCTTCCAGCGTGTTTACTCTATCGGAGAGCTGTGAGATATCTTGTTTGATTGATGCCAGCTCTCTTCGCATGGTATCTTGGATATCCTGCTTAGTCAGGAGTGTTTTCATAAATTGCAGGATATCTTGAAGAGCGGTATCGCTGTGAGTGTGTGAGGTAGGCTGCTCCATCCTTAACGGGGAGGCAGAGGAAGCAGAATGACAGGAAGACGGGCTGGAGGGAGAGAGGTTTCCGGATAGCCTTGCGGGTGTAGGTTGTAGGAACGATCTCATTCCCGGTTGGGTCGCGGTCTCCTTAGGTTGTGCGGTATTACATTTCTTTTTCCCGGATCTAACCATGCTTAGAAGTGAGTAGATGAATACTTGATTGTAAAAGATATCATAAGTGTGGACTTGGCATTGCTTGGTACGCTGTGAAGCGCCTATAGCATGGTGACTCCCAATGGAATGGCACTAACACGCCATTAATCGGTGATCGATGTTAGAATAACAGGCACATAGTGGGCATCAGATCCCGTTTTTTCGGTAATGTGGAGATAGATATGAGGCGCCCGCATTGCCGGCTCCCAGAGAGCGACCCGCTTCCTTTGCAGATTCTATCAGGGAATTATAAAGGGACCTGAGTGACATATGTATAACTATGTATATGAGTAGGCCACTAGGGGGAGCTCCAGCTCAAGATATAAATCTCAAAGGGCACTGCCACTTAAAAATAGGAATTAAGCCCCTTGATCTAAATAAGTATAATATCAAAACTGTAAATCGTTAAGGGTCCTCCAAGGAACTCAGCAGACACAGTGGGATATGATGAGGTAAATGGTGCAGGGTCTCCAAGGAGTGTATTCACCTCAGTGGGCTGTGTGTTGTTTGGGGAATATAATAATAAATAATAAATAAATGCCCCCAGATAATGAGTGCTAATAGGGCCTGTTAATAGGCCTGCCACAGGTGGAGAGGGGCCCTATGGATGGGGAAGGTGTTTGAGGGTGCGTGCTTGGGGCCCGCCGTGTCTTCGTTCCGGTCCCGGAACTCACGGCCGGGCCTCTTCCAAACTGCAGTCCCCGGCCCACGGATGCGGGGAGCGGAGGCCTCGGATGTCGGGCCTATGATGCGCGCCTTCCTGGCTGAGCGACAGCGAGTGGGAGAGGCGTTGTGGGTGCCGCAGGGCCGCCGGACGGCGAGGGACTAGCAGGCTAGTCAAAACCTACCAGCCGTCGCCTCCGTCTGGTCCGCGGGTTTTCAGGGCCTCCGTCAGCGCCGCCGCGCTTCACGAGCGAAGGTCCGAGGGGCCCACGACTTCACGGCCCGCGGTCTCCTCCTCCTCTTGTCGCTGCCTCTTGATGTGGGCAAGTGCAGGCTCCGTCTCCGGGCTTCCGAGCAGGGGTATTTCACTCGGCCGAGTGTCGGAACGGGTCCGGGGGGGGATCTCCACTTTAGTCCCGGGCTTCACAGGGAGGGGTAGGCCGCAACCCGCAGAGACCCTTAAAAGGGTCCCCCGGCTCCGCAGTCGTTACCCCTCGATCAGGTGGATTAGGGTAGAGCCACTAGGTGCTATGGGGTCGATGAAAGACCCGTTTCGTTTATTTTAAATGCTAAATTCGTGAAGGGTTAGCAGGAGCTCCCATATAACCCTTCCTTTCAGCTTGCTAGCCAAACCACGCCCCCTGTGGGCCACTTTCAACATTCAGCTACCCCGTGCCGAAGACTGGAGCACCAGCAAACACTCCTGAACCTGCCCTGCCATTACCTGAAGCAAGAGGCACTAAGGAGGTGGAATTTAACACTCTATATGCTTCAGATCATAGAGGAGCAGCAAAAGGCCATTCAAGCCATTACATCCACCTATGATATAGGCAAAGGAGGGGGAATGTACCTGACTCAAATGCAGTGGAGAATGATTTCCATCTTGTGCAAGGCTTTTCAGAAGCAGCTGGAGAAATTGAAGGAGGAGCTAAGACGGAGCGATTCCGCAAAGTATGTGGGACTTGTGGATGGAGCCCTTCATTCGCTTTGCCAGGATTCAAGAGTGGTCAATCTGTTGAAATCAGAGCACTAAATTTTGGCCACCATGCTCAATCCTAGGTTTAAAGCCTAGTATTTATCTTTCTTTCCAGCAGACACAAGTCTGCAGAGGTTCAAAGACCTGCTGGTGAGAAAATTGTCAACTCAAGCGGAACATGACTTGTCAACAGCTCCTCCTTCATTTTCTCCCGCAACTGGGGCTGCGAGGAAATGGATAAGTTTACCTAGCCCACCCAATGGCAGCGATGCAGGGCAGTCAGGAGCAAGTGCTGACATCTGGTTCGGACTGAAGGACCTGCCAACAATTACTGACATGTTTACTGTCACTGCATATGATTCTGTCACCATTGAAAGAGTGGTGAGGATTATATGAGTGACAGCATCCAAGTAGGCATGTCAGACAGTCCGTATGTATACTGTCAGGAAAAAGAGGAAATTTGGATGCCCTTGCACAAACTGGCTTTATTTTACCTAAGTTGACCCCCTCCAGTGTGTACTCCGAAAGAGTATTTAGTGCAAAGGGTAACCTTGTCAGCAATTGGCATAGGAGGTTACTTCCACAAAATGTGGAGAAGATTATGATCATCAAAATAAATCATAAATTCCTTCAGGATGCCCTTTATCAGCAATTGCCTCCAGAAAGTACAGAGGGACCTGTGATGGTATATTCCAGTGGGGACGAATTAATACTCTGTTAGGAGGAGGATGTACACACTGAAAGGGGTGAGGAATCAGAGGATGAGGATGAGGTCGACATCTTGCCTCTGTAGAGCCAGTTTGTGCAAGGGGAGATTGATTGCTACTTTTTAGGTGGGGGCTCAAACAGACCAGTCAGTTCAGCCACAGTTGTGTGGCAGACCCTGTCGCTGAAATTATTGGTTTGTTAAAGTGTGCATGTCCTGTTTATACAACATAAGGGTGGATGGGAGAGCCCAAGGACAATTCCATTTTGCACCTCTATTTCTTCTTTGCATCATGTGCTGTTTAGGGACTAATTTTTTAAAGTGCCATCCTGTCTGACACTGCCGTACACCTCTAGGGGTACTGCCATATAAGTCCAGGGGTACTGCCGTATAAGTCCAGTCCAGTGGTGATGTCTAGTGCTGCATCAGTCCAGTGGTGGTATCTTGTGCTGCCATAAGTTAAGTTGTGGTGTCCTGTGCTTTATGTTATTTACTCCAAATAAAAGGTTTATATACATTACTTATATTATTATGCAAATAATTTTTACAGGGTTTGCCCTGTGTGGTGTTGTAATATGCTCTTCTGTGTGCATTTTATTATAATAGCTCAAAATAAAAGGGTTATTATTATACAAATTAATTTTACAGGCTTTGCCATGAGTGTTTTAGGGGTAGGCTTTCCTGAGCCACCAATATTGTGCGTGTATTACATATGGCAAATTCCAGCAAATCCCATGTTGTTTGTGCTGCACACTTGTGTCGCTTAGCTTACTCATACATTGTACCTCTTTTTCTTCTTTGTATGATGTGATGTTTGGGGCCTAGTTTTTCTAAGTGCCATCCTGTCTGCAACTGCAGTGCCACTCCTAGATGGGCTAGGTGTTTGTGCATCATACTTGTGTCACTTAGCTTAGTCATAAAGCTACCTCATTGCACCTCTTTTACTTCTTTGCATGATGCGCTGTTTGGGGACTAGTTTTATTAAGTGTAATCCTGTCTGCAATGGCAGTGCCACTCCTAGATGGGCCAGGTGTTTGTGACGCACACTTGTGTCACTTAGCTTAATCATACAGCTACCTCATTGCACCTCTTTTACTTCTTTGCTTGATGTGCTGTTTGGGGCCTAGTTTTTAAGTGCCATCCTGTCTGCAACTGCAGTGCCACTCCTAGATGGGCCAGGTGTTTGTGACGCACAATTGTGTCACTTATACCCCTTTTCCACTAGCTCAAAAGACATGGGTAAATGCACAGGGGCGCACATTTACCCATGTTTTTTGCAAGTGGAAAAGGGTCCCCCAGCAAAAATCCTGATCAAGTAACCTGTGAATCCTACCCGGGTAAATACGTGGGTAGGACACGGGAATGATCTGGTTAGGGTTGTAGTGTAAACAGAAACCATGTCGATGCAACATGGCTCACGTTTACACTGTATGGAAAGGCGGCGCTGGGAGATCACGTGCCGCGTCACTAGAAGCGTATCTAACCCGAAAATATGCCGGGTTGGTGACTGCTGATGGGAAAGGGGGCTGAGCATGGGCCTCAGCTGGGTAGCACCCGTGTCATGCTCCCGGCTGTGACCCGTGCTCATAGGTGGAAAAGGAATATTAGCTTAGTCATACAGCTACCTCATTGCACCTCTTTTACTTCTTTGCATGATGTGCTGTTTGGGGACTATTTTTTATATCTGCCATCCTGTCTGCCATTGCAGTGCCACTCCTAGTTGTGCCATGTGTTTGTGCTGCACACTTGTGCCGCTTAGCTTAGTCATACAGCTACCTCATTGCACCTCTTTTACTTCTTTGCATGATGTGCTGTTTGGGACATAGTTTTTTTAAGTGCCATCCTGTCTGCAACTGCAGTGCCACTCCTAGATGTGCCTGGTGTTTGTGCCACAAACTTATGTCGCTTAGCTTAGTCATACAGCTTCCTCATTGCACATCTTTTTCTTCTTTGCATGATGTGCTGTTTGGGGCTTAGTTTTTCTAAGTGCCATCCTGTCTTCAACTGCAGTGCCACTTCTAGATGGGACAGGTGTTTGTGCCACACACTTGTGTTGCTTAGCTTAGTCATACAGCTACCTCATTGCACCTTTTTTACTTCTTTGCATGATGTGCTGTTTGGGGATTAGTTTTTTTAATTGCCATCCTGTCTGCAACTGCAGTGCCACTCCTAGATGGGCCAGGTGTTTGTGCCGCACACTTGTGTCACTTAGCTTAGTCATACAGCTACCTCATGGCACCTCTTTTACTTCTTTGCATGGTGTGCTGTTTGGGGCCTATTTTTTAATCTGCCATCCTGTCTGAAACTGCAGTGCCACTCCTAAATGGGCCAGGTGCTTGTGCTGCAAACTTGTGTCGCTTAGCTTAGTCATGCAGCCACCTCAATTCAACCTTTTGGCCTAAAAACAATATTGTGAGGTGTTCAGTGTTCAGAATAGACTGGAAATAAGTGAAAATTAATGTTATTGAGGTTACTAATACCATAGGATCAAAATTACCCCCAAATTCTGTGATTTTAGCTTTTTTATGTTTTTTTCAAAAATCATCCAGATCCAAAACAAAAACAAAAACACGAAAGGGTGGTTTTGACAAAACCAATCCAGATCCAAAACATGAGCATAGAACCAGAACCAATACCAAAGCACAAACACGAAAAGTGCCCGCCGCACATCTTTAGTTTAAAGTAATGATTAGAGAATTCATGGTGTATCAGAACCCCTTTAAAGGTCTTTTACTATTTTTGGATGTAATCCATCTGTCCACATTCATAATTTTTCTACTCCTAATTTGGAGACTTTTGTTATGATCCTCTAAATTGTAATCAGTCTTATTTATATCTCATTAATGTTCCCGTTAGCAATCTGTGTTCTTCCCTTGTGAATACTGAACAGAAATACTTCTTTAGGTTATTTGTTACCAAAGGTTCTCAAACTCACATAGTTCATGTTTTCCAGGTCACCTGTGGATTTTTAAAATGCGACAGTTGATGACACACAGTGCACCTGCCGGGTGACCTGGAAAACGTGAAATATGTGGGGTCCAGAGGACCTAGTTTGAGAATCACTGTGTTACACCAATATCTCCCTCTACAAGTCTTTAATATTACAGCTGTTCATTTTCTATTATATACTTATCATCTAGTCTCCTTTACGTTTCAGCTGTGTCTTTTTCTATTCAGTCAGAACTTTCTCACATTTGATTTATTCCTTAACCATCTGTTTAATCTTATCATAGTCACTTATTTATCCTTATTTTCCCAAGTCTACTTATTTTTTCCGAACATAATCCTATTTTTATATTACAGTGCTTCTTTAGTACTTTGAGTACCAGATTGGATTTCTTTTTCTCATGTTTTATAGTAACCCGCAGAACACAAAGGTCTGTTGCTTTTTGAGTTTTCCTCTGTAATTTTTCACATTGCTCTTGCACTCCATCTAAATGTTCTCACTTTGCCAAAGAATCACTGACATAACTCACCATTTGCTTCAAAGAAAGCTTTCCTGAAATGTAACATCTTTGTATTTTGGTACAATGTTGTGCACATCCCTTTTGGAAAGCAGCACAGGCAAATTCCTAGCTCTTTTTTCTTTGAATTCTTACCTTTTCAAGTTGTCTTTCAGTTTTGCTTCACGTTTTATCATAGAGATACTGTATGCATTAACATGTGTTCTGGTCATATTTGTGTAACTTTACATGGTTTTGAAGCTTCTCATCCTCTTCTTTTTAACAGCATGTTTTGAGCTATATGAGTTTCATACAGCATCTTCAAACCAAAAGTGGTTTGGTTCTCTTCCAACTTAAATTCTGCCTATTTTTTCAGAATTCAGGATGAACTTTTGCACTGCCACAGTGTCATATTGATCAAACACACGTTGCCTGATGTAACATACTGTAATAAGCTCATGGCTAGACTCATACATATGTGTCATTATACACCTACTGCAGGGGTATATTACTAAAAGTCTATTTTGTTTCTATTTAAAATTGAGCAGAATAGAACCATCATCCCCACACAACTCACTACATTGGTTCTATTCCAAATAGCTCATTTACTAAAAGTTAAGTTTGAGTTCCTTTTAAAAATTGCTTTGTGATGCGAGTTCTATTTTGAAGTTCTGAAAGTGTTCTATTCATCAAAAATCAACAAAAATGATAACATCGAACAAACATCGACCAAAAACCAATTCAAAATAGACAAAAGCATTTTTATTGGTCAAAGCAAGTCACGTGCACTAATTTGCATACTCACATTTTTTTAAATCATTGCTGTGCCTTGCAATGTCATGATTTATGCAGCCAGATTGCCCCACATGCATCTATAACATGTTTTCCATCATATTGAGGTTTCAGACAATTCTACATGAAAAAAAATCGAATAGAACTATTTCTAATGGTTCTATGAAAGGGTGATTTTGGGTCAATTTTCAAATCGACTATTAGTAAATAGTATATGTTAAAGTATAGAAGGTTCTATTGTAGTTCTGTTTCAGTATAAAACTCTATTTCAGTCAATTTTGAGTTGATTTTGGTTTGATTTTGACATTAGTAAATACGTGTCACTCAAAATCGACTGAAAATCGACTGAAACACAAAACTGACTTTTATTAAATATACTCCCAAGTCTCAATACACCATGTGGCTCCAGCAGTGTTGCATAGCAACTTTTTTTAAATTTGCATCTTAATTGTACCACCCAATCTGCACCAGAGATGCCAGGCTACGACTTTTAACTGTGAATAAATTACTTTTAAATATGTACAAAGTTGTAGATGAATCACGGTGGAACTTGGTATTAGAAAAAGCCAATGCAGCTCCATCGCAACACTTTGTATACAGATTCGCACACAGATGTACAAGTGTTGCATATCAAATTAATCAGTGCACCCTGTTAAGTATTTTGACACATACAACTGTTTAATTTGTGCGATTAAGACAATCATTTGAATGAAAAAACTTGGTGCAAGCAGAGTCTCACAGGACCTGGCACAACTGCGGCAATGCTGTGGTAAGTCACATCTATGGCTTTATTTTGTTTCAAGAAATTTAGGGCATATACTGTATAACAGACTCTAAATTTTATGGAGGTGCGGAATGCCGGAAACAGAGCTTTGCGGGGGCAGGCGAGGCGTTACTTGAATGAATGCGTGGTGGGGCAAATGGGGGGAGTGACATGGGCATGATCGCGCCTGTGCCGGCAGGAGGGTTCCCTACTTTCAGCGATCACTCTGAAATTGTGGTGCAACCGCAATTTCAGTGTGGTCTTGGGGGGCGGTGTGGCCATTACCATGCCAGCAAAACAATTTCAAATTCTGCTAAAAAGCTGAATTTGAAATCCTTACTGAATAAGGTCCTGTGTTATAAAAAATACAGTTAGGAGCTGATTGGTACTTTATCTCTCTGCAAGATTTGATACACGTCCCCCTTAATAAGTTTACACCCAGTTGCATGAAAACTAGAGATGAGCGGGTTTGGTTCCATGAGAATTGAACCCTACAGGATTTCACTACCCGAGCCCAGTTCTGAGCCTGGTTCGGGTTTTCCCGCTGATTCAGAAACCAGAACGAGGCAAAACATCATCATCCTGCTGTCGGATTCTTACGGGTTTTGAATTCCATGTAAGGAGCCACCATTTTCACTCCGGAATTGGAGAATGTAGCGAGAAGACATGTCTCCGTCCTCAGTGTCTATGCGGGAGGGAAAGTGGGGTGGCGTTTCCAGTGCTATCTTGTGCTGCATCAGTACAGTGGTAGTGTCTTGTGCTGCATCAGTACAGTCACAGTGGTGGTGTCCTCTGCTGCCATATGTCCAGTGCTGCTGTATAAGTCCAGTCCAGTGGTGCTGTGTTTTGTTGCAGCAGTCCAGCGGTGGTGTCTTGTGCTGCATAAGTCCAGTCACAGTAGTGGTGTTCCTCTGCTGCCATATGCCAAGTGCTGCTGTATAAGTCCAGTCCAGTGGTGCTGTGTTGTGCTGCATCAGTCCAGTTGTGGTGTCCCTGTGGTAATGCCGTATAAGTCCAGTGGTACTGCCATATAAATCCAGTGGTACTGACGTATATGTCCAGTAATGCTGCTGTATAAATCCAGTGATACTGCCTTATAAATCCAGTTCAGTAGTACTGACATAATTGTCCAGTGATACTGCTGTATACAGTATGTTCAGTGGTACTGCCGTATAAATCCAGTGGTACTGGTGTATAAATCCAGTGATACTGCCGTATAAATCCAGTGGTACTGCCATATAAATCCAGTGATACTGCTGTATAAATTCAGTCCACTGATACTGCTGTATAAATCCAGTGATACTGCTGTTTATGTCCAGTGGTACTGCCGTATAAATCCAGTCCAGTGATACTGCCGTATATGTCCAGTGGTACTGCCATATAATTCCAGTGGTACTGCTGTATAAATCCAGTAGTACTGGAGTATAAATCCAGTCCAGTGATACTGTCATATATATGTCAAGTGTTACTTCCATATAATACCAGTGATATTGCCGTATATGTCCAGTGGTACTGAAAATATAAATCCAGTAGTATTGTCATAAAAATCCAGTCCAGTGATACTGTCATATATATGTCAAGTGTTACTTCCATATAATACCAGTGATATTGCCGTATATGTCCAGTGGTACTGAAAATATAAATCCAGTAGTATTGTCATAAAAATCCAGTCCAGTGATATTGCTGTATAAGTACAGTGATACTGCTGTAGAAATCCAGTGATACTACCGTATATGTCCAGTGTTACTGCCGTATAAATCCAGTGATACTGCTGTATATGTCCAGTGGTACTACCGTATAAATCCAGTGGTACTGGCATATAAATCCAGTCCAGTGATACAGCCGTATATGTCCAGTGACACTGCCGTATAAATCCAGTGATGCTGCCATATAAATCCAGTGGTACTGTCATATAAATCCAGTCCAGTGATACTGCCGTATATGTCAAGGGGTACTGCCATATAATTCCAGTGATACTGCCATATATGTCCAGTGGTACTGCCATTTAAATCCAGTGGTACTGCCGTATAAATCCAGTCCAGGGATACTGCCATATAAATCCAGTGATACTGCTCTAGAAATCCAGTGATACTGCCGTTTATGTCCAGTGGTACTGCCATATAAATTCAGTCCAGTGATACTGCCGTATATGTCCAGTGGTACTGCCATATAATTCCAGTGGTACTGCCGTATAAATCCAGTGGTACTGGTGTATAAATCAAGTCCAGTAATACTGCCATATATATGTCAAGTGGTATTACTATATAATTCCAGTAATACTGCTGTATATGTCCAGTGGTACTGCCATATAAATCAAGCGGTACTGGCATATAAATCCAGTCCAGTGATATTGCCGTATAAGTCCAGTGATACTGCTGTAGAAATCTAGTGATACTACAGTATATGTCCAGTGGTACTGCCATATAAAGCCAGTGATAATGCCGTATATGTCCAGTGGTACTGCCATATTAATCCAGTGGTACTGGTGTATAAATCCAATTCAGTGATACAGCCATATAAGTCCTGTGATACTGCCTTATAAATCCAGTGGTACTGCCGTAAAATCCAGTGGAACTACCGTATAAATTCAGTCCACTGATACTACCGTATATGTACATATAGATTGGTAAATGCTCAATTAGCTTAGTGATATCATTCAGGTGCTCGAAAGGAAGGGGTATTTCTGAGCAAGAAAAAAAGCAATTGGTTTCCCCAGCACCCTGAATGATAACAGTAACCAGATATAAATCCCACATGATAATAGAATTCAGAGATCTTCGTTACACATATTTGCGCAAATGTGTGGTTAAGCCCCAAAGCCGCATCAAGGCCTCTCTGTATATTTGGGGTCCCTAGCGCTATATCTAGGTGCAGGGTGTGGCACCCCAAAACACCAGAATGAGCCAGAAAGCCCAGCGTGGCATACCAGTGTAAAAAACTATAGTGTTAATAAATTAGTATTTAGGAAGCCGAAGCTATAGAGAGGGTGATACAATCATGAAATGTAATTAAAATAGAGAAATAGTGTTAGAAAATTAATAAGTGAAAAGTGTTAATAGAATGTAAAGGTATGCCACACTAAAGCCATCCAGCTCAGCCAGTCCAGAGGCACCACACCTCACCCCTCCATTACCCCAATCTGGGTCTAATATTAACCAGCAAGGAGCCACATGATAATGGCTCCTTACTAAAATATGTCTAAGCTAAGAGCTACCTACCTTGGAGCAACCCCATAATGCTCCATGTGGCATGTCAGGGCCTGCACCTCCTCCTAATGCAGGAACCTCTCTGCCTCTCACAACAGACATATAGATTGGTAAATGCTCAATTAGCTTAGTGATATCATTCAGGTGCTCGAAAGGAAGGGGTATTTCTGAGCAAGAAAAAAAGCAATTGGTTTCCCCAGAACCCTGAATGATAACAGTAACCAGATATAAATCCCACATGATAATAGAATTCAGAGATCTTCGTTACACATATTTGCGCAAATGTGTGGTTAAGCCCCAAAGCCGCATCAAGGCCTCTCTGTATATTTGGGGTCCCTAGCGCTATATCTAGGAGCAGGGTGTGGCACCCCAAAACACCAGAATGAGCCAGAAAGCCCAGCGTGGCATACCAGTGTAAAAAACTATAGTGTTAATAAATTAGTATTTAGGAAGCCAAAGCTATAGAGAGGGTGATACAAACATGAAATGTAATTAAAATAGAGAAATAGTGTTAGAAAATTAACAAGTGAAAAGTGTTAATAGAATGTAAAGGTATGCCACACTAAAGCCATCCAGCTCAGCCAGTCCAGAGGCACCACACCTCACACCTCCATTACCCCAATCTGGGTCTAATATTAACCAGCAAGGAGCCACATGATAATGGCTCCTTACTAAAATATGTCTAAGCTAAGAGCTTCCTACCGTGGAGCAACCCCATAATGCTCCATGTGGCATGTCAGGGCCTGCACCTCCTCCTAATGCAGGACCCCAAATATACAGAGAGGCCTTGATGCGGCTTTGGGGCTTAACCACACATTTGCGCAAATATGTGTAACGAAGATCTCTGAATTCTATTATCATGTGGGATTTATATCTGGTTACTGTTATCATTCAGGGTGCTGGGGAAACCAATTGCTTTTTTTCTTACTACCGTATATGTCAAAGGGTACTGCCATATAATTCCAGTGATACTGACATTTATGTCCAGTGGTACTGCCATTTAAATCCAGTGGTACTGCAGTATAAATCCAGTCCAGTGATACTGCCGTATAAGTCCAGTGATATTGCTGTATAAATCCAATGATAATGTCATTTATGTTCAGTGGTAGTGTCGTATAAATCCAGTCCAGTTATACTGCTGTATATGTCCAGTGGTACTGCCATATTATTCCAGTGGTAGTGGCATATAAATCCAGTGGTAGTGGTGTATAAATCCAGTCCAGTGATACTGCTGTAAAAATTCAGTGATACTGCTGTATATGTCCAGTGTTACTGCCATATAAATCCAGTCCAGTGATACTTCTGTATAAATCCAGTATTACTGCCATATAAATCCAGTGATACTGCCGTATATGTCCAGTGGTACTGGTGTATAAATAAAGTACACTGGTACTGCCATATAAGTCCAGTCCAGTGGTGCTGCCATATAAATTCAGTGGTGCTGTCCTGTGCTGTATATTATTTAATCCATATAAAGGGGTTTTTAATATTTAATCCAAATAATTTTTACAGGGTTTGCCCTGTTTGGTGTAGAGGTATGCTCTCCTTTGTTGCATTTTGTTATATAACTCCAGAAAAATAATGGAGAACAACAATTTAGAGGATAAAATAGGGAAAGATCAAGAACCACTTCCTCCTACTGCTGCTGCTGCCACTGCTGTTGCTGCTGGGAGTCAATCTTCATCCCAGAGGGGAAGTTGGAAGACCACTTGTACTACTTCAACTAAGTAAATGACTGTCCAACAGTCCTTTGCGAGGAAGATGAAATATGACAGCAGTCATCCTGTTGCAAAGCATATAACTGAGGCCTTGACAGCTATGTTGGTGTTAGATGTGCGTCGTGTATCTGCTATTAGTGCAGTGGTACTGCAGTGCCAACCCTAGATGGGCCAGGTGTTTGTGCCGCACACTTGTATCGCTTATCTTAGCCATACAGCTACCTCATTGCACCTCTTTTACTTCTTTCAATGATGTGCTGTTTGGGGACTATTTTTTTTAAGTGCCATCCTGTCTGACACTGCAGTGCCACTCCTAGATGGGCCAGGTGTTTGTGTCGGCCATTTGGGTCGCTTAGCTTAGCCATCCAGCGACCTTGGTGCACCTCTTTTTTTACTTTGCATCATATGCTGTTTGGGGACTATTTTTTTTAAGTGCCATCCTGCCTGACACTGCAGTGCCACTCCTAGATGGGCCAGGTGTTTGTGTCGGCCACTTGGGTCACTTAGCTTAGCCATCCAGCGACCTTGGTGCACCTCTTTTTTTTTCTTTGCATCATGTGCTGTTTGGGGACTATTTTTTTAAGTGCCATCCTGTCTGACACTGCAGTGCCACTCCTAGATGGGCCAGGTGTTTGTGTCGGCCACTTGGGTCGCTTAGCTTAGTCACACAGCTACCTCATTGCGCGTCTTTTTTTCTTTGCATCATGTGCTGTTTGGGGACTATTTTTTTGAAGTGCCATCCTGCCTGACACTGCAGTCCCACTCCTAGATGGGCCAGGTATTTGTGTCGGCCACTTGGGTCGCTTAGCTTAGCCATCCAGCGACCTTGGTGCAACTCTTTTTTTCTTTGCATCATGTGCTGTTTGGGGACAATTTTTTTGAAGTGCCATCCTGTCTGACACTGCAGTGCTACTCCTAGATGGGCCAGGTGTTTGTGTCGGCCACTTGGGTCGCTTAGCTTAGTCATCCAGCGACCTCGGTGCAAATTTTAGGATTAAAAATAATATTGTGAGGTGTGAGGTGTTCAGAATAGACTGAAAATGAGTGGAAATTATGGTTATTGAGGTTAATAATACTATGGGATCAAAATGACCCCCACATTCTATGATTTAAGCTGTTTTTGAGGGTTTTTTGTAAAAAAACACCCGAATCCAAAACACACCCAAATCCGACAAAAAATTTTCAGGGAGGTTTTGCCAAAACGCGTCCGAATCCAAAACACGGCCGCGGAACTGAATCCAAAACCAAAACACAAAACCCGAAAAATGTCCGGTGCACATCACTAATAATATGTAAGGGGCATTACGGTGTGTGGCATAATGTGGCCATGACCCTATTGTCATGTAGCAACTTCCCTAGATTTGTGTGACTACACCCCCTCATGACACATGGCCACACCCATTTTAACTATCAGCACCACAAAGAAAAAAATTCTACTTGCACCACTGGGTAATTATTAAAGATCCACCACTGCAATTTACCCAATAGAAACCACCACCAACAATTACTCAAGTGATCATCCTTTGGCATTAGTCCACCTTTCCAAAACAGCTAAAATCTAAATTCTACTTGAAGATTTTCTTGATAAGGGGGATGCAGTCAAAATGCCGGCTGTCAGAATCCCGGTGTTCAAAAGACCGACGCTGGAATCCCAACAGCCGGCATTTCACAGACGGTCAGAATACTGACAAGCGCCCCTAATTCCCACTCAGTTGGTGGGTCTACGCCACCAACCAAGTGGGAATTGAACCTGTAGTGAGCGCATCAGGCCCGGTATTCTGGCAGATGGGATGTCACTGTCAGGATACCTGATCCCCACCAGGTCTTCTAGTATTTCTCCAGTGCAATTTCATATTGTCTGGTAATCACATGGGATCAGCAGACATTTACCATTCACCTTTAATTGGCTACATCATTTGAAATAAGGCACTCTCCTCTTTCAAACAAGAGTGACCCTGAGTTTTCTAAAGCCTAAAGCAAAAACACAAAATATTCCTTAGTAGTGAGTAGAAAAAAAATACACTCATTTGCCGTTTTGGGTACAATTTCGCTACTGTTTGAGGATCAATAAACAAACTATAGGTGTGTCACTAAGTGAAGGAGCCACCAGGTCCCGTGAAACTGTGCTAGTGGTGGACACACCAGGAGACTCTGCTGCTTATTTTGATAAGCACACTTGGATATCTGTGTGCAACTGAGTCTGTATACGAAGCACAATAAAAAGGCATGGAATAAAGCTGAGGCTGCTGCATTGTAACTCTTTGCATACAGATTCAGAGACTCAGCTGCACACAGAATATACAAGGGCTGCTTATCAAATTAATCAGTGCAGACTGCTGGTGTGTCCTAGTCACATTGCACTGTGACTGAGATGCACTTTGGCAAAAAAATAGACCCGTTGCTAGCAGAGTCTCAGGGGACTTGGTGCGCAGAGAGGGGCTGTTTGGCACAACTGCAACAATAATGTATGAGGACACATCTGTAGTGTTATTTTCTGAAAACAAGGTACAATCTGCAGAAAGGAAATATTCATATTGATGTTGGAGTATGACAAGCCCAAAAAGTACAAAAATAGTTTCGGATCTGGGGAGTTAAAGAGGTGCAAAGAGGTTATTGAAGTGATTTCAATGCATACCTCTCAACATCGCCACCTTGCAAAGAGGGACTCCCGAAGCCACACGTGCCCAAAAGGGGGCGCGGCTTTGCAGGCATGATGCTTTTGCGAGCCACTCCTCCCATTTTAATAACTGTGGGGGCATGATCAGCACCATTTGAGGTGCTGGCATGCCCCCAGACCCTCTGTCTACTGTGAATAGATGCTGTTTGCATTCACCGCTGCTCTGCTCTGCACTAAGCAAAGCAGCCAGTGAGTGACAGGAGCCTCCCAACTGCCCCCCCCCCCCACTACCACCACCACTACCACCACCACCACCACCGTGGGACACTGCTGCCTGCAGGTGGGACAGTGGGATATTCCCTCAAAAATTTGACTTTCCTGCGAAATTCAGAATGGTTGGGAGGTATGCATTTGTCCTGGCTGTACAGGTAGCCATAGTAACAAATATGACAGCTTTAAACAAAATCTAATATATGCCCCTGCACCCAGTGATTCCAAATACGCATTTTCCTTCTGTAAATCTGGAATTAGCATACATCAATATTACATATTGATAGATGATGCACTCGATCTTGGTGCTCAGTGTCATTTCTGGAATGGGAAAACAGCTATGGTTATGTGAAGTTACATGATCTAAAAAGATAACATATTTTAATACAAAATTTCAGTTCTATTTTTACTTCAACTTTCTGTAATTCTGCATAAATCAAATCCATACTGTATATAAATTTGCATTTTATAAAAAAAAAAAAATAGAATTAGGTTAAAGACGATCAATTGATAGTATTATGACCTATGTATATTTGTTACTGAAAGTCCAATTTGCCAGTAAAGTTTTCTGACATTTTAGTTGCTGCTTTTGTATGGGAATTTCTAAGGATATGTATCTACACAGTTCTCATGCTAATATACTGTATAGTGCCTTGGACTGACTCAGAATTGCCCATGTACCTCAGACATGAAAATTTAACAAAACATAACTTTCACGTGATCATATCTTGGATCTCATAAGGGGGCAGATGTACTAAGCCCTCAAGAGTGATAAAGTGGAGAATGATAAACTACTAATCAATCAGCTCCTGTCATTTTTCAAATTCAGTCTGTAACATGGCAGCTAGGAGCTGATTGGCTGATACTTTATCTCTTTCCACTTTATCACACTCTAAGGTTTAGTGGTTGCCATCAGTCTCCCATGTGGTTGCCATCAGTCTGTGCTTCTGACTTTCTGATGGTTGCTGCAACAGTCTCTGTGGAAATTATTACAAACACAAGTATGACAGCCGGAAGCCCAGGTCACAACATATCATCAGAACAATCAGTGATCTGTAATTGCTGAACATCTTAGCACTGTATATACCTAATGGGGAATGAAATCCCCATTATCGTATATGGTGGGAACCTGCGGTCTGCTTTAGACTTCAAGGTTAATTGAGGTCACCCACATGAGTCACCTCAATTAACCTTGCGGTCTACCGCTGACCGCAGGTTCCCACCATAGGCGATAATGGGGATTTCATTCCCCATTACTGCCTATGGATCCTCTTAAATTGCGTGGTCCAGGCTTTTAGCATTTTATTAATTTTTTATCCCCTGGATGCCAACATGGATTGAAGAGGGCCGATCTACAATGGATCAGGGCAGTATTATTTTTTTATTTACAGGTACCCCGTGTATTCTACTTACAAGGGGACCGAGGGGCTCTGTGAGACACTAGGTAAGTATGTGTGAGTGTGTAAGTGTGCATGTATGTTTAAGGCGCCCATCATTTTATTGCGATTGACATAAACACTTCTTTAAGCTAGCTTATCACTAAAATAACGACACACTAAAATAACGACACGGACACGGTTAGCTGTAGTTAAAGGTCAGACGATATTTATTGATCACTGACCTGTTCTTTTAACTATAATTGTAATTGAATTGATTTTATATTGGAGGATGGCAAAGGAGCAGTCGCTACCAGACACCAGCTCCAGTCCCTTGGATGAAATCCAACCACCAAGGAGGGGAGTACCCAAACCCCGCCTCTTCCCTGCATAAACCGCATTGTGCAGGACTCACCACTCTTTTCTTTGGTAAACGTTCGGTTCCCGCAGGGGAACGTCTAAATGTCCAACCGCAAGGCAAGGACACACCTGCCGTCCTTCTAAAGAGGGTGCCCCACAATGACCGCTTATGCCCATCTGACCGCTGGTTGGTAGCGACTTCCCGCCAATCTGGCTGTCAAGAGCCCACCGATAAAGACAATATGTAGGGAAAAAATAAATTAAAAATATAGTCAGGGCGGGCGGGAGGGCATTCCAAAATGGCAAGAGGAAGTCTGAGTCACATGACCATGGCTTATATATTATTCCAAGACCAACCCCTAAACCCTTGATAGACAGCCCTATAATCCTATAGGAAAATACCCAAGAACACACTGATCTGCCTAGCAACTGCTTAGTCACAAACAACCAATCACAAAAAATTGGGCTCTTATATGGCTTCAGGCTTATGCAGCCTTCAACTTATCTAAGGCGCCCATAATTTTATTGCGATTGACATAAACACTTCTTTAAGCTAGCTTATCACTAAAATAACGACACACTAAAATAACGACACGGACACGGTTAGCTGTAGTTAAAGGTCAGACGATATTTATTGATCGCTGACCTGTTCTTTAAACTATAATTGTAATTGAATTGATTTTATATTGGAGGATGGCAAAGGACCAGTCGCTACCAGACACCAGCTCCAGTCCCTTGGATGAAATCCAACCACCAAGGAGGGGAGTACCCAAACCCCGCCTCCTCCCTGCATAACCCGCATTGTGCAGGACTCACCACTCTTTTCTCTGGCAAACGTTTGGTTCCCGCAGGGGAACGTCTAAATGTCCAACCGCAAGGTAAGGACACACCTGCCGTCCTTCTAAAGAGGGTGCCCCACAATGACCACTTATGCCCATCTGACCGCTGGTTGGTAGCGACTTCCCGCCACAAAGGTTTAACAAACCGCCCCGCCATCCAAACCAATAAAAACCAGGAAAAGAAGAAAGCTAACTGAAAGGACCAAAACCCCAGGGAAGACAAAACCTGCAAAACTCCAGCCGGAGAAGACGAACGCCTTCCCCCTTGTCGAAACTGCGGCTGACGCAGTACAAGCAGAGGATGCCTGACCACCTAAAAGCCATAACCCAAAACATCAGCTGTCCTATGTGCCAAGTAATGCCCTGCCACCCAAAAATGTAAGAGTGGCCAAACCAGCCATTCCTGTTCAAACCATCGACGGCTGCAAAAGAAAAACACAAAATCATCACACTGACATACATCACATAGGAAAACCAAGTGACAGATAACAGAACTAACCCAAGTGAAGGAGAAAACTCAAAAAACCTCCCGTGGACCTTTGATGAGCCAATTGTAATTAGGCCCCCTCGGAGGAAAATTTAAAAATTCACTTTACACCCTCGATTCCTGAACGCAACCCGTTCAAAAACCGACGGGTAAACAAGTTTTTGGGTTAGCGCAACAAGCGCAACTAAACATTATCCACATGCAGAAGGTTTATCGTAAGCATCCCTCCACGGAGCACCTCATGAATAGCTGCCGTGGAGGACCCTGTGGCTGCCGCACGGTAGCCACCCCCATCCGCAAGGAATAGGACCTAAAAAGTATACCTCCAACGGCCCACCTCCAGCATAGCCGCCATGGAGGAACCCGTGGCTTCCGCATGGTAGCCACCCCCATCCGTATGGAATAGGACCTAAGAAGTATACCTCCAACGAACCACCCCTTGAATAGCTGCCGAGGGGTACCCTATGTCTGCCGCACGGCAGCCACCCCCATCCACAAGGAATGGACCTAAAAAACAAATATACCTCCAGCGGACCACCTCCTGAATAGCTGCCGCGGAGGACCCTGTGGCTGCCGCATGGTAGCCACCCCCATCCGCAAGGAATAGGACCTAAGACGTACACCCCCAACGCCGCAGCTCCTGGGCCGCTGCCGCGGGGGACTCTGTGACTGCCGCATAGCAGCCACCCCCATCCGCAAGGAATAGGACCTATAAGGAGTAAACCTCCAACGCCCCAGTTCCTGAACCACCGCAGTGGAGGACCCTGTGATTGCCGCATGGCAGACTCCCCAATCCGCAAGGAACAGGACCTAAAAAGTATACCTCCAACGGCCCAGCACCGGAACCGCTGCCGAGGGGGACCCAGTGGCTGCCGCATGGCAGCCTCCCCAATCCGCCAGGAAACAGGACCTGCAAGAAGCATACCCCCAGCGACCCTGCTCCTGAACCGCTGCCGTGGAGGACCCTGCGGCTGCCGCATGGTCAGCCTCCCCAGACCACCGGGGATAGGACCTATAATAAGCATACCCCCAACAGCCCTGCTTCTTAACAGCTGCCGAGGAGGACCCGTGGCTGCCGCAAGGTAGCCACCCCAATCCACCAGGAATAGGCCCTAAGACGTACATCTCCAACGGCCCAGCCCCTGAATAGCTGCTGAGGAGGCCTCTGTGGCTGCCGCATGGCAGCCTCCCCCATCCGCAAGGAATAGGACCTAAGAAGTATACCGCCAACGGGCCAGCTCCTGAATAGCTGCTGTGGAGGCCCCTGTGGCTGCCGCATGGCAGCCTCCCCCATCCGGAAGGAATAGGACCTAAGAAGTATACCGCCAATGGGCCAGCTCCTGAATAGCTGCTGTTGAGGCCCCTGTGGCTGCCGCATGGTAGCCTCCCCCATCCGTAAGGAATAGGACCCAAGAAGCATACCGCCAACGTGCCAGCACCTGAACAGCCACCGTGGCGGACCCTGTGGCTGCCGCATGGCCAGCAGCCCCATTCCGCAAGGAATGGGTACCGAACCCCAACACCGCAGCAAAACTGTACATTAGTGAGAGGACCAGCGAGCGCCTGCATCAGCAACTGGTCGCCCCCCTCGGAGGCCCATCCATATGCAGCGGGCAGACCCACCACCTCCTGGGCCTCCAAGGACCCAGCGACCCCCAGCTGCTTGATCCGATTCAGGGCACACCATCCTGCAGAGCCACCGACCATCCTACGACCCGCGTCACAGAAAAAGGCCCCGGGATCCCGAAATGCCTGTTGCTCGCCTCCACTCGCTTACCCGCAAAACCCCGAAGACAGCTAAAGCAAACGCTAATCTAAAACAAGGGCCGCCACCGACACCGACTCGGCGACAGGAGGCAGCCCACCCAGCAATAACGCCAAAAGTTGCCACGTATCAGGCCTACAGGTATCCGAAGGCGCGGGGCGCACCCTAGCCCAACCCTTAAGCGCTCATGAAAGGGGGCGAAAGACCAGGCGGGGTCCACCAGCTCGCGCAGCCCAGAAAAGAAGGAAAAGTCCGCAAGGGCAGGCTACCGGGAAGCCTAGGACCTACCTCCCAGATAACGATCGAACACAAAACCATCAACCGTCTACCAGGGACACACCCGCTGTAGCCAACCTACTGAAAAAACACCCGGACGCAGCCATCGCCCCAAACGAGGAAGGAGCCACGTGTGCCTAGTCCGAGTAGCCACCCGTACACTCCGCCCGACAGAAGACGGGCATGAGAAAACCTATGTCGCCCCCCCCCCCGGAAACCGCTCACGGCACTTATCAAACTGAAATGAGATAAAGCATCCGCAAACCCATTCCGATTCCGGGCGCGCAATGGTAAAACTGTACCGCACATCAGACAAACAGGCGTCTCACAGTCGCAAAGCCTGGGGGGACTGGAGGGAACAAGGAGGAGGAGGCCCGAAAAACCTCCCCGTAACAAGACCATAGGAATGAAGACCACAACCACGAAAACATATCTGATCTCGTGGGAAGGGAACTGCGTGACGCTACCTGGCTGACCCCGCAGCGGCCCGCAGGTTTACTGCAAACTATGCCACCCATGGGGATAAACCTGCTCGCAAAAAGGGGGGAAGCTAAACGGCGACCGCACCCTCTAAAACCGAACTCCGCGTTGCCCCAAGCAGTGGTTAATAAAACCCAAAAGTGTCGGTGAACTTGTCAGCCGGGAGGAGACAGCAACCCACCATTGTGCTCAGCGCCAACCTCTAAAAACTCAGGCAACCGGTAGGGCCCTGGCAGCGCACCGGGGCAACGTGAACACCCAGGCCCCCGAACAAGACCTGGCAACCTACAGAAGGATAGCTGCGAGCCAAAGTGCCTACCAGACCCATGAAGAGAAAATAGTCCCGGTGGCGAGCAACCCGAGGTAGGAGGGGGGCCGGAGACGGACAGTATGCACCAATGCAAGAAAGTGCCGCATTTATCAAAGAGGCACATGAGACAGAAACCTCAGGGACACGCACCTGTCCGCAGAAAACTGGCACCTAATCGAGGCCCGAAAAATTGCAGGGGATGGGGGCGCAGGGGACGAGGCGAAAACACGGCCCAACATATAAGTTAGCCAAAAAGGAGGTACCCGGCCTATATACACGAAACAAAATGCAGAGTCCCTAAAAGACTAATTCTCACCCTGCGCACGGTCTCGGAAATGGAGCATGGAAAGAAACCCCATGAGGATAAGACAAATGTAGGATAAGGCGGAACTAGCCCAGGGTCATTGGGCACCAACCTCACAGGGAATATGCACAAGTCGTGAAGAGAGGAAAAAACGGCATAGAGCCCACCCGAGCCCCAAGCCAGTTCTGCGTCCACCTTCCGCCGGACCTGATGCGAGACAGTGTAAGCGAACATAAAACGCCGGCGCGCCACCACGGGCAGGTTAGCCGCTCGTGGCTGGGGCACTGTCACTGGACGGGTGACAGGCCTCACAAAATTGCATGAGTGACGAAAACGGGAGTGGACGCCTGTGGTGTACTAGCCCCTGCCACAAGTGAAACCCCCCCCTACCAAGGAGCACAAATCATAAGCGCCAACTGCGAAGGGCCTGCGACCTGGGACACCACTGTGCGGTCCGGCCTGCCGGATGAGCCCCAACCACAAACCCAAGGAAAAAACGACGTTCCCACCCCGATCACGATGGACTTCACTTCGTAATCTCCCCAAGCGGTAACCTAGGATTTAAATTGCGTGCGCTGACACAAAACTGCCCCATGTGGGGATACGCGGCAGGTCGCGACCCGGTGCCACAATCCGTAAAATCCCAAACCGTAACCACAGATGAAAGTACGGAAAGCCGTTTCCCCAATGACCCCCCCCCCTGTCTGCCTTCTCCGCGAACCGCAGGGGGCGGAGGGAACAGCAGCCGCCGGCGCCCTGCCTATCCGAGACGCCTAACGCCTCACGCCGCGCAATGAGCCTAGCCAACTAACGCGGGCGCCAAGGAGAACCAGAGGAACCCTACAGAAGGTTAAAGTACTGTAACAATAAGGAGAAACAACAGCATGCTCACCGGTGCCTGAAGGACCTGGAACCCCATCAGCTGCCGCCACCGATCTCGGCGGTGCGTCTTCCGCTGCATCCCTCCTCAGCCTCCCGTTCCTCCGTGTTGATGCCCTGACTCCCCCGGACCCGCAGACACCTGCGCAGACAAAAATAGAGGGGACAACAAGCGCAGGATGCGCCCGCGCTTCGACGATGAAACAGGAGGCACAGTTGGGAGGGGGGGGGGAGCGCCCCGAGGGCAGGTGACCGACCACGCGGGCTGAACCCCCGGGGCCCAAACTGAGACAATGGGTGAAAATTTGCAGGGGGTAGGAGCCAGCAGACCCGGGTGTCGCGCCACGGAAGATGAGGTAACCGTCTGCGGCATGGGGCAGGGACGAGCTCCGGGTAAAAACTGCTGGAACCGACCCCCGGCAAACCCAGCCGCTGGAGAAACAAGGGACAGGCGACTGCACCGCCACCATCCGCACCATCGCAGCCCAGCACTAATGGGGGCACCTGCAAGCCGTGACACGGGGAGGGCGCAGGACAGAACAGCCCCATGCTAGAAGGGGGGGCTACGCGTGAGAGACCCCCACCGCGAGCCAAGCGGCAGGCGACCCCCGCTAAAGTGGCCACCCGCGGAACGGCACCCCCCCACCGCAAACCCGTCCCCAAAACCAGGGTTCCTGGGCCATGATCCCCCACCCACCCCCACTGAGGGACCCCACAACCAGCCCCCACAGCCTGGTGGCACACCCCAGCTGCACATAGTGCAGCAGAAAACCATGGCGCGTTGAGAACGCCGCTGCCCCCTCCCCACCCCGGCCATAGGACACGCCGCCTGCCCCGTACAGGGCCGGAAACGGGGAGGGGGCAGGGGACGCACCCGGAGCAGCCGAGCCGGAGGAGAGAGCCGCTCGCAGCCCAAACAGTCGCCGGGGATGACCCCCGTGGCCGCACAGCACCAGAGCCCGCCGCGGTAGGGGCACCACACCACCCCGTCCAGCGAAGCAGCAGGGGGAGAAGCGGGGGCTGCAGCGGCACAACCCCGCCGCACACGGTCGGATGCCAGGACGGAGACAGGGGAGGCCCCACTCCGGGGACGACAGCGCCGAAAGCCCGCGGCTGCAGCCAAACAAGGGGAGGGAGCTAGAGGACCAGCAGGTATGCGGGCAGAGGAGCGCTGGGGACAGGGACCCAAGGACCATATTGAAATAAATAAAAAACACGTAGGGAGAGAAGGGGGAAGGGTGGGGGGCAAAAACAGGGCCAAAAGGAGACACCAAAAGAAATTACTTAAAACAATATATACATGCAATCAGTACTCAGCCTTCCTGGGCCATTCCAAAATGGCAAGAGGAAGTCTGAGTCACATGACCATGGCTTATATATTATTCCAAGACCAACCCCTAAACCCTTGATAGACAGCCCTATAATCCTATAGGAAAATACTCAAGAACACACTGATCTGTCTAGCAACTGCTTAGTCACAAACAACCAATCACAAAAAAATTGGGCTCTTATATGGCTTCAGGCTTATGCAGCCTTCAGCTTATCTAAATAAAATTTTACTTTCAGTGTGTGTATGGTGTTTTTTTGACTATTTCTTTTACTGTGGAACTACAGGTACCAGTGGGGCCTGTGTGCTGGTACTTGTGGTTTTCCAAGCATCAGCATGCGGGGAGGCTTGCTGGTATTTGTAGTTCCACAGCAAAAGACAATATTTATTTCTGTTTTTATATTAAAGCTATGAAGTCCCCACTCACAGCTCAGGGGTGGTGGCCATAGACCTGGGCTTCATCGATGACCCGTGGGTGCCTGGAGGGGAAGACCCTTTTTTTGGGGATCCACACTCCCCCAGGGATCCCCGGCCAGGGACCTATGTAAATGTGTCCCCGGCTGTGGCATTATCTCCTTGATTAGTAGAGACTTGTGCTGGTTTAAAAAATACAGGGGACCCCTACAACCTTTTCTGCCCATATGTTTGGAACCAGGACCAGTCCTGGAGCCCGGTGCTGGTTTTAAAAATACTGGTAACGCCTACACAATTTCCCCCCAGTATTTTAACACCAAAGATCGGCTCAAAGAGCCCGGGGCTGGTTATGTTCAGGAGGGGCGATCCCATGCAATTTTGTGACGTGATAGCCGCCGCCCATAGAGAGTGAAAATCCACTCCATGCATGTGCGCGAATGCATGCGAACGCCATGCGAAAATAGCAGACATCTGCAAATCCATTCTGAACTCACCATTGAATGATTTTTTCCAGTCTGTGCGTAGTCAAGGCCTTACTCTGACAGTGCGATACAAACAGGCTGATTGAGCCAGAGCTGACGCCACATGTGCTCCCTGATAATGCTTGGGAATGCCTGTGTTTTCCAGACACTCCCAGAAAACGGGCAGTTACCACCCCCAAATGCCTGCATCCTGTCAATCAGCCTGCGTTCGCCTAGCAATAAAAAAAAATGCAGGATTTTTTCACAGTTCGGCCTTGCGCCTGTGCACTACAATCTATACGCAGGCGCAGTCATTCAATAAGCGGCCGTTGTGCGATTTCGCACAACAGCGATCAGGTCTGAATTAGGCCCTATTTACGAATTCCATGCTTTTCCGGCAGTGTTTGGCTATTGTCGGCAGTGATTGAAAATACGAGTCTTTAGTAAATTCCCGTGTTGTATAAGGTGTATGTGAAAAAACAACCGTGTTTGACCGATAGTCTAATGATTTGTATTTGTATGGATGGCAGTGTATCTCAATACAAATTTCCCCCACCATGGCCGTAACTAGGGGGGGCTAGGGGGGCATGTGACCTGGGCGCAGGATAGAAGGGGCGCTGAGAGGATCAGTTTAATCCCCCTAACACCCCCTCCCTATGCACTGCGGTCCATTAGCAGAGGTGTAGTGTGGAGCCATGGCTCCCGGAGCAAGCTCACGTCACGGAGCCCACTACCCTCCCCTATATACACACAAACACATAGTTCCCGACAGGGAAAAAAGCATTGAACCCCACGGGGAAAAAACACAATAGCCTCCACAGGGGGAAAAAGAAAGGCACTCACACAATCTCTCCTACAGGAAAAAAAATATCACCTATATACTGGTCTATGGCTGCAGAGCAATACGTATGAAAGTAGTAAGCTGGGTGTTTGGTGAGGTGCGGTATGATATACCAGCAGATGGGATGCCGGCTGTCAGTATACCAACAGTGGCATCCCGCCTGCTGGTATACCGGCAGTGAGTTCGCTCACCGCGCTTCGGGCCTGAGTAGGAATTACGGGCGGGTTTCGGATTTCGACCACCAGTAATATGTTGGCTGTCGAGATTCCGGTGTCGGTCTCCTGTTTGCCGGGATCCTGACAGCCGGCATTATAACTGCATCCCATACTGTGAATGTGGGACACTACAGACCTCTCAGCTATATACTGAATACGAAGTACTGTGCTGCAGCCTGCCTCTAATATGGCCACTCTCCCATCTCCTCCCCCAGCTGGTGTGTGTGAAATGAGAAGCTTTCTCACCGCAGCCAGGTTGCTGCCTCCTCCCAACTGTCATACTGCATCACCTGCCTCTCCTATGGAGCCGGGGCCTCCTCTTATGCAGCCGCCTGGCTGACTGGAGCTAAGTAGGTACGGACAGTCAGAACCCTGCTGTGTGTGCTGCTCTGTCTCACTGCTGCTGCAATCCCAGGCTGCGTCTTGAAAGAGCTTGTGCTGGGCGGGTCGGGCAACTCGACAAAGAAAGTGTGGCATGCACAGCCTTTGCTAGGGTGTTTGGCACCATCCTGCAAACTATAAATTTGCGCCTTCCCATACTTTACAAAGGGACAGCACACATAATGCCCCCTGTAGCAGTGACGCTTACACACATAATGCTTCCTGTGTTAGTGCCGCTTATACACAACGCCCCCTGTAGTACTGGCGCTTACACTCATATAATGATCTCTGTGGTAGTGCCGCTTATACACACAATGAACCCTGTAGTAATGCCGCTTGTAAACAACGCCCCTTGTAGTAGTCACAATGTCCGCTGTAGTAGTGACGCTTACACACGTAATGCCCCCTGTGCCAGCGACGCTTACACATGTAACACCCCCTGTACCAGTGACGCTTACACACGTAACTCGCCCTGTACCAGTGATGCTTACACACGTAATGCCCCCTGTGCCAGTGACACTTACACATGTAACACCCCCTGTACCAGTAACACTTACATACGTAACTCTCCCTGTACCAGTGACGCTTACACACGTAATGCCCCCTGTACCAGTGACGCTTACCCATATAACACCAGTGACACTTACACATAAAGCCCCCTGTACCAGTGACGCTTACACACGTAATGCACCCTGTACCAGTGACGCTTACACACATAACATCCTCTGTACCAGTGACGCTTACACACGTAACGCCCCCTGTACCAGTGACACTTACAGACGTAACGTTCTCTGTACCAGTGACGCGTACACACGTAATGTCCTCTGTACCAGTGACCCTTACACATGTAACGTTCTCTGTACCAGTGATGCTTACACACGTAACGCCCCCTGTACCAGTGAAGCTTACACACATAATGTCCTCTGTACCAGTGACGCTTACACACGTAACGCCCCCTGTACCAGTAACGCTTACACGCGTAACGTCCTCTGTACCAGTGATGCTTACACACGTAACGCCCCCTGTACCAGTAACGCTTACACGCGTAACGTCCTCTGTACCAGTGATTCTTACACACGTAACGCCCCCTGTACCAATAATGCTTACACGCGTAACGTCCTCTGTACCAGTGATCCTTACATGTAACGCTCCCTGTACCAGTGACGCTTACACACATTATGCTACAGTCATGCACACATATACACACACACATACATACTGTACATACATTACACACATACACAGTCACACATATATAGTAAACAGATACTGTATATATATATACACACACACAATTTCACTCACTCACTCTCCATTCACTTTCCTAAGGAAATCTGGCAGGCGGAAGCTGCAGCATGTCATCCTCCTATATTGCAGGCTGCAGTCTGGTCCTGCATAGCTCCACCCATTTTTCGTGTAGCTCCACTCCCTTTTAGGTCCACAGCGCGCACACACACACACACACACACACACACACACACACACACACACACTCACACACTGTACTCACTGTGACAGGGGAGAGGCTGGCTTGTGCTGCCAGCACCCTCTGAAGTTTCCAGCACCAGGAGCTTGCGCTCCACCGGAACCGCCCTTCCTACACCCCTGTCCCTTAGAGCCATCGGAGCACAAGCTCCAGACTCTACAAGCTGCTGTGGCTGCATTGCTGTGATGAAACTGAAAATAAACTACAGCTCCCAGCACCCCCGCTGCGGAAGCTGTAGTTTACTTTCAGTTTCTTCTGGTCATGTGTAGTGCCTGCCCCCGCAGAGTTGGATGAAGAAGGGGCACAGGGAACAAGATGACTCCCCAGCCTCCCCCCGCTGCCATTAATCATCGCAGCAGTGCACTATTATAGTGCACTGCTGAGCTGGAAAAGAAGAGGCAGCCGTAGGCCCAAATAGGGGGCGGGGCTACACGGCACTGTGCTGTACACAGTGCCAGGCCAGCCAGCAGCATCATTGGGAGAGAGGAGAGCTCACTATCCAGGACCAGGAGCGGAAGAGCCTAAATAGGGAGTGTAAGGGAAGGGGCACTGTATGTGTGAGTGACTACCATATATGTGTGTCTCTATGAATGTGTGCATGTGAGTGACTGTATGTGAATAGGTGTGTGACTACATATCTGTATGTGTGCTTATGTCTCACTATATGTATGTATATATGTGTGACTCTATATATGTATGTATTAGAGATGAGCGGGTTCGGTTCTCAGAGAACCGAACCCTACCGAACTTTACGTCACGAGCCCAGTTCCGAGTCAGGCTCGGGTTTTCCTGCCTGACCCGGAAACCAGAACGAGGAAAAACGTCATCATCCCGCTGTCGGATTCTCGCAGGATTTGGATTCCATAGAAGGAGCCGCACATTGCAGCCATTTTCACTCAAGTCTCGGAGAGTGTAGTGAGAAGACGTGTCTCCGTCCTCAGTGTCTGTGTGGGCGGGAGAGTGGCGTGGCGATTCTAGTGCTGTCTTGTGCTGTTCAGTCCAGTGTAGTCAGTGTCATATGCTGCATCAGTCCAGCCAGTCACAGTGGTGGTGTCCTCTGCTGCAGTCCCTTGCAGTTTTGCTGTGTTGTCTTGCATCAGACCAAGGGTAGTGTCTCTCTTGTACAGCATCAGTCCAGTGACCACTCACAGTGGTGGTGTCCTCTGCTGCTATATGTCCCCAGTGCTCCTGGCTGCTGTAAAAGTCCCTTGCAGTTTTGTTGTGTTGTCTTGCATCAGACCAGGGGTAGTAGCTCTCTTGTACAGCATCAGTCCAGTGACCAGTCACAGTGGTGGTGTCCTCTGCTGCTATATGTCCCCAGTGCTGCTGTATAAGTCCCTTGCAGTTTTGTTGTGTTGTCTTGCATCTGACCAGGAGTAGTGTCTCTTTTGTGCAGCATCAGTCCAGTGACCAGTCACAGTTGTGGTGTCCTCTGCTGCCATATATCCAGTGTTGCTGGCGTATAATACCAGTGATATTGCCATATAATTCCTGTGATATTGCCGCATAATTCCCGTGATACTGGCGTATAATTACAGTGATATTGCCATATAATTCTCAGGATACTGGCGTATAATTCCTGTGATATTGCCGTATAATTACAGTGATATTGCCATATAATTCCCGTGATACTAGCATATAATTACAGTAATATTGCCGTATAATTCTCGGGAAACTATCGTATAATTCCTGTGATATTGCTGTATAATTACAGTGATATTGCCATATAATTCCCGTGATACTGTCGTATAATTACAGTGATATTGCCGTATAATTCCTGTGATATTGCTGTATAATTCCCGTGGTACTGGTGTATAATTCCTGTGATCGTGCCATATAATTACAGTGGTACTGGCGTATAAGTCCAGACCAGTGTTACTGCCGTTAATGTTCAGTGATACTGCCGTATATGTCCATTGATATGCCGTATATATCCAGAGGTACTGTCGTATAAGTCCAGTGATCCTGCCATATAATTCCAGTGATCCTGCCGTATAATTCCAGTGATCCTGCCGTTTAAGTAAAGTGGTCATGCCGTATAATTACAGTGGTATTGGCGTATAAGTCCAGTCCAGTGTTACTGCCGTATATGTCCAGTGATCCTGCCGTATATGTCCAGAGGTATTGCCGTATAAATCCAGTGATCCTGCCGTATAATTCCAGTGATCCTGCCGCAAAAATCCAGTGATCCTGCCATATAATTACAGTGGTACAGGCGCGTAAGTCCAGTCCAGTGATAATGCCGTATATATATATATATATATATATATATATATATATATATATACCCTGTTGCAAAGCGGATTACTGGGGCCATAACAACTATGCTGGTGTTAGACGTACGTCCAGTATCCGCCACTAGTGCAGTGGGACTAGATGGGCCAGGTGTTTGTGCCGCACACTTGTGTCGCTTAGCTTAGTCTTACAGCTACCTCATTGCCCTCTTTTACTTCTTGGCATGATGTGCTGATTGGGTACTATTTTTTTGAAGTGCCCTCCTGTCTGATACTGCAATGCCACTCCTAGATGGGACAATTGTTTGTGTCACTTAGCTTACTCATACAGCTACCTCATTGCACCTCTTTTACATCTTTGCATGATGTGCTATTTGGGGCCTTTTTTATATCTGCCCTCCTCTCAGCCACTGCAGTGCCACTCCTAGATAGGCCAGGTGTTTGTGCTGCAAACATGTGTCGCTTAGCTTAGTCGTACAGCAACCTTGGTGCACCTCTTTTTCATCTTTGCATCATGTGCTGTTTGGGGCATGTTTTTTTTACAGTGCCATCCTGTTCTGACACTGCCGTATAAGTCCAGGGGTACTGCTGTATTAGTACAGGGGTACTGCCGTATAAGTCCACCAATTGCAGAATTTTTTTTTAATGACAGGGGCGTGCAGGAGATGCTGTCAGTGGACTGAAAAATTGTGGGCCACTTTCGACATTCAGCCACTGCATGCCACTACTAGATGGGCCAGGTGGTTGTGTCGCTTAGCTCAGTGCAACCTTTTGGCCTAAAAACAATATTGTGAGGTGTTTAGAATAGACTGGAAATGAGTGGAAATTAATGTTTTTGAGGTTAATGATACTGTAGGATCAAAATTACCCCCCAATTCTGTGATTTTAGCTGTTTTTTTTTTTTAAATCATCCAGATCCAAAACCAACCCAAAACCAAAACACGAGCGGGGAATTAGAACCAAAACCAAAACACAAAAAATGAAAAGTGCCCGACGCACTTCTCTAATATGTATACAGGTGTGTGACTATGGAGGTCATTCCGAGTTGTTCGCTCGCAAGGCGATTTTAGCAGAGTTGCTCACGCTAAGCCGCCGCCTACTGGGAGTGAATCTTAGCATCTTAAAATTGCGAACGATGTATTCGCAATATTGCGATTACACACCTCGTAGCAGTTTCAGAGTAGCTTCAGACTTACTCGGCATCTGCGATCAGTTCAGTGCTTGTCGTTCCTGGTTTGACGTCACAAACACACCCAGCGTTCGCCCAGACACTCCCCCGTTTCTCCAGCCACTCCTGCGTTTTTTCCGGAAACGGTAGCGTTTTTTCCCACACGCCCATAAAACGGCCTGTTTCCGCCCAGAAACACCCTTTTCCTGTCAATCACACTACGATCGCCTGAGCGAAGAAAAAGCCGTGAGTAAAAATCCTAACTTCATAGCAAATTTACTTGGCGCAGTCGCAGTGCGGACATTGCGCATGCGCACTAAGCGGAAAATCGCTGCGATGCGATGAAATTTACCGAGCGAACAACTCGGAATGAGGGCCTATATGTATATACTGTATATGAGTGAGTGAGTGAGTGAGTGAGTGAGTGAGTGAGTGAGTGAATGTATGCATGCATGTATAGGGAGGCCAATCCCGGGATCGGCGAGATCCTGGGATTTGGTCCCAAAAATGCCGGGATTTGAATCCCGGGATTGGAGCATCCAATCCCGGGATTCACGGGATTATGCTGTGCATGCGCGGCGGCGGGAGGATGGTTGTGTAAGTAATAGTACTTACTCATTTAGGTGGGCAGCAGCCACGAACAAGTTGAACGCGCGTGGCACTTCAATTGTAGCGCCGGCCGCCAGCCAATCAGAGCTGGCGGACTGGCAGCCAATCAGGGAAGCTGCAGCGGCAGCCAATCAGGAGCGACTGCTGCGACTCTGGTTGGCTGGCGGCCGGCGCTTCATTTGAAATGCCGCCGCATTTAGTGTGTTAATGGTTGCCGCCCGTCTAATAGTAAGTACTATTACTTACACACATGATCCTCTCTCCCTCCGTGCAGCCTTCCTCCCTCCCTGCCGCGACCTACACCCTCTATCCTGAGTCCCGCACCGCTACCTACACCCTCCCTACCTCCCGCACCGCTACCTACACGCTCCCTACCTCCCGCACCGCTACCTACACCCTCCCTCCAGCGCTGCTCCCTACAACTTTCTCTAATCCCTACTGCAATCCCGGGATCTCGGGAATCCCGGGATTGACCGTTTTTCAATCCCGAATCCCCGGATTGAAAAAATGGGCCGGGATTGGCCTCCCTATGCATGTATATATTTAGGTGTGTGACAGTATGAATGCGTACAGGTGTGTGATTTTACGTATGTTTCAAGGTATGGGTTATTATTTCCCTTTTTTTATTTATCCCTAGCCCAAATAAATGTCTAGCTATCCCCTCGATAAAAAGCTTTACAGCAGCTACCAGCCCTTATGGAGTTTATATATATATATATATATATATACACACACACACACACACACACACACACACACACACACACACACACACACACACACACACACTGTACCTCTGGCACTCAGAGTATTCACACCCCACAACTATATGCTTGGAAAAATGAGGCGGCACTCAGAGGCTTTCAATCACAGAAAACGTGTAATGGTGCAATCAATGTTTCGGGGACCGCCTCCCCTTCATCAGGATGATTACACATTTTCTGCGATTGACAGCCTCTGAGCACCGCCTCATTTTTCCAAGCATATATATGTGTGTGTATATATATACACACACACACACACACACACACACACACACACACACACACACACACACACACAGTTACAATGAAGGGAAGGGCACCAACTTACTGTCATGCCCCCACACTACTGAAATTTGTGTTTAGTAAATTTCTGAGATGCATTTCCGTATGAAAATGCAATCTTGGATCAAATTGGGATCTTAGTAAATTTCCTACATAATGTTTAATGTTGCTGATTACTGGGTTGTTTCTATAGATGAGAAAAGATGCTGAAAAAAAGAGTAGGAAAGATTACATTGTAGACAGATATATTCCGTTAGCATAATGGTGATCAGTAATAATGAAATATCACAGCGGGACTGTCATGTCATATGGGAAGAGTACTTTGGACAGTTTGGGATGAATGAAAGTATAGGTGATATATAAGGGCTATTTGAGGGAATCAGCTGGGTAATAAATGATAATTTTATAGTGGCCCTTGTATAATATGCTGTAGTGTACCTATTGTACGTAAGATAAAAATATATTATAGTAGTGACCACTGAAAATGCCAATACATTAGGATTTAAAACATTATAAATTCAGATTGTAATACAAAGAGCATTTTACATCCCAGGTGTATAGGTATAATGTCAACACAGATTGAAACATGCACATAAAGCTAAAATAACAAATGTATCATTAAAAATGATTTCTTAAAATAAATTATAAAAAATATATATACTCAGTACAGTATATGGCTAATTCAAAAATAACCCTATGCCATTTTCATCATGGGTTCACAGTGTATAATCATGGGTCTTCAACCTGCGGCCCTCCAGTTGCTGTGGAACTACACATCCTAGCATGCCCTGCCTCAGTTTTAGCATGCCTTAGTAGCAAAACTGTGACAGGGCATGCTGGGATGTGTAGTTCCACAGCAGCTGGAGGGCCGCAGGTTGAAGACCCATGGTTTACATAATGGTTTATGTACTTAATGAAGTGACAGCAATTTTTTCCTTTGCTATATCCCATCACATTATACTGCACCGATAGCCATAGGCGCCGATTCCGTGGGTGCTCCCGGGCCCGATCACCCATGGAAAATGGTGAGCACCCACGGAAACAGCTGCTGACCCAGTAAAGTTTGGGATGGTGGGTATGGGCTTCAGTAAGCATACCACTAGCCCGTGCAGCCCCCGCAGTGGATTGAAATGCGCTGGGGGGTGCGGAAGCACTTCTGTCCATAGCAATGTTAAATAAATAAATAATTACTTGTGTGGCATAATGTGTAATGGGCATTATTCACTGCAACGCCGCCCGTTCATTCCTGCTGCCACCTCCTGCCGAGCACCCACCAGCAAAAACATAAATCGGCACCTCTGCCGATAGCTACAGTCTCCACAGCCAGTCTCAGTATGGCAAAACCTAATGAGTCTAAATATTGTCATTTTACCCTTACATGGAACTGTAGATCTCCATTTAATTGAGTCACCCCACATATCACAAATCCTACTCATTGTATATAGTGAATATTTCCATTTATGAAACCAGACCTCATCTGCTAAACTTAATTTCACAAATGCAACAAAACCACAATCTGATATTTAAAGGTTGGAAGCTAATTCTGCATTTATGATGAAATAACAAAGAGGGCTGATTAAATACTAATACACAATATGCTTTCCTCAAAATGAGAAAATACTATAATGTGTTATAAAAGACATCTAAATATATGAACAAAGACAAATATTAAAACCAAAGGCCACAGCAGTGAGATTGCCTCTGCTAATTAATAAATTACTGCAGCTGAAATGTAAAATTGTAAAGTGCATGAACAATTATCACATTTGCACATAATTGTACAAATCCATCAAGAAGCAACAAAACAGCTACAGTATGTTAAAATACAGAAAGTCATAGAAAGTCACAAAGGTTCTGACTACTGTTTGTTTAGTAAACAGAAGCAGAATAGAAGCAATGTTTTAAGTAATTTAGGCTTTAAATACAGTAGATAGATGTTTTAAATATACAGTATCTAAACACAATATGTTGTACAAAATGACTATACTGTGATCTAGATTCATGCTTAAATGCTTCCCACTAGTAGAGTTGTCTTTGTCATGTACTTAAATGCACCTCCCTTTACATAACTTCATTACAGAATTTATCTTACAGAAGAAACAAAGACAACCCCCCCCCCAAAAAAAACCCAACAACATACTGTATATACAAAGGAGATCCATCATATTTTCTTAATTAGTGTAAATACAGTATAGCATCCAGGGACACTTTAAGAGAGGAAGAGGCCCAGGTACTGACTCCTCCAATCAGGCCCCCTTCTCTCTGTCGGCAGCGTTGGACAGTCTGAGCACTAGAGGGCTCAGACTCTACTGCGCATGCGTAGATCACAAAGAAATGGCATGCTGGCCATTTTCCCAGTGATTTCTCTATTGTGCATGCGCAGAGCACCGTGAAAATGCCAGTTACGCCATTTTCACTGTGATTCCACAGCACTGCTGATGTCGGCACAGGACTCTGTGCCGACATCCATTTAATCAATGGGTGCAGCATGTGTGGCGGGGTCCCCTCTGGATTTATGGGCCCATGTGCACCGCATACACTGCATCTATTATAGATATGCCATTGATAGCACCACAGGAATATTTAAATTCCAAAAGCATCATAAAATGTATTTATAGGAAAATAGATTATTTGCAAATTGTTCGCACCCCTGGGAAATAGTGTTCAATCTCAGGCTTAGTCAAATTTCACAAATCCAGTATAATCCAGTATAATATCTTGGATTGTATCATTCATGTAGTCTGCTTTCACAGCTACATGAAGTGGCTTCAGCTAATAATCCTAAAACACATGATTATTTATTACTGGAGAGCGAATATTATGCAACCTGGTTACAAATCCTCTTTGTATATGTCTATATACTGTAGCTAATATATGTCTGTGGTAAAAATAGAATACTATTTGTACTTAGTGTATGGCTGCAAAACCCTGAGGTTTTTACATGGGGTGTTTTTTGTCTAGTAAGTTTGAGTTCATTGACTGGCTATAGAGCCAATGGAATTTCTTTTGGAGAGGGTTTGGAGTGCTGTGAGAACCTATATAATTTGGGTTTGCCTACTCTGAGACCTCTTTGTTTCTGTAAATTTCCACAAATCCTCCCTTCATTGCTTTGATAGTTCTTGTGAGAATTTTTTGTTGCTGTTGGTTTCTTGCTGTGTATTGCTAGTAAAAGAATTGCCCTTTTAAATATCGGGCACACACCAGGTTTTATAACCTTCGTAAATAAACACCTTAGTCCCTTTAGGATGGAATAGAAATGTTGATCAGAGAACATCTTAGGTGGTCATTCCGAGTTGATCACAGCCAGCAACTTTTTGCTGCTGCTGCGATCAACTAGTACACGCCTATGGGGGAGTGTATTTTAGCTTAGGAGGGCTGTGCATCCCTGCTAAGTTAAAAAAATTTCAAGCAAAAGTAGACTAGGCCTGGACATACTTACCCTGTGCGACAATCTCTGTGATGCTGGGGCCGTCTTTGACGTCAGACATCCGTCCTCCGTTCTGCTGGACATGCCTGCGTTTTCTTCTCCACTCCCTGAAAACAGTCTCCAATGGTCCGGATCCGCCCAGGTACGCATTCTTTCTGTCAATCTTGTTTGCAGTCGACTGTGCGACCACTTACTTCATAGGGCGCAACGTAACCCGGCGACCCCTGTTGCCGGGCAACGCCACGCATGCGCAGTTTAGCCGCCGTGCATGCGCATTCCGGACCCTTTCACAATGCAGCAACAAACCGCTGCGTACGAACGGGTTGGAATGACCCCCTTAGTGCAATAGTTTGGTGCACAATAAGGTTATCACTGAAAACACCCACCGGGGGGACCAGTGAAACCACCCTTCCAGGTGGGAAAGCATTTGGCATGAACTGAAGCATAGTTGGGAACTATAATTGACAAAAGGTACCCGGGGCAGACTCTTGGTGCAGTTATTCAGGGCACTGTCCTTCATCAGCAAAGGCTGATAAAATCCTCCTGGGGATCAGCAATATCCCCCTTCCAAGATTTGACACTATTTGACATGAATTGGAGGAGAGTTGGATATGATAATTGTTAGAAGACCCTGGGAAGACTCCACCCCCATGTTGATGTTATTTCAGGTTTGCTTTGTCATTTTGTGGATATTGATAACTGTTGGTCTTTTCTTTTCCACCATACATTTGGTTTTAGTTTTAACCAGTGATGACCATTTTTTACATCAAAGTTATGTTTCCTGCTTTATTCAAGGTTATGATGGCTATATTTAATGTTAAGATTAATAATAATTAAATAATGGTTGACAAGGAGTCACAATTAGGGAAGCCAATCCTGCCCCATTTTTGTAATCCCTGGACTCAGGATTGAAAAAAATCTCAATCCTGGGAGTACCAGGATTCCCAGCCGAAGGAGCCCTTCCCTATAAAGAACCCCACCTAGTATGTGATGCCAAAAACTAGAGATGAGCGGGTTTGGTTCTCAGAGAACCGAACCCCCCCGAACCTAGGGGATCTGGGGCCATCCGAGCCACAGCTCAGATGTCCCTGCCTGCCCCAGATCCCCAATCGAGGCCAAACCTCAGGAAACCACTGTCGGAACCTGAGGTTTTGCCTCGGGCGCTGGTCTCCATAGAAGCCTATGGAAGGCCACTGCTTGGCTGAGAGAGCTGTCTGTCACGGCTCTCAGCCAATCAGCATTTCCCCATAGGCTACAATGGCCCCAAGATGGATGCCCCCACAGTGCTAACAGCACCGCCGCCCGCACTGCTAACACCACAGCCGACACCACCGCCCACACTGCCGCCACCGCCACCTGCACTGCCGACACAGCTGTCTGCGCTGCCGACACTCCTGCACTGAGGACACTTCCAGCACTCCCATACTGCTGAAACTGCTGGCACACCTGTACTCCTGCACTGAGGACATTTCCAGAACTCCCGCATTGCCGTCACTGCCCGTACCCCTGCACTGAGGACGCTTCCTGCAGTGCCGACACTGCTGGCACCACTACACTGAAAACACAGCTGACAACCCCGCACTGAGGACCCTCTGTCACAGTAAGTGCACTATTGGTGTATCTAACCTGCACTGTATCTGACCTGCACTATAACCCATGCTATATCTGACCCACATTGTATTGACCTGCACTGAAACCCATGCTGTATATGACCTGCACTGTAACCCATGCTGTATCTGAACAACACTGTATCCGACCCACATTGTATTTGACTTGCACTGAAACCCGTGCTGTATCCGACCTACACTGCACCCGACCCGCATTGTATTCAACCCGCACTGTATCCAACCAACACTGTATTTGACCTGCACTGTATCCAACCCGTACTGTATTCAAGCTGCGCTGTTTTCAACCCACACTGAGTCTGACCTGCGCTGTATCCAACCCACACTGTATTTGATCTACACTGTAACCTGCATTTTATCCGGCCCATGCTGTATCTGACCCACAATATATACAACTCACAATGTATGCGACCCATACTGTATCTGACCTGCACTTTATCTTGCACTGTATCCGACGCGCACTGTATCTGACCTTGCACTGTAGCCAACCCTCACTGTATGCAACACACACTGTATCCAACCTGCACTGTAGCCTACACTGTATCCAACCCACTCTCTGACCTGCACTGTATCTGACCTGTACTGTATCTTGCACTGTATCCAACATTGCGCAGTAGCCAATGCGCGTTATATCCAACCCGCACTCCGACCTGCACTGTATCCGACTTGCATTGTATGCGATCTGCACTATATACAACCCGCAGTGAATTCCATCTACACTGTATCCGACCTGCCTTGTATCCACCTGCACTGTATCTGACTCACACTGTAACCTGTATTGTACCCGACCCGCTTTGTATCCAACCTGCACTGTAACCTGCACTGTGTCTGACCCGCACTGTATCCGACCAGCAATGTAACATGGTCAATATTTAACTGTGTGTCCCAAAGTATTTCGCACTGTCCTACGCAGGTATAGAATGCTGTTTTTTGTGATTAGGAAGAATTTGGGGAGCTGCTCGACAAAATGGCTGATTGGGGCTTTACATGGGCACAGGTTGCCAGTCATCAGTGACCCAGGGCGGTACAGACTGGGCACTGAGAATAGGCATGTGCTGGGGGCCTGTCAATATTTTAAATGTCGGTACTTTGACCATTTCAACATTTTAAATGTCGATATTTTGACCATGTCGGTATTTTGACCGTGTCTGTATTTTGCCCAGCGGTCAATTGTTGTCTGTATTTTGACCATCAGGATTTTGATTGTAGGTAAATCATACTGATCCCAGGAGAGGGAGTTCTTCCTCACAAGGGATCGGGGAGTGACATACATTTCTGAGCAGGCTCTCCCTCTATGTGAGATTTTCAGTTTCTAATTGGAGTAAATAATTATCTGCTTCATTCTTATTATGTGAAAAAATGAAGACAGAGAAGAAGACTTTTTCTGGGGCACTCTTTATTAATAGATTAAAATTTAATTTTATTGATATACATTAAAAGATATATCAAAGTGTCATCTCTGGATATTACATAAGACAGACAACACAGATAAATACAATAAAAATACATAGTTTGGGCGGTATTCAAATGATATATCACGTCCAATCTCCTTTCTAAAGTGATCCCCATTTTTGCGCACATTGCGCCCATAGTAATCAGGTTTAGCTGCGTAAAGGGTTGGGTGCCCTCGCTTCCGCAGGGGTAGTGAGCTGAAATGATTATACCACGCCAGTCAGCAGAAACAGAACGGGTGTGGAAGGGGTTGAAAAGAATTGAATACCGCCCTTTATATTACAGCAAGTACAGTATGATGCAAAAAGCTGTACTAGAATCAAGTACAATTATAATTACATTAAAAAATAATGAGTGTGTCAGCCAAAAGTATTGGTGATTCCCAATGTTGGACAATACACTGTAATTGTCCTGTTAATCACGTATTATAGTGTGGCTGTATATGAAACAAGACATCACACATAGATGCAAATATTGCTTGGAACAATTTATATCAATGAATACATATGAATATAGACATGACATTTCTAATATTTTATTGTTATAAATTATTGCACAGATGCTGATAAATACACTTCAGGTTGTCCAATTGACATGAAACACTGGGTAATATTTAAATTATTATGTATATCACCTCCTGTAATAAATATATATAGGAATGTACCTGCTACAAAAGGCAGAATGATAATGGTCTCACATAGATCTCTCCCACTTCTGCTGTCTTTCTGTGTGTCACAATGGACAGTGAACAAGTGGATGAGCTTATGAGGAATAAACCAGAGGTGAGTGAATATAGATTAATTAAGGATCTGCTTTTGTGCTGCAGCTTACACCCACAAATCTGTTAGTGTTTGAGCAAGCGCAGAGTAATTAGGTGGGCACTGCACAATGAGAGTCCCTCAGAAACTGAATGGTAAAAAAAGGTGAATTTTAGGTATTAAAGACATACGCTTAGGGGCTAATTCAGGTTGAATCGCAAATCGTGATCCAACTGGAATTATTACGAACGCACCATGGGCGCATGTGCAGCACCCATCCTGTGCATTCGCCCCCACTTTCTGTGGGGGGGGGGGGGCGCAAAAAATGCGATCATCTAGGCTTGTCAATCAGGCAGAGGTGGTCGCGAGGTGGGGGTGGCAATGCTCCATTTCCAGAGCATAGACGGAGCATTGCAGGGGCGGTGCGTTGTGAACGGTCATGGTGCAACGTGAATGGGGGCTTTATTGTGGTGGCTGCAACAAGACGTCACATGCAGCCACCGCAATGGGGCTGTGCCAGCAGGAGGTATCACTAATTTCTGTGATGAAGCAGAAATTGCAATGTGATCGCAATTTCTGCTTCATCGGGGGGGGGGCAGTCAGCATGCTGGGTGGCCTTGTCCTGTGATGGGCAGCCCCCAGCATGATAGCAAAAGGATTGCAAATTAGGTCCTTAGGGGCTAATTCAGTAAGGATAGCAAATTCTACTGATCTGCAGATTTTGCTATCCTTTGGATCGCATACTGGGGGCATACACTAGGTAAGGCCGCCCAGCATGCTGAATGGTGCCTACCCTCCTTGATGAAGCAGATTCCTTCTGCTAGTGCAGCCTAGCTGTGGCTTCAGGAGGCCCTACACCATCTTACCCATCGCGCACAGCAACCGCGATCATGACCCCGAAACCCCCCCATTCGTTCCACACCGCCCACCATTCACGTCGCTCCACCCCGCAATGCTCCGTCTCCTCACATGCCCCAGTGAGCCCGCAAGGGGCTTTGTTGCGCACGCCCCCCTGCCGGCATACTAGTGGCTGGGATCCCGGCATCGGTATGCTGACCGCCAGGATCCCGATCGACGGTCACCCAATCTCAGCTGCTGTAAACCAAATTGCCAGGCAGTGAAGCATGATAGGGGTGTGCCTGGCCCCAGCTGTGCACAGCTCTCTTTATCCTTTACCCGGCTGGCTCCATCGACATTCATTGGGTCGACCATGTTTTATCGACATGCATTAGGTCAACGTGATCACTAGGTTGACATGGTCATTAGGGTGACATGTACTAGGTCGACATGGAAAAAGGTTGACATGAGTTTTTCACAATTTATTTTAATTTTTTTTACCTTTTTCATACTCAAGAATCCATGTGGACTACAATTGGGAGCGCTAACCTGTGCCGAACGTGGTGTCAGCGGAGCGAGGCACTGTGCTCACGAGCCATGCGAGGGGTCACGATGCACTCATTGGGGTTTCCCGTCACTTTTTAAAAGAAAACAACACCAAAAAAACTCATGGCAACTTTTTCCATGTCGACCTAGCACATGTCGACCTAATGTCCATGTTGACATAGTGATCATGTTGACCTAATACATGTCGACCAAACATGGTTGACCCAATGTATGTCGACCTAACTCATGTTGACCTAATGTACCATACCCGGCTCTGTCTACCACACTTTGCATGTAGATCAGTTTACAGTATCCTGAGTGAACCTACTTCAGACGCAACCGTATTATATTTAATTTTAGCGAGTGCCACGTAGTCAGATATGAGTGCACATTCTTCTAAATAGAAAACAATCAACATTTTTTTGGCTTGAATTCCAATAGGTTTACATAATATTCCCATAAAAGCTGATTTTATGGATTAAGGTAAATTCCAGGGGTTTTTTTACCTTTCAAAATCAAACGCCTTAGTTTGGTAGTCTATATAGAATTAATAAAGCCCTTTCTTTGAATTAAGTAGTTTAATAAAATACTGAACTGTGCACCATAAGTGTACTTTTTAAAAGAATGCCTTTTTAAAAGAATGCTATTACAGCTTATACTTGTAATAGAAGAGTAGTTTAAGGTTTTTTTGACAAAGATTAAATATTTCTAAATGTTTTAGCTGTATATCTGTTATTCTATAGCAAGAAACTTTGCTTGGATTGTTATGTATAATTATGAGCATTGTGTATATGAATCAGTTACAGAACTATTATAAAAATCAAAGTTAACATTAGACCCTTGTTTAAATATACTGTATTTTGTATGGTTTTTGTATTATTTTTCTTCGAAGATAATGATAAAAAGGTATTAAAATTATTTGAAAGACCTGCTCTGAACACTGACACAAATATATATCCCCCATAGGGATTAGATCAAAACCCTCTCAGGTTCTTGGCATGACTTGAAGTTTTATCATAGACCCCATTTTCTGGATGATCTATTATTACACTGGGGAGACTTTTTCAGCAGTAAAAGAAAATAGCTTCAAAGGTTTTGTAAAGACAATCTATGTCTTCAAGCCATGTGAGAAACAGTTTAAAATGTTTCAGTCAAAAGAACAACTTCGCTTTGCAAAGGTACAGTGAACGTCTAAATTTCTGTTCAACTCTTTTTTGATTTTTTGGGATCTTTTTTATCAGTCCCTATGTTAACTGTAAAATTTCCAAAAAGTGAGGCAGGAAAACGAAAGAATCAATTACAAATTCTGTATAGTACCCAACGGTGGATTGTAATGGAAAACCAGCCTGGGAAATTTATGAAAGCAGCCCTAATTGGGGTGGGGTCTGTTAAGGGGATGGGGCCAGTCAAAGGCAGGGTGGGATCAATCCTGACAGGGCCTGATTCTGAGTTGGAAGCAGTTGTGGTCTTCCTTGCCGCTACATTGCCCTTCCTTGGTGTACATTCATGATTCTGAATATGCAAGGACTGAGACACCCACTTTCACTGACTACAGATGTGGCAATCATGCTTTGTACATCTTCAGACAACACCATCAGTCACATCATTGACACTTGCACCAGCCCTATGTGCAGATAATCCATCTAAGTATGGCCTACAGTGTGAGAAATTAAGCAGCTCTATATACAACCACAATCAGCAACAATCCCATACCACATTAAATGCATCTGATTACCCAACCCCCTGTAACCACCTAGGAACATCCAACACATTTCTAATACACTTCTTGGTATGTGCATCTTAATCTGTACTACAACGCTGAAGGAACACCACCGGTCCGCATGCATGGTGCAACTCAGATGCATGTGCAGATAAAAAAACATTGCACAAGTAAAAAAACACATTAGTCCTCACATAAAAATCACACATATTGGCCCCCACAAAAAAAACACATTGGCCCACATGGGGAAAAAAATAAAAAAATTGGCCACCGAGATGAAAAAAAAAAAAAAAAACACATTAGCCCCCACAGGAATATTCTGTTAGAACAATATTACTTTATGGTTCAGAATCATGGGCAATCCATAAAAATTACCTAACAAGGCTGGAACGTTCCAAGTGAGGTGCTTATGAAACATACTACAAGTAAAACTAACAGCCCACTGGAGAAATGAAAACATATGAAAACTATGCCAAGACCAACCCACAATTGAATAATAATTTTAAAGACAGTGTTTAAAGTGGTTTGCAAATGTCTGCAGAATGGAGCCTAAAATGATACCATACCAGTGCCCAGTGGTGCCAAGAAAGGGGTGGGGGCAGGTACTATTTACAAAGCTCTCCACCTTACATGGCTGCAGCAGATGCAGCTCTTCTCCTCAGCCCAGCACATTTTTGCTGTGTGCTGGGCTGCAGTGTGGCCAGGGAAAGTACTATTTTTGTATTAGTAACTGTACTTTTTTTCTAAGGGTGCAGGCCATGCCTCCTATGATTAGACCACACCCCCTGGAAAGTACCAGACTCTCTACTGCCCTGCCAGTGCCTTAATAACACAAGTCCAGATGTATGGAAAATAGCAAATGATGCACAAAAGAAAAAAGGTTTAATCAGATTGCCCAAGACCTACAACCATTGCACTTCCATGTGGATGATGTCAAGCAAGCCATCCTAAATCGATCCCCATGGCATGCGATTATTAGAGATTCCCTTCTATGGCTGTCACAGTACCGACAAGATAACCCTACCGGTGCTCATAATTAAGTCTAAGTCTAAAAGTAAAGCCCCACAGGAAAAAATATGATGCAGGGAAAAACAAACACATTGGCCCTGACAGGAAAACAAATTGCCTCCCACAGATAAAAAATAAAACAAATTGGACCCCACATTAAAAATAAATAATATACATTGGCCCCCAGAGAAGAAAACACAGAGAAAAACACAAATGCAGTGTATGTCCCAGGGGCTGGGGGGAAGGGAAAGGGGTAGGGTGTGTCCCTGGGCTGTTGGGGTAATGTATATCTATGGGGTCAGGGGTAGGGTGGAGAGTATATGTCCCCGGGCATCAAGGGGGGGGGGTATGGTGGTTAGTGTATGTCCCTGCAGCAGCAGGAAAGTATGGTGGTTAGTGTATGTCCGTGGAGCTGGGGAAGTACTGTATGTCTAGTGGGCACAGTTGAAGTTCATGTTTCTGGGGCCCAGGGGTAGATGGCTAGTGTATGTCTGGGGCCAGGGAAGTATGGGGACAGGGTATGGTCTGGAGCTGGGATGGGGATTACAGTAGGCACTGTAGTAAAAGGTCAGGGGGGCAGGGCTAGTTAGGCTATCTCCCCCCACCTTTGCTAGTTCCTGCATGTGTCCTGCACCACTCACATCATCAAGCAGGGTCCCAACATAGTCTATCACCAGCAGGATACCCGTGCCCGGAGCAGCTGCTTTTCTAGCAATATAAAAGAAAGGCTGCACTGTCTGAATACAGATAACTCTACTAACCACTCTTATTAAAGAAAGATTCCCCTCACAGAGATAGTATTTTGACTGGATCTTATCTGGTATCAGAACATTTTCAAACATTTATTATCTCATTCATATCATGCAATGCACAGAACTACAATCATGTCAGCTAAAATATATTAATAAAATATGGCTGAGTCAGCAAGAAGTCAAATAAATAATAATATAATAGTAATACAGAAATACATATTCGGAGGCAGACCTTGCAGCACTGCAGGTGTGTTTGTACTGAATCTGTATACTAAAGAGTAATATGATTGGTGTCCTTGTTAAATAGTCTGTGGTATGAGCTCCGTTTATTTAGGAAAAAAATTGTAACAAAAGCTCTTTACAGTGAGTGGCGTCCTGCACCAAATGTCCCTTACTGGTAAGGTGTCTTGTTTGCCCTTTTCCTATGCACCACTGTGTGTTGCTGTGCCTCTAGCATGTTCTGGCTTTCACTTTCTCCTCTTCCTGACATCTGCTATACAGTGCAGGACTGGTCGAGATGTTCATAGCCCAGTGCTCCTATATTTTCTCTCCCAGACATGCTGTAAACTCACATAGAAATCTCAGGGAGATGGCTCCTAAGGGACATCCCACCTCTACCCCACCCCCGCTACTCCGGCTAATGGCACACCAGATTGCCGGATTAATGGAACAGATCAAAGTGCAGCAGATGGCGTTGGCTGGAAAACATAATTAATCCTGCACAGGCAGTGGCCGGCCTGGTAGAGGGAGTTTTTTTAGGACTGTCCCTCTGTCCCAACCACGTGCCACAATGTCCAGCTGAGGGGGGGGGGGGGGCTTGGAAGGCTCCTGTCAGTCGCTGCTCTGCCTAGAGGTGTCTATTCACGGGAGACAGAGGGACAGGGGGCATGCCAGCATCTCAAAAAGCTTGCATGGTTTGTTTGGACCCCCCCAAAAACAGGTTAGCAATTGCCTTAAAGCAAACAGCTCTACAGTGTCTAGAAGATGTCATTGCCACTGCCATCCTCATCCTCACCATAATCAGTGTTTATATCCTCATCATCATCATACAATATTAATTCCTCCCCGCTGGAATCTGCCATTACAGATGTCTCTGTATTTCAATGTAATTCCTGCAAAAGTACTTCCTCGTGGAGTTTCCACTTTTCCACATTTTGATGAACGTCATCTTTTTCACATTTTGAGGAAGTAGCCTCCTACGCACTCACATAGTTCCCACCTGTGCTGAAAAATGTCTCCGAGTACACAGTGGAGGGTGGTCTGCTTAAGTAATACAAAGCCAGTTTGTACAAGGGCCTCCATATTGACATTTTTTTCCTCCAGTACACAAACGGGACTCTGTGACTTGCCTACTTTTACAGTGAAAGTAATCCTCCTCAGGTATTTGTGAAATTTCTGTTTCTGACGCATAGTATGTTTTGCTGCCTTAGTGGTTTTCAGTTTTTTTATACCTCTAAAGTTTCAGTGACAAGATCTTTCATTGTCATGAGAGGCAGAAGATGCCTCACTAACAGTTGCAGAATCACCAGTCATACATATAGGCCAAGCCCTCAGTCTTTCCTTGCCACTGCGTGATGTTGATGTGAAATTCATGTTGGCAATTTTAAGTTTTTCTGCAGGAACCAACTTTCTTTTTCTTACTGCTTGAGGTATTTTTTTCTTTACCAGTTGTGTAAACTCTCTATGCCCTTGAGCATCAGTTTTAGTACTAGATGACATTAAATTGGCATCATGACTGGTGGCAGCAGCTGGAGTGTTAGTATTTGGTAAAGAACAAATAATAAAATGAGACAGTCATTGAAGGAGAGTCCAGTAGTGAGGGTAGCAATGCTCCTGCTACACAAAACTTTGCATTGGGAGCCCATCAGTGGCATCGGGTGAGCCAGTGGCTGCAGAAGGTGGCACTATGCCGTGATGTGAGTGCCTGGATATGCTGCCTCCCGCAGCAAGAATGTAAAAGGACACATGTGTATGGTCAATAAGGTCAAAATATTAACAGTTAAATGGTCAATATGGTTTTAGGTTGTCATGGTCAAAAGGTCAACAGGTAAACATGAAAATACAAAAAAGGTTGAAAACTGTTTTGTGTGTTATATGAACCCTAATCTTAACTAGAGATGAGCGGGTTTGGTTTCCAGAGAACCAGAATTCCTGAACATTATGCTCCGAGCCCGGATCCGAGTCCAGCTCGGGGCATTCCGACAGACTAGGAAACCAGAACAAGGCAAAACATCTTAATCCTGCTGTCGGAATCTCGCAGGTTTTTGATCCCATATAAACAGCCGCGTGTCGCCACCATTTTCACTCCAGACTTGGAGAGTGAAGGAGACAGACCTCTGTCTCTCTCTGTGGGTGGTAGCGACGGGTGGGGTTAGTGTGTGCTCTGTAGGGGTGCTGCTGCAGTCACTGGGGTGTACCTGTGCTGTCTTAGGGGTGCATTCCTGGCTGTCACTGGTGTTTCATATGCTGCAGCTGTACATGGGTGTTGTGTCCTGGCTGTCACTGTGTTGTAAAGTGTGCAGGGGCACTGTCCTCCTGTATGCTGGCTCTGTATGTTGTAAAAATTCTGGGGTGCTGTTGTTAAAAGTTAAAAGCACACTGCTCCTGTATGCTGTAAAATATTGGGGTGCCGCTGGCCCTGTATTTTATACAAATTCAGGGGTGCAGTTGATAAAAATTAAAATCATACTGCTGTATGCTGTAAAATATAGGGGTGTTGCTGTTCAGATTACATTACACTGTCCCTGTAGGTTGTAAAAATTCAGGGGTGTAGTTGTTAAAGATTAAAAGCACACTGCTCCTGTATGCTTTAACATATAAGGGTGCTGCTAGCCCTGAATGTTATAAAAATTCAGGGGTGCATGAAAATCAATGTACGCTGGCCCTGTCTTCTATGCTGTAATAATTCTAGGGTAAAGTGAAAATCAATGTACACTGTCCCTGTCTTGTATGCTGTAATAATTCTAGGGTGCAGTGAAAATCAATGTACACTGGCCCTGTCTTGTATGCTGTAATTATTCTAGGGTGCAGTGAAAATCAATGTACACTGGCCCTGTCTTGTATGCTGTAATTATTGCAGGGTGCAGTGAAAATTAATGTACACTGGCCCTGTCTTGTATGCTGTAATTATTCCAGTGTACATTGAAAATCAATATACACTGGCCCTGTATTGTATGCTGTGATTATTCCAGAGTACAGTGAAAATCAATGTATACTGGCCCTGTCTTGTATGCTGTAAAATTACAGGGGTGTTGTGAAAATAAAGGGGCGCTGGCACTATCTACGGTTGCGGTTTCTAGGCCTGACCTTCACAACACTGTATGGGAAGAGGAGGCTCCTATCACCATTTGCATGCCCTCTGCAAGTATTGGGAGGAGCACCGCCAGTCCAGTTGCTGATATTGAGAATGAGGATGTCACTGTAGAAGTACACCAGGATGAGTAGGAAATGGGTTTAGCTGATGCTGCAGAGGAAGTTGACGATGAGGAGTCTGATGGTGATGTGGTTTGTTTGAATAAGGCACCAGTGAAGACAGTTGTTGCCCATGGGATGAAAAAGCACATTGTCATGCCTGGGCAAAATACCAAAAAAGCCACCTCTTCAGTATGGAATTATTTATTCACAAATCCGGACAACAGGTGTCAAGCCATCTGTTGCCTTTGTCAATCCATAATAAGTAGGGGTAAGGACGTTAACCACCTTGGAACATCCTCCCTTATATGTCACCTGCAGCGCATTTATCATAAGTCATTGTCAAGTTCAGAAACTTTGGGTAATAACGTAAGCAGTCCACTGACACCTAAATGATGTGGGTTTGTTTGCATATTATTTCTCTGTGAGGATGAGGATGTAAACAATAAACAATGAATGGGGGGGGGGGATCTGAGGATGAGGATGACAACTTACCACTTTAGAGCCAGTTTGTGCAAAGAGAGATTAATTGCTTCTTTTTTTGTGGGGGCCCAAACAAACCAATCATTTCAGCCACAGTCATGTGGCAGACCTTGTCACTGAAATGATTGGTTGTTAAAGTGTGCATGTCCTGTTTATACAATATACAGGTGGGTGGGAGAGCCCAAGGACAATTCCATCTTGCACCACTTTTTCTTCTTTGCATTATGTGCTCTTTGGGGCCTAGTTTTTTAAAACTGCCATCCTGTCTGACACTGCAATGCCATTCCTAGATGGGTCAGATGTTTGTGCCGTCCACTTGGATCGCTTAGCTTAGTCATCCAGCTACCTCACCGCACCTCTTTTTCTTTATTGGCATTATGTGCTCTTTGGGGCTTAGTTTTTAAAACTGACATACTGTCTGACACTGCAGTGCCACTCCTACATGGGCCAGGTGTTTGTGTCACCCAGTTTTGTCACTTAGCTTAGCCATCCAGCGACCTCGGTGCAACCTTTTGGCCTAAAAACAATATTGTGAGGTGTTCAGAATAGAATGGAAATGAGTGGAAATGAATGTTATTGAGGTTAATAATACCGTAGGATCAAAATGACCCCATAATTCTGTGACTTTAGCTGTTTTTATGTTGTTTTTTTCAAAAATCATCCAGATCCAAAACCAAAACCCGAAAGGGTGGTTTTGGCAAAACCAATCCAGATCCAAAACATGAGCAGGGATCCAGATCCAGAACCAAAACACAAAACCCAAAAAGTGTCCACTGCACATCTCTAATCTTAACCCTAAACCATACCTTGGGCCTGATTCATTCCTGATCACTGCTATGCGTTGCTGCATAGCGGGTGATCAGGTCCTAACTGCGTATGCAGCACAATGCACACACGTGTCTGACAGCAACAAATGGTATCACCTGTCATCGACAGGATGGTGCGAAAAATCTGGTCGCATGGGCGTTCACAAGGTGATTGACAGGAGGAGGCCATTTGTGGGTGGTAACTGACCATTTATTGTCAGTGTCCATAAAAAATGCAGGCATGCCCAAGCATTTTCAGGAAGGGTGTCGACGTCAGCTCTGACCCCAATCAGCCTGTTTTCATCACACGGGAGGAGTAAGTCCTGGGCTGCGCAGAGAGTGCACGCAGTGGATTTTTTGCAGCTCGGCGTACACATGGGATCGCACACTAGCACAGCAAATTTACACTCCCCCTGGAGGTGGTGATTATCTGATTGCAGGACAGCAAAGCTAGCAGCCCAGTGATCAGGTCTGAATCACCCTTAACCCTCCCCCTAGTGCCCAACATCAACCCATCACGAAGTGTGTAACCCTAACTCTAAATCTAACCTTAACCCTAAACCTAACCCTCACCCTAGTGCCTAACACCAACCTTCACAACAAGTGTAACACTAGCCCTAAATCTAATTCTAACCCCTAAACCTAACCCTAAAAATCATGAATAATCATGAAAAACTGAATCAACCATTTTTGTTGACTGTTTGCATGTCAAACTTTTGAAACTGACAGCTTTTTGACCCTGTCAACTTAAGTCCATGTCAACCATTTAACTGTTGACCTTTTGACCATATTGACCTATTGACTGTCGCCCTTCTGGTGTCGACCTATTGACTATCTATTTACTGTCTATCTTCCATCCAGATAACCTATCTATCTATCTATCTATCTATCTAATATGGATATTATGGGCGGCACTCATGCAGACTCCACAGCGTGTGAAGAAGAAGATACTTTAATCAGCCAACATGTTTCGGGGACGTAGCCCCGTCCTCAAGGCCAGACAATACCATACACAATAATGACATAACATATATAGTGAGGACAAAACTAAAACATTAAGTGCAAATCATACTCACCTGCCACGAGGCGCCGCCGCCCGCCGGACCGTCCAGCCACGCTTCCGCATCGCCTTCCAGTGACGTCAGCTGCACGCCGCGTCGCAGGCGAGTATCCTAGGGAACCAGACTGATTACACTGGCGGTCACCTAGGGAACAGGAGAAAACAAAAAACTTTATGCAAACTGACATACAAACAATGACAATGATAATGTTAATGAGATAACAATGATGAACTAAACATAATAAAAACAAGGGGGTACTTTCCTTATGTCGAGGACTATCATGGCTGCAAAGCTGGATTACCTGATCATACTCAGTGATCCTGTGAAATTACAAAAGGGAAACCTGCTAGTATATAACTGCATTCATACTAAAATTCCAAAATTTCAAAATTGCAGAAGATGATGGGATGGGATAATGGAATTAGCAAGAATTTTAGTATGAATAGTCCTCGACATAAGGATAGTACCCCCTTGTTTTTATATATGTTATGTCATTATTGTGTATGGCTTGTCTGGCCCTGAGGACGGGGCTACGTCCCCGAAACATGTTGGCTGATTAAAGTATCTTCTTCTTCACACGCTGTGGAGTCTGCATGAGTGCCGCCCATAATATCCATATTATCTATCTGGGATTGCATGCATCCCCCACAGGGAAGGCACCTCAGCAGTTGTGACTATTAGGAGTGGAGTGCCGGGCTGTTTTCACTTGAGCTATCTATCTATCTATCTATCTATCTATCTATCTATCTATCTATCTATCTATCTCTCTATCGATCTATCTATCTATCTATCTATCTATCTATCTATCGATCTATCGATCGATCTGTCTATCTCTATCTACAGTTTATGTATTTATATACAGTGTGTCCATGGGACTTTCTTTATGACAGATACTGAATTTGTGTATTATGGGAGATTTTATGTTGCTTGGAATGAAAGAGCAATTATCCACTGAACATAAAGGCGCAAAATACCCAATCTCTGCCACTTTTTAACTGGTGCTCTATATTGGTGGTTTTAAGGAGGCAAGGCCCTTTCTCAAAACAAAATCTTCTTGTTACGCTGCTTCACAAAAATTAGGTGCATTGGTATATCTACTATTAAATATTACAAATATGAGGAGCATCTTCAATCTACCCAATGTGATCCTGTTGCTTGTACAAAATATTACTACCCCATATATACATCCATCTCTCCCTGCAAACCTATGTGCCCTAGTAAACGTCAACTTAAGGTGCGAAGTGGGTCCAAAGTAGAGATGTGCAGGTTCGGTTTTACTCGGATTTACTCAGGTTTTTCAGATTTTTCTTATTGGCTATCCAAAACGCGTGACATCCGTGAGCCAATAAGATGCTGTTTTGAGACCCGAGTAAATCCGAGTAAAACCGAACCCACACATCTCTAGTTCAAAGCATTATTTCTGCTATAAAGCAGCCACTTTGAATATGTGAATAAGATCATTTAGGAACTAACTGCTGTCTGGTGACTAGATATACTGTACAGTATGCTGTATGTACACCTAAGCATGTTTTTTAGTCTAAATAGTAATATTGGTGTTGTTTTATAACTAAACAAATGGTATTTTTGTTTGCTTTTAACATAACTATTTTAATGTCAGTGCTGAGATGTACTTAAATGTGTCAATCAACCGCTGATAAGCAATGAAAATATATGTAAATCTTTAACTTCTATGGGATTATTTGAAATTAAGTAAACCACATGTCAATGTCCCTCCAAAAGTCCAAATCATCAATACTTTACTCTTTTGCATATCACATAAAATTGCCCTTTGATGAAACCTGAGAGTAGATTTCAATTCTAATCTCGTCTCACTTTCATTTTCAGTCAATGCGGAATTCCATAATAGGAAAAGGTAAAAATCTGCAAAGTTTAGAATTATAAAAGATTTGTGACAAGTGATAGATGATATGAGCTTACTCCATCCTTAAAATAGCATATGAAAAAATAGGAATGTGTTGCTTTTGAGATAAGTATGTTTTCCCCTCACCATGTGGGATATAGTATTAAGAGACATTGAAAATATTCAAAACATTGAAGTTTTGGAGTTTTTTTTCTCAAGTTTGTTTTAGATCATGAAACCACAGTGGCATTGGACATGTCAGTTCATCATTAACATTTTGGGCTAATACATTTAATCAGAGACAGCTCTCAGAGATAAACTTTGAGACCTCACAGCCTATTCTTCAGATCTACAGAAGATAAAAGTGCGGCTTGCTACAGATTTTCTGTATCAGTTTTAAATTAGTGTTTCTGTATAATATTATGTTACCTTTGATAACTAATCACAAAATGAATTTAGATTGAAAGGATTTCACTATATCTGAGAACAGCAACAGCATGCAATTAATGTGATGCGTCTCTATGGTGGTTAAACTTTACCAGATTTACTGCATCCTATTGCAACAAAAACCTTTAAGTGTATGCCTTAAGTGATACATTATACTACTAAGAACTTAAATGGTTGTAGCATTTCATGGTTTTTCAACAGTTTAGAATACAAAATATGCCAGGTAATGGTCTAGTGGCTGAAGACTGCATTTTGGGTACATATTGCTTCACTGAAAACAGCCTTCAATGTTCAACCTTCTACCACTTTATAACCATCCATGGCACATTATTTAATTCAACTTTTTATAAACATACAGTAGCTTCTTTTGTGGCTTTAAGTAATAATGGGTGGGAATAATGTTTATGTTTTACAGTACATGCCCCTCTTGTGAGTTTTAAACTTCTTATTATACCACATTATGTGTATATGCTTTACCACAAAAGTGTAGGTGGAAAGTACTGTAGATGTCCCATTAATCAAATACAAGGAAGCTTGGAAGAAAGTTTCTAAAGTGCAGATTAGTATGCCACATGTAAAACACCACAAATTTGATGATGTTTTTTGATTCAACCCATAATATTTAGCAGATAATATATCAAACTTTATAAAGAATAGATATGTGGGCAAATGGAGAAGTTGCCTTTGCAACCAATCAGCTTCTACCTATTCTTTTAAATTCCATAATTTATAAATACTAGCTAAAAGCTTACTGGTTGCTATTGCCAACTTCTTCACTTGTCCACTTCTCCACTCTTTACACTGTTTGATACATCTCCGCCAATAGGACAAATTTGTCTAATCCAAAGTCTGAATGTGTCCTGTAAACCTCTGTTGGCATCTGGAATGATTGAGCTAAAAATAAAACAGTCCTTCAAAACAATATTCTTGATTTTCTATGTATTTAGTACATTTCCCCCTAAGTATCCAAATCAAACTGCTTCCATTGTAAAGTGTATTGCAAATGCAAAAACTGGATGTGGCTCAGTATATACATCATGGCGAAAGTTTTAACTTTACCTATATGGATATGTATTGCTCTTGTCATCACAGGCCAGATAGGATTTGCCCAGCAATGCTCATTACAATGAAATATAAATTTTTGTTAATACACCCTTTGTTCCATGTTCTAAAAGCCTAACCTACTGAGCAATGGGACTTGTCAACAGAGGGAGATTATTTTATTGGCCCCCATGGTGGACCGAGACTGGTGCTGGCCCTTCCTAGTATCTGGTTAAGATACTTTGGTGAGAGTGTCACAACATATTTGATCCTCTTGTGATGCTACAAGTGCCAGCATGTACTTGGACAAAAATGTGTATAATAAATGCTACTCCCATGATGAAAACAATTATTGGTGCCCCCAACAAACAACTGCTTTGACTATCAGAACAAGTACCAAACTCTTTAATCAGGACTATGGTTTCAAATCATTTCGTTTTAATTCATGCGCCTTGATGTGCTGTTTGGCTTTTAGCATAAAACATGGTTTACAAACTATACATTAATGCGTATGAACACCTGTGATTTCTGCAAATTACACAGTTTAAACACACTACAAAATCTTTATTGTAATCATAAGGGATGATGTATCCAGCCGTGCGAAAAGTGGAGAAGTGCACCAATGGATCAGCTTGTACCTGATACATGCTAAGTCAAAGCAGATTAGTTACTATGGGTACCCTCTCCACTGGTCCACTACTCCTCTCTTTTATCTACTTGATACATCAACCCCATAGTTTTACCACCACAAATTTCTTGAGTAGAGTAGAAGCAAGGATATTAGTATTTTTATCTTGTCCTTACTCCAGTAACACTGAGTCACCATGGTCCCAATACACTGAAAGCAACATCCTGTCCACAGTTTTTGCAGAGTATGTCCAGTAACCAGATGGCAGGCATACTCTATTGTAAATGATTGCCCTATTTAGGAATCCAGCTGGCATGAGAATGTACAGTATGTGGTCTAGTCAATAGGTAAATACAGTGGGGCTGATGCAGATTTGTAAACCAAAGTCCATGTGTTGAGTGTCTTTTGTCACCCTGAGCATGCTCTATAACCACACATACACAACTAAGATCAATGTAGGGTACTACTCATCCTAGTTGCATCTCACCTTGCAGAGTTGCGTGGAAGCGTAAATGTGTCTGTTTTCAGATGGATCTTTTGTACCAAGAATACAGCTGGCATATGTGTGTACTGATAATGATGATGGTGAAACCAAGCATACATAAAGACAGCCTTGTCACATGATTAAATTCAACTCTACTTCGGCCCAGAGGCTGTAAATACATATACTGGGCCTGACAATGAGCAGCACAAAATGTGTTCCAACTCTGGATGCTGTCTGCGATCACAAGTTCCAATGTGAACATCTGCAGATCTCAGAAAAATTCACAACTCTGTGTATATTCCCACAATATGGCCACTGAAAATGTATTCTACATGAGTATTCTCTGTTCACTCCCGTTGTCACCCAAAAATGCACATCTATCCTGTAACGAGAAGCAAGAAGAATGCATAGGACTCGCTCATTAGTACACATGTGCAGTTAGAATAAATAAATGCTCCGTGTGTTGGCATTTGGAATTGCATGCAACTCAGATACAAGCTCAGTATGTCTAGAAGATAGCTAAAAAATTTATTTATGTGTAGTTGCTGCCTTCTTGTCAAGTTATTGTAGACCACAACATGTACTGTATTATTATTATTATTATTATTACATTTTATTTATAAAATGCCACAAGTGTTTCACAGCGCCATACATACAGCACACATTAAAACAATACAGGGCACCCAGAACTTAACATTACAGTGACTGAAAAACTATCACAGAGCAGAGGTAACAATTAGCACCACAGTTCTCAGTACACAATACAGCTGAGATGTAAGGAAGCAAAGGAGTAATCAATGTACTATTAGGGTCAGGCTGCCATTGGAAGAGATAAACAGTAATGAGCGAGAGGAGATGCAGGTATAGACAGTCACTGCATAGACTGTAATTGAAGTGTGAAAGAAGAGGGTTTTTAGAACAGGAGGGAAGAGGGCCCTGCTCCAAGGAGCTCACAATCTAGGGTGAGGGGGTAGACAGACATGTTGCATGAGGTGCGAGCAAGTGGAAGGAGGCCTGATGGTAGGAAGCAAGCAAGGTACAGATGACCAAGGAATGAGGCAGGGGGTGGGGAGAGTGGCCTTGAGACTAGGTTATGTGGAAGGGTACTCTTTGATGGAAATGCAGGTTTCAAGCTTTGCAAAGTCCGGGAGAGTCTAATAGAGTGAGGGAGCTCATACCAGTGAAGGTGGGCAGCGCAAGCAAAATCTTAGATTTGTACATAGGATGCAGTGTCCAGGGTAGAGGAGAGGCGATGGTCATTGGCTGACCATAGAGGGTGGGAGGGAGTATGTAGAGAGATGAGGTTGGAGATGTAGAGAGAAGTGAAGTTAGAGAAGGACTTGAATGTGAGGGTGAGGAGTTTGAAGAGAATTATGTAGTGGAATGGGAGTCAGTGCAGTCGTCGAAGGGGAGTGGCAGATGTGGAGTGGTGAGAGAGGTATATAAGTCTAGCTGCAGAGTTGAGAACAGATCAGAGTGGAGTGAGGTGGGTGCGTGGGAGGCCAGTGAGGGGAATGCTGAGCCGTGAGATGACCAGTGAGTGGACAATAAGTTTGGTCGCACTCTGACAGAGGCAGCTTAATGTGAGCAATGTATTAAAGTACCTTGTTGCCAATAACTGTCATACTGTATATCTCACCTTTCTCTCACAACTGTCGCACTATACTATACCTTGACTATTTCTAATATCGATTTACATAATAGAATATAGTATTGGCCCTATGTAGCAGTAGCAATAGTATAATTACAGAAATAAATAAATTCCTAAGCAGCACACAAACGAACATGAATAAAACAGATTTGTACATTGTCAATAAAACATAAATTTATTTTTTATTGCTTTTATCTGCAGTGGAGTATACGGAAATAAATATGAGTATGCTGCGATTGAGTGATTTCTATTTTTTTCTTTCTTATTAGCTCACAGGTTTGTAGAGTAGTTTCAGTAATTAAGTCTTATGACATTCAAGAAAGTGTAAATCCTGCTGAGATGTTTCAGTTTGGAGCATCCTCTTGATGTAAAATAAAAAATAAAAAAACACACTTATCCAGGATCTTAGCAAGCTGTTTTTTCTCTTACCTTTGAAAGTCGACTGAATGGTAAAGTAATTTGGCCTGTGCAAACTGTTTAAGTTGTATTGTTAACTAGGAGCAAGATTTGAAATCCATCACCTACAGTTGCATTTTTTAAAGATTTTTAATTATGTGCTGCAAAGAATAAAGACGCTCTAGGCTCCATTTGTTTATCATGGAGGGCCTTAAAAATGAGGACAGAGCTTCCTTCTCAGCTCATGCAGGGTGATGCCGAGAGAGGGAGATGATTTTTAATTCGACAAGTTCAGAGAGATTTCTTAGTTTGACGCGCACAGTAGGGGGGCTTTGAGCGTTTGGCAGTACTTCAGCTTTCTGAGCTTTGAAATCTTTCCCTGAAGCAGAAATTGTATCAAAAGCCAATGATAATATTCCCTGCAAGGTAAAGCACCCTATTGAAGATTTCTAGAGCTGCTTATTTATTAATCACAGTTTTTCTTTTAGGACATATCGTGTATATAGGTAATAATTCACATAGATGATATAAATGTAGAAAAAAACACGTTTTACACCTTTGAGTTTTTCTATGTATATAAATCATGCAGAACTATGTTAAACTATATCCAGTTGCCCCAAATATATCTTTTCACTTTCAATCCCAGTCTACCCTTTTCATCCCTCTTCTGAAAGCTTTATTTCTGCCTACTTTTTACCACCAGCTGGGCAAATAAGATGTTTACGGCCATTTCTTTCCACTAAATCCTCAAAGTGATTAATTAATTTTACAGTGGGATATCCAATTTCTTAGCGGCCTTTTAAGTTTAAAATCATTTTATACTGAGTGCTACTGATCTGCTCCCACATTTGCAAAGTAAAATTGATAGTTTATGCTAGAGAAGTTTATTTGCTTCTGTTTCTGCAAAATCTATTTGTTTGTAGCTTATATATTCATTGTTGAAGGGCTGAAATAATTTTCTTTTTGCTAAAATGTTTTATTAGGGGTATGACTCATCTAAGGCTAGACAATTCTTTTGCTGAAAAAGGTTATAGAGTCGTTCAGTAAGTGCATTCTGCTATGACTTCTGAAACAAGAAAGCCTGACCTTAGTTTATTAATTACTGCTGAGTTACCATGTTTCATATCTGTTCTGCTAAGGGTCACAATATATAACTAAGTGCTAAATGGAAGCACATAAGAACACAATTGCAAAATCTGTCTTGAGTCTTATTTAGAAATATATGACCATTTGTATTTGTTTTACAGTATATAAAGTTTTAAATATATTTTATTAAAAATGTGTTTCTTCAATATACTGTAGTTAGATTGGTGACTTTTCTCTTAACTTCTAATATCATTCTTGGATCTGTAAACTCTAGCTTTAGCAATGCTTGTATCTCACAATCCCATGCAATTAAGCTGGGTGCATAATTCACTATAGGGGTAATTCAGAGTTGATCACAGCAGCAAATTTGTTAGCAGTTGGGCAAAACCATGGGTCTAATTCAGACATGATCGTAGCCGTGCAGCTACGATCAGCCACCCTGACATGCGTGGGGGATGCCCAGCATAGGGCTAGTCCACCCCGAATGTCTGGATCTCCCACCACCGCATGGGTGCGATAGCATCGAACGGCAGTGATGCTATCGCAACTGGCAAGTAATTCCCTACCTGCGCAGCATTGCTGTGCTGGTAGGCAACTTTTCACCGCATTCAGGGTCACAGCAGCTGCGTGTGACGTCACGCAGCCATCGCGCTTCGCTACCTGCATGCCCGGACCGTGTCCCAAAAACTCCGGCTGAACGCCGCCAGCCCACACCCACCCACCCAGTGAACGCCTCTGCCTGTCAATCAGGCAGAGGCAATCGTTGGGCTGAGATGCCGATCGCATCTCCTGCATGCACATGCGCACTGCGGCGCATGCAAAGTTCACACCTGATCGCCTGCTGTGTGAAAACGCACAGCGGGTGATCAGGTCTGAATTAGCCCCCATGTGCACTGCAAGTGTGGTAGATATAACATTTGCAGAGAGAGTAAGATTTTGTTGGGTTATTTTGTTTCTATGCAGGGTAAATACTGTCTGCTTTATTTTTGCACTGCAATTTAGATTTCACAAAATCTGAATTTAAACACACCCCACCAAATCTAACTCTCTCTGCAAATGTTACTTCTACATCCCTTGTAGTGCACATGGGGGGTAATTCAGAGTTGATCGCTGCAGCAAATTTAATAGTAGTGCGGGGGATTGGGGGGGGGGGACAGATGAAACATGTGCAGAGAGAGTTAGATTTGGGTGTGGTGTGTTCAAAGTGAAATATAAATTGCAGTGTAAAGATAAAGCAGCCAATATTTACCCAGCATAGAAACAAAATAACCCACCCAAATCTAACTCTCTCTGCACATGTTATATCTGCCACCCCTGCACTGCACGTGGTTTTGCCCATCTGCTAACAAATTTGCTGCTACAATCAGGTCTGAATTAGGCCCATGCTTTTACCCAACTGCTAAAAAATTTGCTGCTGCGATCAACTCTGAATTAGGCCCTATGTGAGGGGGAAATTCCAAGTTGATCGCAGCAGGATTTTTGTTAGCAATTGGGCAAAACCAGGGCCCTTATTCCGTGTTGTTCGCTCGCAAGCTACTTTTAGCAGCATTGCACATGCTAAGCCGCCGCCTACTGGGAGTGAATCTTAGCTTATCAAAATTGCGAACGAAAGATTCGCAATATTGCGAAAAGACTTCTCTGTGCAGTTTCTGAGTAGCTCGAGACTTACTCTTCCAGTGCGATCAGTCCAGTGCTTGTCGTTTCTGGTTTGACGTCACAAACACACCCAGCATTCGCCCAGACACTCCTCCGTTTCTCCAGCCACTCCCGCGTTTTTCCCAGAAACGGTAGCGTTTTTTCACACACTCCCATAAAACGGTCAATTTCCGCCCAGAAACACCCACTTCCTGTATATCACACTATGATCACCAGAACGAAGAAAAAACCTTGTAATGCCGTGAGTAAAATACCAATCATCATAGCAAATTTACTTGGCGCAGTCGCAGTGCGAACATTGCGCATGCGCAATAAGCGGAAAATCGCTGCGATGTGACAAAAATTACCGAGCGAACAACTCGGAATGACCACCCATGTGCACTGCAGGGGAGGCAGATATAACATGTGCAGAGAGAGTTAGATTTGGGTGGGGTGTGTTCAATCTGCAATCTAATTTGCAGTGTAAAAATAAAGCAGCCAGTATTTACCCTGCACAGAAACAATATAACCCACCCAAATCTAACTCTCTCTGCACATGTTATATCTGCCTCCCCTGCAGTGCAAATGGTTTTGCCCAACTGCTATCAAAAATCCTGCTGCGATCAACTTGGAATTACCCCCTATGTGTGTTCCAGACACAATGGTATGGCATTCTGACACATCAGCCACATATATGTCCAGTGGTAGTCCTGTATAAGTCCAGTGATACTGTCGTCTATGTCCAATGATACTGCCATATAAATCCAGCGGTACTGCCATATTAATCCAGTGATACTGTCGTATATGCCCAGTGGTACTGCCTTATAATTCCAGTGATACTGCCGTATATGTCCATGCTACTGCCATATAAATTCAGTGATACTGCCGCATATGTCCAGTGGTACTGCCGTATATGTCCAGTGGTACTGCCATATAAATCCAGTCCAGTGATACTGTCATATATGTCCAGTGGTACTGCCATATAATTCCAGTGATAATGTCGTTTATGTCCAGTGGTACTGGCGTATAAATCCAGTCTAGTGATACTGTCGTATAAGTCCAGTGATAGTGTTGTTTAAGTCCAGTGATACTGTCGTATAAGTCTGTGATACTGTCGTATAAGTTCAGTGGTACTGCCGTATATGTCCAGTGATACTGCTGTATAAATCCAGTGATACTGTCGTCTATGTCCAGTGATACTGCCATATATGTCCAGCGGTACTGCCATATACTGTAAATCCAGTGATACTGTCGTATATGTCCAGTGGTACTGCCTTATAATTCCAGTGATACTGCTGTATATGTCCATGGTACTGCTGTATAAATCCAGTGAAACTGCCGTATATGTCCAGTGGTACTGCCATATAAATCCAGTGATACTGCCGTATATGTCCAGTGGTACTGCCATATAAATCCAGTGGTACTTGCATATAAATCCAGTCCAGTGGTACTGTCGTAATAATCCAGTGATACTGCCATATATGTCCAGTGGCAATGCCGTATAAATCCAGTACAGTGATACTGCCGTACATGTCCAGTGGTACTGCCGTATATGTCCAGTGGTACTGCCGTATACATCCAGTCCAGTGATACTGCCATATATGTCCAGTGGTACTGCCATATATGTCCAGTGGTACTGCCATATAATTCCAGAGATAATGCCATATATGTCCAGTGGTACTAGCGTTTAAATCCAGTCCAATGATACTGTCATATAAGTCCAGTGGTACTGCCATATATGTCCAGTGGTACTCCTGTATAAGTCCAGTGATACTGTCGTCTATGTCCAATGATACTGCCATATAAGTCCAGCGGTACTGCCATATAAATCCTGTGATACTGTCGTATATGCCTAGTGGTACTGCCTTATAATTCCAGTGATACTGCCGTATATGTCCATGCTACTGCCATATAAATCCAGTGATTCTGCCGCATGTGTCCAGTGGTACTGCCGTATATGTCCAGTGGTACTGCCGTATAAATCCAGTCCAGTGATATTGCCATATATGTCCAGTGGTACTGCCATATAATTCCAGTGATAATGCAGTTTATGTCCAGTGGTACTGGCATATAAATCCAGTCCAGTGATACTGTCGTAAAAGTCCAGTGATACTGTCGTATAAGTCTGTGATACTGCCGTATATGTCCAGTGATACTGCTGTATAAATCCAGTGATACTGTTGTCTATGTCCAGTGATACTGCCATATATGTCCAGCGGTACTGCCATCTACTGTAAATCCAGTGATACTGTCGTATAAGTCCAGTGGTACTGCCTTATAATTCCAGTGATACTGCCATATATGTCCATGGTACTGCTGTATAAATCCAGTGATACTGCTGTATATGTCCAGTGGTACTGCCATATAAATCCAGTGATACTGCCGTATATGTCCAGTGGTACTGCTGTATAAATCCAGCGGTACTGGCATATAAATCCAGTCCAGTGGTACTGCCATATATGTCCAGTGGTAATGCCATATATGTTGAGTGATACTGCCGTATATGTCCAGTGGTACTGCCGTATAAATCCAGTCCAGTGATACTGCCGTATAACTCCAGTGATACTGTCGAATAAATCCAGTGGTACTGTCGTATATGTCCAGTGGTACTGCCATATAAATCCAGTGGTACTGGCATGTAAATTCAGTGATACTGCCATATATAAATCTAGTCCTGTGGTACTGCCATATAAGTCCACTGGTACTGCCATATAATTCCAGTTATACTGCAGTATATATCTAGTGGTACTGTCATATAATTCCAGTGATACTGCTGTATATGTCCAGTGGTAATGGCATATAATTCCAGTGATACTGCTTTATGAATCCAGTCCAGTGGTACTGCCGTATAAGTCCAGTGGTACTGCCGTATAAATCCAGTGATACTGCAGGTATAATTCCAGTGATACTGCCGTATAAATCCAGTCCAGTGGTACTGCCGTATAAATCCAGTGATACTGCCGTATAATGTTAGTGGTACTGGCATAAATGTCCATTGGTACTACCAAATAAATCCAGTCCAGTGGTACTGCTGTATAATTCTAGTGATAATGCCGTATATGTCCAGTGGTACTAGCGTATAAATCCAGTCCAATGATACTGCCGTATAAGTCCAGTGGTTCTGCCATATATGTCCAGTGGTAGTCCTGTATAAGTCCAGTGATACTGTCGTCTATGTCCAATGATACTGCCATATAAGTCCAGCGGTACTGCCATATAAATCCAGTGATACTGTCGTATATGCCCAGTGGTACTGCCTTATAATTCCAGTGATACTGCCATATATGTCCATGCTACTGCCATATAAATCCAGTGATACTGCCGCATATGTCCAGTGGTACTGCCGTATATGTCCAGTGGTACTGCCATATAAATCCAGTCCAGTGATACTGTCATATATGTCCAGTGGTACTGCCATATAATATCAGTGATAATGTCGTTTATGTCCAGTGGTACTGGCGTATAAATCCAGTCCAGTGATACTGTCGTATAAATCCAGTGATACTGTCGTATAAGTCCAGTGATACTGTCGTATAAGTCTGTGATACTGTCGTATAAATTCAGTGGTACTACCGTATATGTCCAGTGATACTGCTGTATAAATCCAGTGATACTGTCGTCTATGTCCAGTGATACTTCCATATATGTCCAGAGGTACTGCCATATACTGTAAATCCAGTGATACTGTCGTATATGTCCAGTGGTACTGCCTTATAATTCCAGTGATACTGCTGTATATGTCCATGGTACTGCTGTATAAATCCAGTGAAACTGCCGTATATGTCCAGTGGTAGTGCCATATAAATCCAGTGATACTGCCGTATATGTCCAGTGGTACTGCCATATAAATCCAGTGGTACTTGCATATAAATCCAGTCCAGTGGTACTGTCGTAATAATCCAGTGATACTGCCATATATGTCCAGTGGCAATGCCGTATAAATCCAGTACAGTGATACTGCCGTATATGTCCAGTGGTACTGCCGTATATGTCCAGTGGTACTGCCGTATACATCCAGTCCAGTGATACTGCCATATATGTCCAGTGGTACTGCCATATATGTCCAGTGGTACTGCCATATAATTCCAGAGATAATGCCATATATGTCCAGTGGTACTAGCGTTTAAATCCAGTCCAATGATACTGTCATATAAGTCCAGTGGTACTGCCATATATGTCCAGTGGTACTCCTGTATAAGTCCAGTGATACTGTCGTCTATGTCCAATGATACTGCCATATAAGTCCAGCGGTACTGCCATATAAATCCTGTGATACTGTCGTATATGCCTAGTGGTACTGCCTTATAATTCCAGTGATACTGTCGTATATGTCCATGCTACTGCCATATAAATCCAGTGATTCTGCCGCATGTGTCCAGTGGTACTGCCGTATATGTCCAGTAGTACTGCCGTATAAATCCAGTCCAGTGATACTGCCATATATGTCCAGTGGTACTGCCATATAATTCCAGTGATAATGCCATTTATGTCCAGTGGTACTGGCTTAATAATCCAGTCCAGTGATACTGTCGTATAAGTCCAGTGATACTGTCGTATAAGTCTGTGATACTGCCGTATAGGTCCAGTGATACTGATGTATAAATCCAGTGATACTGTTGTCTATGTCCAGTGATACTGCCATATATGTCCAGCGGTACTGCCATATACTTTAAATCCAGTGATACTGTCGTATAAATCCAGTGGTACTGCCTTATAATTCCAGTGATACTGCCATATATGTCCATGGTACTGCTGTATAAATCCAGTGATACTGCTGTATATGTCCAGTGGTACTGCCATATAAATCCAGTGATACTGCCGTATATGTCCAGTGGTAATGCCGTATAAATCCAGCTGTACTGGCATATAAATCCAGTCCAGTGGTACTGCCATATATGTCCAGTGGTAATGCCATATATGTTGAGTGATACTGCCGTATTTGTCCAATGGTACTGCCGTATAAATCCAGTCCAGTGATACTGCCGTATAACTCCAGTGATACTGTCGAATAAATCCAGTGGTACTGTCGTATATGTCCAGTGGTACTGCCATATAAATCCAGTGGTACTGGCATGTAAATTCAGTGATACTGCCATATATAAATCTAGTCCTGTGGTACTGCCATATAAGTCCACTGGTACTGCCATATAATTCCAGTTATACTGCAGTATATATCTAGTGGTACTGTCATATAATTCCAGTGATACTGCTGTATATGTCCAGTGGTACTGGCATATAATTCCAGTGATACTGCCTTATGAATCCAGTCCAGTGGTACTGCCGTATAAATCCAGTGATACTGCAGGTATAATTCCAGTGATACTGCCGTATAAATCCAGTCCAGTGGTACTGCCGTATAAATCCAGTGATACTGCCGTATAATGTTAGTGGTACTGGCATAAATGTCCATTGATACTACCAAATAAATCCAGTCCAGTGGTACTGCTGTATAATTCCAGTGATACTGCAGCCTAATTCCAGTGATACTGCCATGTAATTCCCGTGGTACTGCCATATAAATCCAGACCAGTTGTACTGCTGTATAATTCCAGTGGTACTGGTGTACAAATCCAGTGATACTGCCATATAAATCCAGTCCAGTGGTAATGCCATATAACTCCAGTGGTATTGCTGTATAATTCCAGTTGTATTGCCATATAATTCCAGTGATCCTGCTGTATAATTCCAGTGGTACTGCCGAATAAATTCTATGGTACTGTCACATAATTCCAATGATACTGCCGTATAATTCCAGTGGCACTGTTACATAAATCCAGTGCTCCTGCCATACAAATCCAGTCCAGTGTTACTGCCATGTAAATCCAATGGTACTGCCGTATAATTCCAGTGATAATGCTGTATAATTCCAGTGATACTGCTGTATAATTCCAGTGGTACTACCGTATAATTCCAGTGGTTCTGCTGTATAAATCAAGTGGTACTGCCGTATAATTCTAGTGATACTGCTGTATAATTCCAGTGGTACTGCAGTATAATTCCTGTGGTACTGCCATATAAATCAAGTGGTACTGCCGTATAAATCCAGTGGTACTGCCGTATAAATCCAGTGGTACTGCAATATAATTCCAGTGATACTGCCATATAAATCCAGTGGTACTGGTTTATAAGTCCAATGATGCAGCCATATAAATCCAGTCCAGTAGTACTGCCGTGTAATTCCATTGGTACTACCGTATAATTCCAGTGGAAATGATGAATAAATCCAGTGATACTGCCGTATAATTCCAGTGGTACTGCTGTATAAATCCAGTGAAACTGCCATATAATTCCAGTGGTGCGACCATATAAATTCAGGGGTTCTGTCCTGTACTGTATATTATTTACTCCAAATAAAGTGATTATTAATATTTAATCCAAATAATTTTTACATGGTTTGCCCTGTGTGGTGTAGAGGTACACTCTCCTGTGCTGCATTTTGTTATATAACTCCAGAAAAATAATGGAGAGCAAAAATTTGGAGGATAAAATAGGGAAATATCAAGAATCACTTCCTCCTACTGCTGCTGCTGCCACTGCTGCTGCTGTTGTTGCTGCTGGGAGTCGATCGTCATCCCTTAGGGGAAGTCGGAAGACCACTTGTACTACTTCAACTAATCAACTGACTGTCCAACAGTCCTTTGCGAGTAAGATAAAATATGACAGCAGTCACCCTATTGCAAAGCGGATTCCTGAGAAAACAACAACTATGCTGGTGTTAGATGTGCGTCCGGTATCCTCCATTAGTGCACTGAAACTGCAGTGCCACTCCTAGATGGGCCAGGTGTTTGTGCTGCAGACTTGTGTCACTTAGCTTAGTCATACAGCTACCTCATTGCACCTCTTTTACTTCTTTGCATGATGTGCTGTTTGGGGCCTATATTTTTAAGTGCCATTCTCTCTGCAACTGCAGTGCCACTCCTAGATGGGCCAGGTGTTTGTGCCGCACACTTGTGTCGCTTAGCTTAGTCATACAGCTACCTCATTGCACCTCTTTTACTTCTTTGCATGATGTGCTGTTTGGGGCCTAGTTTTTATAAGTGCCATCCTGTCTGAAACTGCAGTGCCACTCCTTGATGGGCCAGGTGTTTGTGCTGCACACTTGTGTCACTTAGCTTAGTCATACAGCTACCTCATTGTACCTCTTTTACTTCTTTGCATGATGTGCTGTTTAGGGCCCAGTTTTTTAAAGTGCCATCCTGTCTGCAACTGCAGTGCCACTCCTAGATGGGCCAGGTGTTTGTGCCGCACACTTGTGTCGCTTAGCTTAATCATACAGCCACCTCGGTGCAACCTTTTGGCCTAAAACAATATTGTGATGTGTGAGTTGTACAGAATACACTGGAAATGAGTGGAAATGAATGTTAATGAGGTTAATAATACCGTTGGATCAAAGTTACACCCAAATTCTGTGATTTTAGCTGTTTTTATGTTTTGTTGTCCAAAAATCATCCAGATCAAAAACCAAAACCAAAACGTGAAAGGATGGTTTTGGCAAAACCAATCCAGATCCAAAACACAAGCATGGAACCATAACCAAAACCAAAACACAAAACACAAAAAGTGCCCGCCGCACATCTCTAGCTGTAAGTGGGATAGGATAGAATCTAAGTAGAACTGCTGACTCTGCTCTTTTGTTACTATCCAAACAAGAATATATCTTAACTTTCATGATGTCCCAAACGGGACTCCTCTGCGTGGCGGAGCCATGCTTGGCCGAAAATGGGCATGACCTCAACACAATGGGGAGTGGCTTTGTGCCACGTGCCACGCCTCCCATTTTCATCACTGGGGGCAAGGGCAGCGCTCTGTGAGCTGCTGGCATGATCCCCAGTCCCTCTGCCTTTTGTGAATAGATGCTGTGTGCTTTTGCGCAGCATCTATTCACTGCTGCTGTGAGGGACAGTCCCCAAAAAACTGGACTGTTCCATGAAAATCAGGACAGTTGGGAGGTATGCACAAGTAAGGCTTTGTCTGACATCAGTGCACTATGGGACTGGAGTGCGAGAGAGAGAGACTGCTGCATGTGGGAGGATGGTTAGTGTCATATACATTACTGTCCCCCTGATAACACAAGCCTGAGTTATGGTGTAGCTACTGTATACAGGGAGCCTGCATCACCACATGAATCGAAATGCAGGTGCTGGGATCTAGAACACCAGAATCCCAATCAACCTCTGCTGGGACTCCTTGGTTGTAAGCAACTTGGTGGGGTTAGTTTTAGGATGTGGAGCAGGGAGGGTTGGGGTTAGGCTTTGGGGATAGGGGTCAGGGTTAGGCACCACAGGGGAGGTTTACGGTGAGGCTGCAGGGAAGGGACAGTTAGACTTAGGCAGCGGGAAGCAGTTTGTAGGTTTAGGCATCATCGGGGATGGTTAGGGTTAGGCTGCAGGAAAAGAGGGTTCGGGTTGGGGGGGGTAAGGGGATGAGGGTAAACATAATTATCCAACCCCTTTAGGAATTTTCTGCTTAGGAATGCTGGTGTCAGTCATATGACCAATGTCATCCCATATCATACGTATCCTGTATAAATACATGTAAATGATCAAACAATATATACTGTAAAAGTTTCCCCTTTGGTAGTGTAAAGTGATATATTAATGATGGATCTTAATGATGGAGGGGAATGATGGATGCAGCTCCTGTTATGATTGTAGTATGGTGGCAGGGGCTCACAGTGTGGTCAGTGGAGTTGATGTCTGCACCCTGTAGTCCCATTGATGAGATGACAAAAAGCCAGGGAGGATTTCTTCTGCAGCTTCATGCAGTCATCCTCAATGTTACACATCTGGAAATCTCCTGCATTGTCAAAGTGCAGGTGCCCTTTGGTATCCTTTTCTGAAAAAAATAAAAAAGGACCAGCTGTTCAGATGTGGCAGCATGGGCGGGAGGGGGCACAGCATGCACCACCTCAAATCCTACACCTGGGTCACATGCCTCTGTAGCCCCCCCTATTTGCAGCCATGACAAGGAACGTTGCTGCCCTGTCAGGTCCATGAGTTACTGACTGTGCCACTAAGACGCTTGATATCACATTGGAGATTGCTGCTGCCTTGTACTATAGGTCCTCAATACATGCCCCTGTCCCAGTATGTCTATGTAAATCACTGCTTACCTGTCTTTCTGTCCTTTGTTTTTCTTTTTGGCTTTTGTATAAGTACTTGCCCCTATGGGTGCCTCATCCTCCTCCATGGATGCTGGTGCCTCTCCCATCCCAATGTCTGTCATCACCATGTGTTCTTCAGACTCCCCAATGATTGAATCTGCCTTCCCAGGGAGGGAGAGATGCAGGAGGTTAGATATAGAAGACAGGGAGTATGAAACACATGAGAGTGAGAGATGCAGGGATGAGAGAGAGTAGGAGTGAGAGGTGCCAGAGGTGAGAGAGGGAGGGAATGAAGGAGTGAGAGATGAGAGAGGGAGGGAAGGAGGAATTGACAGGTACAGGAGTGAGAGAGCAAAGGAGGGAGTGAAAAGTGCGTGGTTAAAGAGGGATAGATGGTATGAGAGGTGGAGGGGGTAAGTAAGGGAAGGAGGAAGTAAGAGAAGCAGGGTGACATTTGAGATTTTAAGGAAAGGGGAAGAAGTGGATGGACGCAGGGGAGGTACGGAACACAGGTTGGATAACTTTATATCATGTAATACAGTTTCATTCACCCCATCCAGACAGATAGAATATTAGACCAGCACTTACATTCAGCATAGATATTTATTCAGATGAGACACAGTTATGTGGGGCCCTAGTACAAGAAAAGGGGCATAACCAATATGGGAGGCATGATCAGATCCCCTTCTTTAAAAAAATAAAAATATGTACTCCATGTGGCGTCGGTGTTTAATTTGTTGGGCGGCAGGTGCAATCACTGGCTCCTCCACGCAGGGAGAGAAAGGATTGACTGTTGCTGCAACTGCCTCTCTCCCCAGCTCAGCACATAGCACTAAGCAGTTCTCTCTCCCCCTACCCGGCTCTCTGCAACGTGAAAGGTGGAGAGCAGCAGGTAAAGTGTACCCCCCTACCTCTCAACGCCACTGGCTGATGGTGAGGCAGTGATGGGCTGCTGTCAGTAGGGCAGGTATGTGCTCCTGGCAGTGAGGGAGTGGTGTGCTGCTGTTACTGAAGCAGGGATGTACACACACACACACAGTGCTAATTTTCAGCAGGAACGCTCATTAAATATGACATGATCAGGAACTGGGTTCTTAAACTTGTCCCGGGCCAAAATGTATTTTCCATAAGGTAAGTTTTGTTTTAAAGTCCATTTTGAGCACCTAATTATCTATCTATCTATCTATCTATCTATCTATCTATCTATCTATCTATCTATCTATCTATCTATCTATCTATCACTTTTCTAATAGATCCACCTCCAGACTTCTCTCTGGTGTCAGTTATTACTAAGCGGAACTCATTTTTCAAAGAAAGTAGTGCCATCTCATATTGAAATGTATATTTTATATTGTACACATTGATCACAAAATTTATTTGTAAACAAAATATGCAATTTTTCCTTTGGGGATTAATACAAACAAATGCTTGGGGATACTTAATCATGAGCAAGTCACGTACAGCTACCATGGGAGAAGCAGCTAGTCCTAAAATCTACACCTGCAGTCCGGAGCATTTGCCCCGTGACTTGTTGATCATAGTGAAGCAGACGTTTACAGGAAACTGCAGAGGCTATAATAGAAAAGGAAAATTGTGGGGGAGATATGTGGTATAAACACACTCACCTGCGCCACATTCAATTAGAATCTCTGCCTCAATTAAGTTCCTCTGCAGAGCAGTCACTTTAAGTAAGGTTACGTTGCGGAGCCAAGCGTCAAGATGTATAGATAGAAAAAAAAAATATATATACTGTATATATATATATATATATATATATATATATATGTATACCTGAGGTCTTTAATACCGTATTGCAATACATTTCATGCTTCTTACCTAGTACCTTGGTGCATGTGACAAGGGACTCCACCCAGTGATGTTTCTAGCCAACTTGGCTCCCTGTGTGAACACAAAAAATAAAAAAGGGCATGGTCTTGCTAAAGTGGGCATGGCCTTGCTGAAATGGGCTTTGTCATGCTGATAAAATGCTACCTTAACCATATTATGCCCCAAACAGTAATGCCACTAGCACCATATTATGCTCCACACTGTAATGCCCCTTGCACCATCCTAAGCCCCACACAGTAATACCCTTTGCATTTTATTATGCCTCACACAGTAACACCCCTAGCAACATATTATGTCCCAAACAGTAATGCCCCTTGCACCAAAGGATGCCTCACATAGTAATGCCCCTTGTTATGCCGCAGACAGTAATGTCCCTTGCACTAAAGTATGCCCCACACAGTAATGCCCCTTGCATCATGCCTCACTTAGTAATAATCATATCAATTCCAGTTAAAATTGTTACTGTACCTAGTCCTGCTCATTGTCAGGAGATGTTTCATGCTGCTGCTGCTGCTCCTAGCCAGGCTTGCTCACTCAGGTGCTGCCCCCACCACCTCAATCACTACATTTACTGCTGTGCTGTTGCCTACCTTCTACCTCCAGGCTCCATCTAAATGTCCCTCCCAAAATGGCCAGCGCCTCCTCAAGTATCCATCAAAACTGTCTTCTCTCCGGTGGCGACTAGCACAAAAACATCATTGACCCCTTCAACCTCGTCTTTAGCATATAGACATTTAATAATAATGGTGGTATAGATAATTATTTCATGTCCATGTGTGTCATTCACCGGCACTTGCAAATGCACATTTTTGCTAGCACGGACAGATTTGTTATGTATTGCTGAGTTGTTTTATTTGAAATAATGTAAAAAATATACATAATGGGGGTAATTCTGAGTTGATCGCAGCAGGAACTTTGTTAGCAGTTGGGCAAAACCATGTGCACTGCAGGGGATGCAGATATAACATGTGCATAGAGAGATAGATTTGGGTGTGGTGAGTTCAATCTGCAATCTAAATTGCAGTGTAAAAATAAAGCAGCCAGTATTTACGCTGCACAGAAACAAAATAACCCATCCAAATCTAACTCTCTCTGCAAATGTTATATCTGCCCCCCCCCTGCAGTGCACATGGTTTTGCCCAACTGCTAAAAAATTTCCTACTGCGATCAACTTGGAATTACCCCCAATGTAAAATAATGTAAAATAATATAAAATACAACATAACATTAAATATAAAATAATGTAAAAAATATACAGTACATAATGTAAAAAATATACATAATCCACAAGGAAGCACAGTGCTATTAAAACACTAATTAAGACATTTTTCCAAGAAATTTGTATGATAGGAAAATTCAACAAAATAGTGATCCTGACATGTCTTTACATTATGGGCAACATGCCCTTTTCCAAACTTCATTAATCTTATGAGGGTAAGGTATACTATAGTGTATGTATTATGTGGGTTATTCATGCCGCATCAATAAGCGTTGCGACCGCAAAAACCCTGGCAGCGTCAGTGCACATGTGCAGGTACCGTCCTGCGCATGCACAGGTGCCAAATGCATTGGGCTGGTGACAAAGCATTGCGGGGGCAGAGCAGGGAAAACCGGGTTGAGTCGGTGACATTTTTGGGGTGGCTGCATGACATCACACACAGTCATTCTGATGACAAAAATGGTGGCTGATCACCTGCAGAAGGTCATCCATAGTTGCTGCGACCACATTCTGCATGCTGGACGGCTTTGCCCTGTGATGGTGGCCCCCAGCATATGAAAGAACGATTTAAGATTCTGCTTTTTGGCAGAATCTGCAATCCATACTGAATAACCCCCAACATGCACTATATTTGGATGTGCTGATAAAAATAAAATAGTGAGTGCCACCCAAATCAAGCACGCAATCTTTATCATAAAGAGTTCCTAAATCTTCCTTTCATTTAGCATGTAATTTCAAAAGGCCATCTGTATCACACTCCCATAATAGGTAAGAATATATTAATGAAACTGTATCAGTATACTTGACCCCATTATCTAAAGGATATTTTTTTATAGGTGCCTCTACCAGTGTTAGTTCCCTGCTCCTAACCTGTATCCCTATAGCATGTCTGAGTTGTAAGACTATAGAACATCATCCTAGGGCTTCCAAATCCAAATGTCTTTTTGCAGACAAATCTATTCATTTGGAGATGACAGCTTGATTAATTTGGTATTGTTCCATACAGTAGCACCAAATTCAGTTCCAGTTCTGCCTAGCAGTTTTTGTGCTGAGTTCCAGACTTTTGTAGCCTACCAGTGGAATAATGCACTTTATACATTTTCCCCGAACATTGCCAGAAGGAGAGTATGCCGATATCCCACATGTTCAGCCAGTAGACCCTGTAATTCCTCATCTAAGTAGCCATACATACAGTGCCTCAGATGTGGCAATTGTAGCAATATTTATAGAGCTTGAGATTGACCAGTACTACTGTACGTAAGTCTCCCAAACTATTTACTCTACAGAGTTTACTCAGTCCTTTCCTAGTACTTTTGTCCAGAAAGTCCAGACCATTGAGGAGAAATAATTATTTCCTCTAGACTATTTGGGATGTAATTAATATTGGAACTGTTGAAATAAAGATATGAAGTTTAATATTATTAAATTAGTTTTGTCATGGTAGTTTTTGTTTCCAGATACAGTATGTAGGTTTTCAAATATTAAAATACAGGTAAGTTATTTAATTGTACATGTTCTGACATATTATTAGGCACCACAATACTTCACAAATACTTGAACCTAATTAAAATTTTGTTTTGGTTAGAATAGGAGAGTGCTACTGTGCAGTCTCCGATATGGCTCCTCCAGCGATGATGCTTTATTCCCTTACCAGGATGGCTGCCACTACTATTACTGCACATGTACAGCACCATCTTGTTACTGTGTATAAGTGACATAGTGGCAGATGGATGTCTCCCCCTTAGCTCTTAAGACCTGCAAAGTGGTTTCAGCGACTGCACTGTTACCATATCCAAGAAACGGTCACTGGCTGGTGATCTGTCTAAACCCTGCTCCTCTACAAGCTTCGCTTTATGCTATTCAACCAGTGTAACAGTGAGTATGGCTGTACTACCACTTGCTCAGTAAAACATACTGCCTGGTTAAGCTAAACCTGATGGGTCCACGGTTATCTTGGCTAGTTTGCTGTGCCTAGGCACAACATGGTTTATTAACATAAACCCTTCATCTATTGTTCTCAGCTGCAATACAATACAGAGAACAATACAGCAGGGGATTAAGTCATTACAGCAGGGGATTAAGTCCGACTGCCCAGTCTCCGTTAATCCTATTAAAGGTCAAGATAAACATGGAGCCATCTGTACCTGGTGGCTCTCGGGCTTTAAAAGGTAAAATCACGATGGTCACAATGTAACCAATGTTCCAATGGGCACAATGTTCCTGACCGACGTTTCGATGTTTGACCAAAAATATCTTTAACAAATGTTGTTTTTTAACTAAAATTATTTTGCATAGGGTTAAATTCATTTTCTTCACCTAATTCACTCAATACTTTCAAAGCGATTTTTTTGGGGGGGAAATCGTCAGTGAAATGGTTAATCTTTATACAATGCCAAAGTCAAACAGTATAACAAACTGTTTTATGAAGACATCTTGGTCCCCATACTGACTTTTTTCTTTTGTATTTCACTGTCATTGTCATACATGGATACTGTATATACTGCTTCTGTGCCTTCTGGTCCTCCAGCTTGGTCAATTCCATTTATGGTACAAATTTCATCAGTGAATTCTCTTGGAGACCCATTTCAACTAAACTATCAACCTCAGAATCATCTGAAAATGCTGAATATTTTGACAAACATTTTCCTTTGCCAACTTCTTGGAAACAATAAGTCCACACTGTCTCCTAGAAAGACATTTGCCTCATTAGCTAGCTCATTACGTGCTCTCTTCACAGCTTGGGTGACCTTTTCATTGTTCTCTCTTGTCTTTTTTGTCTGTTTCATCTGCTCATGTTCTTAACAACTTGTACATGTTTCTGTTTGAGCTCCTGGATTTTGGCTTTATATGATTGCACTGCCTCATCCTTGGAACTCCAACTTAGCATGCAGTTCCTTGTTGAGTTTTTCTGATTTAGCTCCAATACCCTTTTCAAGGAGTAGGCTAAGGCCAGTGCTTTACTATGTTTAGCACAAGCCTCAGCATCTGTCCTTTCACTTTCCCCTGAATATTTGACAGAAATAGTTTAATCATCTGAGTAACTGATCAAATGTCTGCTTATACTCTTGTAGAACTTTTCCCCAAAACTCAAAGCCCAGAGAATTGCTTCTTTTTCTTCCTTCCATTAACAGAGTCCTATTCAACATTATATCTAATTTTTATATTTTCTTCACACTCTGCAACAAGGGAATTTCTCTTTTTCCTTAATGACGATTGAAGATTCTAACTTAATTTTACATTTTTTTTCACACTTTTTTTTATATTCAGATGATTTTTATCTTATTTACACTTTATAATATTTTTCCATAGTTACTCATAGTTATTCCATTAAAGCATCTCTCTAACATCTGAGTTTGAGTGACAATTTTTCCGGTTTTGAGCTGATGTTCCTTTAGGCACTCTTGTAATTACTCTATTTTGTTTAAACATTGCTCTCTTCAGAATGTATCACTTATATATTTGTTTCACATATTTATCTTGCTCCCGAGGAGATTTCACTTGTGTAATACTTAAACTATTAACTTTTGCCTTCTGAATTTGGCTATGTACAGTATCTCCTACCATATAGCAATATTTAGTCACTTATTGTGTTCTTCTTTCAGCGACTCCATATCTATAGTTTTCTACAGATTCAGCTTTTTCTCATACAGAATTTTCTCAAGAGAAATATTTTTAACAGTTACTAATATAGCACCAGCATGGGCTGTAATGCTTTACAGTTAGGAACAAATAGTTATAAAATAAGACTCTGTAATAACAGACAGACAGAGAAGTAACTAGATTTCTCCGCATGTATGCCCATAGCAATAGCGATGCATGCACCCCGCACGTTGCTGTCACCGGTTCTAGATTGTTCCTGCATGCAGGCACAATCTATTCAGATCTCTCACTTCAGCACTGTGTGAAGTGAGCGGCCCCCCGTCATCATCCCCCCCTCCTCGCTCAGCACACATTACACTGAGTACCGAGCAGGGGGAGAGATTTGTGCTGAGCGGTCTGTGATAGATCGCTCAGCACACATCTCTCGGTGTGCACTCCCCTTTAGGTCCTGCTTGCAAGATTACAATCTATAGGGAAAATTAATGTTCTTTGTTCAATAGCCTGAAAATGTAAACTTAACTTGCTTTTCAGCGGCATCTACTACCTGAGTCTCACGTTGCTTTTCAATCCCATATAACTGAAGATCTCCTTTAATCTACTTCTCTCACGGCTTTGTTTCTTGTTTCTCCTTTTTTACATCAGCTCTGTTGACAGTGTTTTTTACTTATTCATTTAAGAAGACATTAAATTTTCTGACTGTACATCAGACAACTGTTCTTGTTATTTGTTAGCATAATTAACAATGTCTTAATCAACATTTTCCTAAAACACCCAGTTCATTTTCCAATTTACAAATTATAAAATGTTTGTATTTGTACTTTCGGCTCATGTTGATGCTGCTCCATTAAATTGCACATTTCTTTCCAAGCATATGTTTAATCTCCAACTACAAAATTATGTCAGAATTCATTCAAGATTCCATATAATTATAGTTCTTCTTAGGAAGATGCATCAGTAGACTTTGCATTTCCCAAAACTAGCCTTGAGCCACTATCACCAGGAAGTGAGCATGGCTCAGCTGTCCTAGCAAACAATTTTGGCAAATTAGCCCAAAAATGATTTTCAATCACTGTGATAGATGGCAAAAGAACATTGTTCTAATAGGGCATTATTGACAAATAAGAAAACAATAGCACTCTGGGCACTGAGCATAGTACACCACTGTATCCATGAAGGGGTTAGGCTAATACCACAACAAGTATAACAATATAAAAAAGGTATAAAACTAATGTTTACAAAAAAAGATTTAATTGCACTAAACACATAATATATCTTATATTACTCTCTGGGGATATTGCATGAACACAATGTAACATGTCAGTCCGCTGATCCTGCTTAGCTCTTTACAGTAACACTGCTTGGTCACCATTGCGAGCACCATGGCTGAGATTTTGAAGGCCTACTTTCTTCTTTAAGGAAATCAATTTTCCTCATAGTTACAGCTGCATCTCAGCAATAGCTGCCCCAGGCATTGGTTTCTCACAACCTCTTTAGTATGTAACTAATAATTGTGTACTTACAAAGATGGACTTACATTATTATCACTAAACATTTATCAGCTGATAGTTACATGGAGGGATATGGACATACCTGGGGTTCTACAGGTTGGATATGTTTTTTGCTCACATGGAATAAATAACCTCTCCATGGCTGTCTGACAATAGTGATCTGTGGATACTTGGCAATGATTATCTGAATTGTATTTCAGCTGCATTAGTCCCTATAAGGATTTCTAGCAAATGATGTACTGTACCTCTTTTTTATTGTACTGATAAAATATGACCCTCAATTTCTTCTTTATGTCCAGTGCCAAAATATGCCCAAGACACTGGGACATTAATACTGTTTGTTATTATTGTTATTAAGCTTTGCATATTCTGTTAAGGGGTATATTCAATTAGAGTAGGAAACTGCCATCTTGTCGGAAAGACGGCAGTTTCCAACTGGAATAGGTCGGAAGGGGTTCCGGCTTATTCAATCCAGCCTCTTTTTTTCTGACAAGTTGGGAATTTTGACTTGTCAAAAGACTGTCAGAATACACACGGATTGGCGGCTTCAGCTGCTGAGCCACATGTATTGTCAGAAGTGGGGCCAAACACGACAGGTTTCACCCAAGTGTCCGACAATGTCAATCTGACTTTTAAAAAAGTCAGATTGACACTGTCGGGAACAAGCCTAACCTGTTGGCTTTGGCCTGGCATTGAATAGAGAGCTGTCAGGTCCTTTCTGTTGGAAAGGACCCAACAGCAATTGAATATACTCCTAAATCTACATATATGTAGAATACATTTTGAGCCTAATTCAGACCTGATCTCAGCAGCAAAATCTTTCTCTAATGGGCAAACCAAGTTGCACTGCAGGTGGTGCAGATATAACATGTGCAGCGAGAGTTAGATTGGGGTGGGTTATTTTGTTTCTGTGCAGGGTAAATACTGGCAGCTTTATACACTGCAATTTAGATTTCAGTTTGAACATATCCCACCCAAATCTAACTCTCTCTGCACATGTTTTATGTGCCCCACCTGCACTGTATATTGTTTTTCCCATTAGAGAAAAATGTTGCTGCTGCGATCAGGTCTGAATTAGGCCCTTTGTTTCAACAATTCTTCATAACAAGTTTTGTCACTTACTGTACCAAATTTTGCTTTAGTTGTAACATCCAGATACTCCAACTTCTATCAAGCAGCCTTCATATTATCACTGCACATCAAACTTAATTCCATTTGTCCAGTTCCGTTTCCAGTTCTAATCAATTCAGATATCTCCTGTTTTCCAATCTGGTTCCATCCACTGGTCCAAGTAAAGAACTTACATCAGTTTGTCCAAGAAAAAGACTTCAGTTTGACTCCGTTTAGCTTTTGCAAACTTCCTAAAGCAATGATTTGTCCTTTTTCTTTTTTAAACATCTGTTACATTAACTGATGAACGACAACAAAAAGAAGTATAAACACAAAATCCTGTTTCATGACAGGAAAAGATGCATGTACTGTATGGTACACATATAAAATCCAATATCATAACCTGTCAGTTATTAGTATAAACTTAGACATTACATAGTGATGGCACTGATGAGGAGTAGAACACAAAAACACAAGAACACAGTGTAACACATAAGGAATTAATAATAAAACAAAAAGATACTTAAATAAGTTAGTAATCTACATAATTATTTGGACAATTAACAAACGCACAGTGTCAATAGAGCAATCAATATAGCTGACATTACAAAAAACAATCAGTTATTTGAAACAAGCATAATATATGATTTAGAGTAGATTCATCTACACTATGGCCCTCATTCCGAGTTGTTCGCTCGCAAGCTGCTTTTAGCAGCATTACACACGCTAAGCCGCCGCCTACTGGGAGTGAATCTTAGCTTCTCAAAATTGCGAACGAAAGATTCGCAATATTGTGAAAAGACTTCTCTGTGCAGTTTCTGAGTAGCTCGAGACTTACTCTACCAGTGCGATCAGTTCAGTGCTTGTCGTTCCTGGTTTGACGTCACAAACACACCCAGCGTTCGCCCAGACACGCCTCCATTTCTCCAGCCACTCCCGCGTTTTTCCCAGAAACAGTAGCGTTTTTTCACACACTCCCATAAAACGGCCAGTTTCCGCCCAGAAACACCCACTTCCTGTCAATCACACTCCGATCTCCAGTACAAAGAAAAAACCTTGTAATGCCGTGAGTAAAATACCAATCTTCATAGCAAATTTACTTGGCGCAGTCGCAGTGTGAACATTGCGCATGCGCAATTAGCGGAAAATTGCTGCGATGCGAAGAAAATTACCGAGCGAACAACCCGGAATGACCACCTATATGTTCTGGGTATGCTCATTTTTTATAAACAAACCCTTTTACTCTTTGTTGGGGACTCAACCTCCTAGCAAAAGACATTGACTGTAATAGCATCCGTTTAACAATGTACAAGAGGGGTGAGGATACTAATTTAAGAGAGATTATTTTTTTTTGCTACATTAAGTATAAAAGCAAAAAGCGTAAGTATCAATTTATGCTGAGGTGCAAGCCTTTATTTTTTAAAGCTGGAGCACAGCATAGCTAACAGGTTAACTTGTAAATTTTCGGCCCCTACCAGGCTTATTAGGAAAACAAACTGGCAGTGCACTCACCTTGTGGCAATTTCTACTGGTACGTAAATGTGAAAAGACATATGCACCCCTATTATTTCAGGCAATTGAGGTCTGGATGGCTGTTAATGGTTCACAGGGCTTGGTTTACAGGGCTTTAACCGTGATTTGCCATTGTGGGACAATAGTGAATTCCCTGAGTTGGGCGTCTTTGACAGCAAGTTAGTTTGGTCTTCCTATGGAGTGATTTCTCTGAATCATGTGTATGAGGATGGCCTTCTCAAAACCTTTGGTCAGATTAAATCTGAATTTGGGACCCCTAACTCAGCCTTTTTTCAATATTTGCAATTGTGCCATGCTCTGAATGCCCAGTTCAGGGACACTCTGCCCACCATTTTAGATTCTCCCGTCAAAAATATTCTGCTCTTTCTTAGCAACTACAGAGTGGCATCTTTTATCTATTTTTATTTAAATATGCATCACTCATCTTCTGGACTCTCTGCCCCCCATTTTAGATTCTACCATCAAAAAATGTCTTATCTCTTTTGGCAAATACAGAGTGGCATCTTTTATCTACTTCAATTTAAATATGCACCCCTCATGTTCTGGTCTGGTGCTATCCCTGAGGCCTAAATAGGATGACTTTGGGACTCTCTCCCATGAGAAGTGGTATATCAGGATTGGTGGCATAAGAGATGCTACTGCGTATGTCCAATACCATCAGATAAAATTTTTTTATTTTTCACAGAATAAATTACACTCCACTCAGCTTCTTCAATATGGGGCTTCAGGCTTACTCCAACTGTTGTCTCCTGAGGCAACTTTCTGGTATCTTCTCTGTAATTGTGCACACACTAAAGGTTTGGGATTGTGACCACACTAAAGTACCAGCACTGCCCCGTCTGGGCCTCAGTTTCTGCCTTGATGAATCATTAAATGTCATAACATATATATATGTTTTTAAGTTGACATTTCTTGCCAAGGTTATTATAGGGAGGACATTACTGGGGAATGATCCTCCTGTTTACCATTGCTGGGTCTCTTTGGTCAATGATACTGTAAACCATGAAAGATATTTGTATACAGCTAGAGGGGCTTTACGCACTTTTCCCAAAATATAGTTACCGTGGTGCTCATCTTGTAATGGTTGAAGGGGTATTGCCTAACAATTGCCTGCTACTGGTTGACTCAGGGGCTGCTGCCACTTTGTATTCTTAAAGATAATATCTGTTGTGTCAAGGCTTGGACATCTGTAGATGCTGCTACAGTACTTCACAACATCTTGAGAATCTTCAATTTTATATTTGTATATGTTTTTCTTGCCCATTACATTTTGTGTTGATCTGAAATGTACTTCTTTTGCTGTAAAGGCTATTGTGTTTTTCTTTTTTTGTTTGTTTCTGTTTTTGTGAAATCTCTTACTCTCTTAAGAAAATTTTAAAATATACTTGATTAAATATGCATTGAAGAATCTCCATTTTGAGCAATGAACCAACTCCCCCTCACTTATGTGACTCCATACACTTTGCAACACATATTGGGAAATATAAGATTCTGAATTGTTTTGTGAGTCTGTACTCACCAAAACTTGCTGAAAAATTGGTGTGAGAATATTCTGAGACTAGCAGCATACACTAGTCTGCGAGTTAGAAGGTGCCATCTTAACTACTTGGAAGCCATGCAGGTTTAATGTTGCCAAACCCCACCAAAAACCCTCAAAAATCACAAATAAAATGTCATTACATGCTGTATGTTGGCTTTGAAACTTATATACCCATTGATCTGCAAAAGTTACATGATTTGGCCTCAGTGGCCCTATAAGTGTTTCACTTATGCAATTTCTTGTCACTGATTTTTTTTTTAAAGTTTTTGGGAAGTTGGTGACAGGTGTAGCAAAGTAATTGAGAGGTGCAGGATGGCTTCTAGGTAGATGATAGAAGGCCAGGTCAGCAGTGAGGATGAGGAGCTTGTATTTGAGCCTCCTGAGTTAGTGCAGGAGTGTGGACAGGAAGGACATACATTACATTTAGCCCTTTAAACTCTTTTAGAAATTTTAAACTTCCTGCAAGGCTACATATATGTAGCCTATTTATCATAGATGCTAAGTTTGACAAAAGCTCATCAATAGTAGCAATACTGGTATTATCGGCTGACCATTTGGCAGCTGATCCAGAACACACCTTCACCAACTTTCACCAAATTAAGTATCTAGTTCTATAAACTGTACATTTTGTATTCAGAAAAGCAACAGTATCAGAGGATTGTGAGGTTGACATACTGTTGCTGGAGGAACAGTGGATAGAAAAAGTTATAAATTTGGAGGTATAGTACATAAAAAAGTGCTTGTGATTCAGATCAAATTTATCTTTTAGATCTTGAAACAAATTAGGTTGCCTTCTCGATTGAATACATTTCTCCCAGCAATCAAACTTTTATCTTTCTAATCTAAATACATAGGGGGATATCCAATTATCCCTGGCATGAGAGGCAGCTTATCAGGGGTTGCCTGTTGCTGCACCAAGTGTCAGATCCTGACAGCTCCCAGTGCAGCACTGCACCTCCGGCTCCCCCTGGTCACATGACCGTTCCCACATCATGTGACCACTGTCAGGGCAGGGGAATATGGGGGATGTGGGTTACGGAGCTTCCCCAGCTGGCCGCCAGGGGTTATAGTGTCAAGTGCCAGCTCCTGGGCCACGGTGCCTGAAGTCCCAGCCTGCTGCTGTGGCAGGCATGGGACACTGAAGGTCGATGCAGTTATAGGGGATAGATTATTGGGGGAACCAAATCCCTGGAAACAGCCCAATTTCCTGGTAAAAACGGGACTGCTTCTACCGAAAATACACAGGTTTCACTGAATGTGTGTTTTCGGGAGATAATGTATTTTTTTACAGGCGCTCTAACAGGATAGCCTGTAAAAAAATACTGGTGAAACATCGAAAAAAAAGTGTGAAAAAGTACAGTTTTTCGCAACCGTTGGTGTTTCACATCTAATACACCTCATTAAAAATTATTATTTTTTTCCCTGCAATCAGTTTCATTATGAGCTGATGGGTAGGTTTATACATTTTCATAGTCTGTTTGAAAAGACTTTTATAAGTCTAGAAATTCCTTTTTACTGTACAAATATTTGTATATGAAATAATTCCACATTACTAAATTTGATACTTGCAAAAAAAAGCAGAGGGTCCTCTTGTTCATGTTCCAAATTATCATGTTTATACCCTGCCCAGAGATTCAACAGAAGTGGCTATGGCTGAACAGACCAAGGCATCGTCAGATAAACTAATTGGCTTCATTTCTGTGGCAGTCATTATTGAAAATAGGAAGTTTAAAAATAACTCAATATCAATTCTAGATAATGTGCCAATGACCACTAAGAGGCAAGTCTACTGGTTCTTGAGCCATGCAAATGTCTGTAATTTAGCTGTCATGATAGAAGAACATATGCTAACCAGAGGGAGGCTCCTAGTGTTGATAGGGGATTATTTGTCCATATGTACTGAGGATATGAGATTGAAATCTTCACAGACTATGAGAGTGGAAGTAGAGAAGGTACAGAACAAAATGAGAAGGATCTTTGGAAACTTCAGTTATAAGATACCTCCCATTATGATCAGCAACAGTTAATCGAAACTTCAAATGTAGCTTTTTTTTAGCTAGAATCATTACTCCTCTAGCTTTTGATGAATATGGAACAGATGCTACAACCACTCATGCTTAATAACTCATTGGCAGAAAATATGTCACTTGAAGGAAAGCAAGCTCACTACTATTTTTTTAAAACAACCAAAAAGATGTATGTTATGTTAAATCCACCCACACACCAAGTCCATCCTACTAATATCAGCAGTGTACAATGGGGGGTGTGCACAGGCAAGTGATGATCATGTAAAATATTGGTATTACAAATGATAATGTCATACAAACTATAGGCTATTGGGAAGACAGACCTAGTAGCATTAAGGAAATCTAGAGGAGTATCAAAATATAGATTGAAAAGTACACATAGGCAAGCATTTAGAAGAGAAACATGAGGGTTGGGATAAAGAATATGGAGAAAAAACATAGGGGAGACTAACAGAAATAAAATACACAGAAACTATAACAGTGGAGGGAAAACATACTACTGTTTAAATGATCCAATGAAACTTCCACATGGTATATATTTTGTTAAGTACCGTGCCATTTCTAGTATATAATAAATACCAGTAACACACAGCACATGTTTAAAATTACATTTAATAAGCCTCTCCAGTTTTGGTAAACATAATAAAAGTGTATAGTAATAAAAAGTGTATAGTAATAATATAGGGAATGACATACAAAAAACAGAACTGTAATGCCCATGCCATACAGCAGAGCTCATCATAAATACTGTATGCAGAAATTGAGAAATAAAGATCATTAAATAAAGTTAAAAAAAAAGCATCCAAACATAAATCCAATGCTTCAGCAGGAAGTGAGATTAAGGAGATAAAGAGCATTGAGGGGCACACTAGGGCTAAGAAAGTGCACTGGATATGGTGGAAGTTTCAGTGTTGTACATGTCCCTCCTGTATATAAACAGCCACATCAGCAGCATTAGTAAAACCTTTAATTGAGGCTCTGTCAAATAAGCACAGTCCTGTTGGATATAAAAGAGCAAATATGCACCCTTCTGTACAAAACTGCTATATATTGCAGAAAATGCCTGGCAAGCACTGGTGATCTCAGTCATGTAATATCGAAAGTCTAAAAACTTGATATCATTCCAAGTTGTGTGCTTGTGTTGGAAGCTATCCAGACTCCTTACATATGGGCATAGTTGAGAAAGTGCAATTAAATAACTCTCAGTCTAGAAGTTGCTGCATCTCATATGAGACTAATGTGATGCACCTGTTCTATCACTATCAATTGTTTTGAAGTCCAAGAAGTTCAGGTAAAGCGGACTATAGGAAATTATAAACTGTTGAGTGTTTCAGGGATTCCAGAAAGCCAATGATACTGAGATTATTGCATCTTGACCTGTTTTCTAAGTCATAAAAATGTGCTGTGAAATAGATAAGTAGTTGTGATTTTTAGTTAACTGCATAGCTGCAAAAATCAGAAGACAACAGTCTGTCTTAAACTGTGGTAATTGGAGTTTGAGGTACTGTGATTGATCAAAGGTGCTTTAAATACTGATCTATTGCTGAATGGGAACAACCAGGACCACCGAGATACCCAGTCAGAAACAACAGGAGGAAATAACACATAATAACAACCTCAAAGTTATTAATTTATCTAGTAGAATCCTTACCAATGAACACATCAACATACTTGCCAAATGACTCTCCATCTCACCATCACAACCCCTGAATCGCTTTGCATGGGAAAAAGATCTAAAACTCTTTGCGAGAAAACTGCTCCTAAGGAAATTTTTCTCAACAAGAGAGTCATCTCCAACAAACTTGGATCCAGAGGAAAATCAATCATCACATCCATTTACCACTGAAGAGTTGGAAGCTATTGAAGCCCAGAAAGAACTACAACTTACCAATCATGAGAATTCTGGCAAACAGTCCAGACCACGGTGTAAAAAAAGTCTACTTTCTTTCCCCATGAGCATATCTCTGCTGAAATTAGAGTTATTCAAGAACTTGTTTCCAGAGATTTGGATAGAATATATATACAATCAAGAAACAGATCAATTCATGAAGATAATTTGAGCAAGCAAGATAGGAGCACATTACGAGAGATACAATACAATCTTGGTCAGATATAGTGATCAAACCTTCCGACAAAGGGGGAAATATAGTTCTATGGCCCACAGCAATGTATATTTCTGAAGCCATGAGACAACTGGAAGATTCACAATGCTACAAGTGCATACTTTTTGACCCCACAGATAATATCAGGATTGTCTTGAACAGGATTCTGGATCACGCTTACTCAATGGGCACCCAAACTAAGGAAGAAATGGAATACCTCATGACTGAAAAACCTAAAACCCCTACTCTATATCTGCTGCCCAAGGTCCACAAAAACATTAATCTCCCGCCAGGGCACCCCATTGTATCGGGACAAGGTGGTTTATTGGAAAGACCAAGCACATTCCTGGATCTACATTTACGCCAACATGTGCTAAATCTTCCCTCATACTTGTGGGATAAGACTGATATGCTTCAAAAATTGTATGATATAAGACTGGACAACAACCACCTACTGGTGACTTTAGATGTGGAATCTTTGTACACCAGTATCAATCATCAGGTGGGTATACAAGCAGTACAATATTTTTAGGCATGGTTGACAACAATGAATCCCACAACCTACTGATTGAACTCCTTGAATTCATCCTAGCCCGCAACTATTTTACTTTCAACGATTGCTTTTATCTTCAAACCCGTGGCACAGCAATGGGTGCTGCCTGTGCCCCAACATACGTCAACTTATATCTAGGTTGGTGGGAAAGAGAAATCATGATACACCCCAACAATGAGAAATTTACCTAACATGTAGTTGCCTGGGGCGCTACATTGATGATATCATCATGATATGGGAAGGTGATAAGAAACTACTCCTATCCTTCATTGAGGAATAAAACAGCAATACCATCAATCTTAAACTTACACATCACATTAGCACCGACTCAGTATCATTCCTGGATCTTAATATATACAAAGCCTCTGATGGTCAAATACAAACTGAACTGTACCAAAAAGAAACAGCAACCAACAGACTCCTTCATCAAACCTGCTCACATTTTCCACCAACGGTTAAAAATATCCCCAAAGGGGAATTTCTGCATCTAAAAAGGAACTGTTCAGATCCCAACACTTTTAGACAGAAAAGTGTAGAACTAACTATGAGGCTACTAGAACGTGGCTACAGCAATTGCTCTATTAAGAGAGCTAATTGGCATACTAGCCAAACACCATGAAAAACACTTATTTTTCCAAACACCAAAACTGTGTCAAAAGTAAGCAAAATTGAACAAAACAATACCTTGAGATTTGTGGGAACTTTTTGTAGAGAGTGGAAGATGATAAAAGAATCCATTGACAGACACTGGTCAATTTTACATCTGGATGATGATCTTTCCAAAACCATAGGACAGAAGGTATCCATGAGTTGGAGAAGATTGAAGAACCATAAAGACAGACTTACCATCCATCACTTCATAAAGAATCCAAAGAAGAAACCAACTCTCAAGGGCTCCTTTCCCTGCGGGAGCTGCAAAGCATGCCCACACATGATCAAGATGTCTATGATACAAGACCGGTATGGAGACCTGCTCACTATTGAACATTTTATAATTTGCAATGCAATTGGAGTCATTTACTGCATCTCCTGCAGTTGTGATATGAAATATGTGGGCATAACCACCAGAGCCATGAAACAACGTATTCTGGAACACATTGGGTCCATGAGAAATGCCCCAGCAGATCTTTCCAAAAATAAAAAATTGATATCTGTTGCACGTCACTTATATAACCACCATGGAAGCAATACGAATGAGTTAAAAGCCTTTGGCCTGGAAAAAATCCCCTTAGGTATATGTGGAGGAGATCTCATGCAAGAGTTACTCAGACACGAATCCAAATGGACATTCAAACTGGACTATGCAAGGGTAGAAGGGTGACAGTGCGCTACTCACAGCTGCTATCCGGGTAAACTATAAAGGGGTTTCTCCACCCTCCACTTCCAAATAGACAAAAACAAACATATAGGATACCACTGAACCAGCACTGCATGGAGGTCAATAGATTCGTATTCATACAATTTCCTTCTTTTAACTCAGTGGACCCAAAAAAAAAAGAGGAAATATAGAAGAACATAGTGCAGTACCTTCTATTAAAACAAATTTAATATCACAGAATCACATTACACAGAACATTTAAAAATACAATAAAATGATGGTTAGCTGAAATAAACCACTTTCTATCACTGTAGTTACACAGCAATTATTGTGATGGCATTCAATGGTGGACTGAATCTTGTATAGGTAAGGGCAATGGGTAATTACCAAATGCAGGTAGAAACTGGCACAAAACAGTTCCACAAGCGTGTAGACATCAGGCTTTCCAGCTGCAGCAGGAGAGTTATTCTGGTGTCCGTCCGCCTCCCTTATTTGGCATCGATCGTACCACGTCCTCCTTTCACAGGTAAGTCCACCGGGGCACCCACGCGTTCCGACCCTGCCTGGGTTTTTTTTAAGGTCAGCTCCCTTTGTGAATGCCTTCCCTATCTCTCAATTCGGTTTAAAAATCCCTCCCTCTATTCCAATTGGTCCCGGCACAGCTGGTCGCTATACACAGTAATTACCAATAGTCTTTGACACTCGTGTGCCAGGAACACCCCTCTATGACGCCCTCCCCTAATCTCCAATCAAGGCAGAGAACAGCTCCCATAGTCCGGTCACATGATCAGGAGAAACGCCCTCATATGACACTTTCCCAGATCTCCAATAAGAGTAAAAAGCGGCTCCCGTAGTCCGGTCATGTGACCAACTTGAGTCACATGATAATGCGTCATTGCGCCGTAGCGCGGATCACATGTTGGTATATATGTCATCGCACCATCCCGTCATCTGGCCGTAACTTTGATTGTGTTCGTTGTCATAGTAACGGCTTTCGTATTCAGGGACGTGTCAACTGCATCGGCGTGCCTGCTGTATTGGCGTCAGTAGTTACTATAGTAACGCAGATCAGTTTAGAAGCCGGACTTCTTTAATCTCTGTTATTTTTGGAGGCGGATATTACTTTACTAGACTGTAGGCGTCTACTCCTTATATGTACATACACAGATGAACGTTCTATATAAAACAAAAGGTACATGTTAGAATGAGCTTATATATACTTCAACATGGGCTAAAATCTTAAGACAAATAATGAACTCAGAACTACAAAAAACACTTCACTTCAAAATCTATGTTTAGTCCTCCTGGTTGGAGGGTACCCATGTCATATATTAGGCGCATTTCAGCCTTAGCTAATTGGGACGAAATGTCTCTTCTTCTCCAATCTCCCTGTATCCATTGCAGACCCACAAATCGCTTAATGGCTGATGTTGAACACCCATGTACCCTTCTAAAATGATTAGAAAGTGCATGGGTTTCCAGACCCTTTTTAATATTCCTGAGGTGCTCTCCCAACCTCACTTTTAGTGATCTCGAAGTTCGCCCAATATATACCAAGTTACAGTCGCATTCCACTGCATACACCACATTTTTTGTGGCGCATTTAATGAAATCCTTTATCTCAAAAGATCTTTCATTGATATTTATTTGACTAGTTTTACTTTGGTTCACCATTTTGATTTCTTTACATGCAATGCACAACATACACCTGTAAAAACCTTTAGATTTAATTCTTGCAGGTTCTTTTGCAGGTGGACAGGCACTTCTTACAAGGCTATTGCCTATATTGGGTGCCTTATGATAAATGCAAACAGGTCTAATGGGCAATACTGATCCTATTACTGGGTCCTTTTTTAAGACATCCCAATGGAGTGTCATTATCTTTTCAATTGATCTATATTGATCACTATACGTAGTAACAAATGCCCAATCAAAGTCTTTATTCTTAGAGGCATTTCCTTTTAACTTTGCCTTTTTATCTAATAGTAGATCTCCTCTATCTATAGCTTCTGTCTCTCTAGTGGCTTCTTCTACCCATTTCTTATTATAACCGCATGCCTTAAAGTTATCCTGCATCTTCCCTGCTTGAAAATGATCTGGTTCATCTTTCGAACAATTTCATTTTACCCTCTTCAACTGCCCTGCTGGGATTGATCGAAGCCAGTTAGGATGATGGCAACTTGCTGCATTAATGTAACTTAGGGAGTCTGTATTTTTGATGAATGTCTTTGTCTGTAATTCATCATTCTCCACATATATAGTGATGTCAAGGAAATTAATCACTTATCTACTACTAGTGAAAGAAAACTCTATACTTAAAGTATTGTTATTCAGATAGAGGAAAAAATTCTTAAGGGACTCCTCGTCCCCCCGCCAGAAGAAAAGAACATCGTCTATGTATCGGGACCAGGACACCAGGCTCGCCCCAAATTGATGGCCTGCCCAAATGTGCTCATCCTCCCATCTCCCCATGAACACATTGGCGTAACTTGGGGCGAACCTGGTGCCCATAGCGGTCCCGATCTTCTGCAGAAAAAAATCTCCCTTGAAAGCAAAATAATTATTCTGTAAAATAAATGTAACCGCTGCAACCAAACATTTATGTAATTCTCCAGCTAACTCACTCTTTTCTAGAGTTTTGGTTACGGAGGATGGAGACTTTAGTTATGTCTCAGATGATAATCTTGAAAATGTGATGAGGAAGCTTGAGAATTTGTTACTCAAAGAAAATAAAATCTGGTGGGAGATTGTTACCCTTGAAAAGTACATCTCCCACCAGATGGTCCCAAAAGGATTGGATATATACAAAACTACCTCATTCACACATACAAATTATGAATTTAAGCATAAATGGGATAGTGTGCTAAAAGAGTGTTCATTTTCACTGATGAGGGTTATTATTGAAGGTAGAAAGAAAGAAATGAATAACTTGGAGATAAAAATACAAAAACAAAAGGATTTAACTATTCCTTTTGTGGACTCACAAGAATACTTAGATCTAGAAGGGAGAATTGAAATGTCTATTTAGAAGAGTGAGAGAGTTCTAGTGGAACGTAAGCGAAATACATTTTATAGAGATAAAAAGGAGGAGAAGGCGGGAGGTGTGATAGAACAAATCCCAGAGAAAGATCTTTCTATCCAACCCCAATACCCAGTGGTTAGACCTAAACAAGTGACTCTCCCACAAAGGAAATATAACAAGGGCTACAAGCCATCCAATTACCACACCCCCATATGGAGAGATAGACCTAAGGAAACCCTAAGGAAACCCAATTCAAACAAGTGGATAGTCAAAAAGACTGGAGTGAATATGAACAAAGGGATCGACAACTGAGGAAAAGGAATCTAGATAATCAGCCTAGACCAAGGTGGAGAGAGAGAGAACAGTTTGAAACCCATAATTTTGAGGGACAGAGTGCCAGAAGGGATGTCATAAGACCAAATAGATTTGAAGTATTGAGGCAAGAGGAACCCTTCATTAATTCCCCTTTTTTAGGGAAAAGAGGGAGGAGGGAGTCATACAGATAACAACACGAAGAAGGAGGGGAAAGAGAGGGGGAAAGAATAACACAAAAAAACCTAGGAAAAAGAAACATCAGAGAGCTCAAGTCAATAGGATCCCACATTCTGGAGAGATTGAAGAGGGTGCTGTGAATCAAGGAATAGAAGGGGAAAATGAACATAGAGGTAAGGTGAAAATTTTTAAACTCAGTAGACACCCTTTAACAATTCATGAAACAAGGGTCCTTGAAAAAGGGTTAAAATACGAACCCTCTAATGCGATTAATCAATTCTCGGTGTTTGTAGACTTACAAAGGTACATCAGGAAATTAACTGTGAAAAAGTTCTTCTAAGGTAAGGAACCGGGAATCCCCATAATTTCAGAAGATATAGAATATAAGACTTTCAAACCTAAGTCTATATTCTACCCGACCTTCTATAAAGGAAACTTTATAGATACTTTCTATACACTTGTCCATGACGATCTAAAGAAAGTTAAGAAGGGAGGGCAAAAACGGAATTTAACTAGTAAAGAAAGAAATGCCTTGAGGGAGTTACAAGATAGAGAAGAAATTACCACCAAACCCGCCGATAAGGGTGGGGGGGTTGTAGTAATGGATACCACAGATTACGAAGCAGAGATTCTTCGCCAGCTGGGGGACTGCACTACATATTGGAAGTTGCGGATGGATCCAACGGCAGAGATTCTAAAAAAATTACAGTCTCTAATTAATAAGTATGGGGTACATGGAGTAATAAATGAAGATGAACAGAAATTCCTCAACAACATAGAACCCGTCATCCTGGTACTGTATGTTCTCCCCAAGATCCATAAGAGCTTGGAGGATCCACCAGTGAGAACTATAGTATCGGGAATTGACTCAATAACTGCCAATTTATCCCAGTTTGTGGATCATTACTTGCAGCCCCTAGTATTATTAAACAAATCTCATTTAAAAGACACCAAAGATGTCCTTAAGTTGATCAAAGAGATCACATGGGATAGTTATCATGGTTACGGACGATGTTCGGTCATTGTATATGATAATAGACCATCAAGACGGCATCCGAGCTGTAGCCAAAACTCTAGAAAAGAGTGAGTTATCTGGAGAATTACAGAAATTTTTGGTTGAAGCGGTTACATTTATTTTACAGAATAATTATTTTGCTTTCAAGGGAGATTTTTTTCTGCAGAAGATCGGGACTGCTATGGGCACCAGGTTCGCTCCAAGTTACGCCAATGTGTTCATGGGGAGATGGGAGGATGAGCACATTTGGGCAGGCCATCAATTTGGGGTGAGCCTGGTGTCCTGGTCCCGATACATAGACAATATTATTTTCTTCTGGCGGGGGGACAAGGAGTCCCTTAAGAATTTTTTCCTCTATCTGAATAACAATACTTTAAATATAGAGTTTTCTTTCACTAGTAGTAGAGAAGTGATTAATTTCCTTGACATCACTATATATGTGGAGAATGATGAATTACAGACAAAGACATTTACAAAAAATACAGACTCCCTAAGTTACATTAATGCAGCAAGTTGCCATCATCCTAACTGGCTTCGATCAATCCCAGCAGGGCAGTTGAAGAGGGTAAAATGAAATTGTTCGAAAGATGAACAATATCATTTGCAAGCAGGGAAGATGCAGGATAACTTTAAGGCGTGCGGTTATAATAAGAAATGGGTAGAAGAAGCCACTAGAGAGACAGAAGCTATAGATAGAGGAGATCTACTATTAGATAAAAAGGCAAAGTTAAATGGAAATGCCTCTAAGAATAAAGACTTTGATTGGGCATTTGTTACTACATATAGTGATCAATATAGATCAATTGAAAAGATAATGACACGCCATTGGGATGTCTTAAAAAAGGACCCAGTAATAGGATCAGTATTGCCCAATAGACTTAGACACAGCTGAGACTACGCAATGTCCTTATGAGTCAGTAAAGTCCAGAGTTCAGGGAATTCTCAAATAGGTTTCTCGTGAATGGCCGAAACCAAATGGTAACATGTAAAAAAACACAAATGGTATACACTAGTTCAGAAAAACATCCCAGATGTGATTTTTTCAGTGATTAATGCTTCTTACCGGATTCCTTGTACTGAGATGTCTATGGGAGGTGATGTTCTAGTCGTACAGGTTCACCTCGGTGTGAAAGGTAATATAGGTTCCTCACATGTGTGCTTACTTTAATATACTTCCAAACAAACTTATAAAGGTTTCTTTAGATTCTTGACATATAAACTTTATATCATATAATCTTTTAAAGTAGCAGCTCACATTCAGGCTTACTTCAAAAGATGCCGTTCTTCCATGTAGCGGTTTCTTTATAGGCAAGTCATCCTGTCGTCCTCAAATGTCTCCTCGCTTCGTGATGTGCTCGATAAAAAGCATACAAACGAGGGGACGTGTGAGGATTCGTATTAAATTTATTGTAAAAATAGTAAAAAAATACTTCGAGATAAAACAGAAATAGGATCCCCACAATGAAAACCAGAAATGAAGATCTTATGCAGCACAGTCCGACAGTAAGAAAAGATGGTACCCCGGGAAATCTCACCGCTTTCTGGCTGAAAAAACTGGTTGCTGTGGTGATCCAATTTGTCACATGCTCCCACCAATGCTTTTCTACTATAAGTCTTTGTCAAGGTGCATGTGGAATGTACCATGCCCTCTATTTATACCTGGCATGGTGTACAACATACGCCCCTTCCTGGGCGGGTCCTATTCGGTTAATTAGTGTATAGCATTTATAAACTCCAATTAGGGAGATAGATCTTATGGAGGGTGTGTTAAGAGAATTAAATACTTTATTGCAACAAAAATAATAAATAATGAAGAGAGATGGAGGTCTAAAAATATAATTCCGTGCTCCGCGTTCCATTACACCTGGAACGCACACTGCTTCCGCCGGTCATCCGGCGGAAGTGACTCGGCATCTAATCCGATATGGCCGCGCGGCGAGTGGTTGCCATGGTCCCGCTCTAGGACATGGTTGTCATGGTCCCGCTTGGCAGTGCGCCGCCTACGGGACCCGGTTCCCATGGTCACGCTCTGTGACGTCCCTTTCAATGCTGACGTCATCACGCACGGCGGTGGCGTGACCCGTCCCCAGGAGTATCACGCCGAGCGGGTCACCACCATACTGGCTCTGCCATGCTGCTTCCTGTTCCCTGCGTTCCAAATACAATGGAACGCAGGTGGACAGCAAACCCATAAATTGGAATGTAATTATGGATGAAATAAATTAAAAATATAAAAATAACGAGCTGGTTGTATACCCAAAAAACGGGCCTTATAAAATACAAACATAAAACACAAAAATGCATGGTACCCCATCTATTAATGAACGGGTCCTAAGGTTTCCTTCAATTTCTGCATATAATAATCCCATTACAGGAGCAATACATATATTACATACAGGAAACAAAAAAACACAGCATTGAGATGGAAGTAAGAATGGGGTCAGAGATAATAGCACTTTCCTCTAACGAGTGTATGTGGGAGGGTAATACTCTTATACATAAAACTTCAAATTGACTCAGGTAGTTTAGGTGACTCATGTACATCTTATAATATATGACTGGGTTTTTTACCCCAGCCTTAAATAAAAAAGCTTGACCCATGAGGTCCATGTTAAAATAGTCTATGATAGACAGAACATGAGACACCCCAATGATTTTTAACAGGTATTCTGATATAGAGAAGTGTATGGGTTACTCTGTGTGTCATAATAGTATGGTATGACATGTACTTTATTTTTATTTTTATTCCCTACTTAGAATGAACTTTACCCTAGTCCTTGTTGGAATTCTTTAGTTTTTCTAACGAGTGAAATGTGAGGGCTGGATGATAAAATCACAGGAACCATTTTGTCTCAAAGTCCAGGTTGAGACCTGCTGGATGTAGGGTACCCATTTCGAAAATACTTCGCATTTCTCTCTTGGCAAGATCTTCCTCCATACTATTCTTCCTCCAGTTTCCCTTTATAATATGGATTCCACAAAAAGCGACCAAATCTGTGGGTTGACATTAATGAAAATCCTTAAAGTGGGCTGAAACCCCATGTGAGATGACTCCTTTCTTAATGTTCCGAACATGTTCGGCCATCCGTTCTTTCAACTTTCTCCCGGTCCTTCCAATGTACTGTTTATTGCATGAACAGGTAAGGAGGTATACCACGTTATTACTATTGCAGGTGATGAAATGTTGGATATGTCCCACTCTTCCATTGGAAGTTGAGGTATATTCCGTAATCTTTGATATAGAGCTTTTACAATTCCTGCACATGCTACAAGTGCCACATCTGTGGAAACCCTTAGTCATAATCGTACCAGGTTTTATTTTTTCGTTTATTACACTCTTCACTAGGTGATTCATGAGATTATCAGCCTTCCTGTATATGAACCTGGGCTTTTCCCTCAATTGTTCTTTCAGTGCTGGATCATGTAATAGGATGTTCCAGTGTTTTTTAATGATGGATTCCATTTGTTTATGCTGGCTACTATACTTTGTTATAAATGGTACACCCATTTCTTCCAAGGGATTCTCCAAATTCTTCTTTGATATCAGAAGATCTTCTCTATTACTTGTCCGATACTCTTGGAAGGGGGTTTCCAATGTTCCAGCTGCGTATTCCTTATCAATAAATTGCTTTTTGAGTTGGGTCCCTTGTTCTTGATAGTCTTCCAGTCTGGAGCAGTTTTTTCTAATCCGATGGAATTGGCTCTTTGGTACCGAAGCTAGCCAGTTTTTATGATGGTTGCTGTTTGAGGGTATAAACGAATTGCAATCCGTTGGTTTCGTGTACGTGCGTGTATGTAGAGTTCCTCCTTCTATGAAGATCTCAAGATCCAGAAAATGCACCGACCTTTCACTGATATCGAACGTAAGTAGGATATTTTTGTTATTGCTATTAAGAGATTGGCAAAACTCCTGTAAAGATAAGTCCGTGCCGTGCCATACAAAAAAAATGTCGTCTATGTAACGAACCCAGGTGACCAGGCCCGCCCCCTTGCCACCCCAAACGTCCATGACTTCCTGTTCCCATTTGGCCATGAACAAATTGGCATAGTTGGGGCGAACCTGGTCCCCATGGCCGTACCATTGGTCTGAAGGTAATAGGATTGATTGTGAAAGAAGAAATTATTCTTGAGTATGAGTTCTATTCCTTCCAAAAGAAAATCCTGTAGTAAATTGAGATGGTGTTCTTTTGATACAAAATAGGACACTGACTCCAGACCATCAGTGTTCTATTACATAGACGACATTTTATTTGTATGGCACGGCACGGACTTATCTTTACAGGAGGGGTAAGGGATACGCAGCTGGAACATTGGAAACCCCCTTCCAAGAGTATCGGACAAGTAATAGAGAAGATCTTCTGATATCAAAGAAGAATTTGGAGAATCCCTTGGAAGAAATGGGTGTACCATTTATAACAAAGTATAGTAGCCAGCATAAACAAATGGAATCCATCATTAAAAAACACTGGAACATCCTATTACATGATCCAGCACTGAAAGAAACATTGAGGGAAAAGCCCAGGTTCATATACAGGAAGGCTGATAATCTAAAGAATCACCTAGTGAAGAGTGTAATAAACGAAAAAATAAAACCTGGTACGATTATGACTAAGGGTTTCCACAGATGTGGCACTTGTAGCATGTGCAGGAATTGTAAAAGCTCTATATCAAAGATTACGGAATATACCTCAACTTCCAATGGAAGAGTGGGACATATCCAACATTTCATCACCTGCAATAGTAATAACGTGGTATACCTCCTTACCTGTTCATGCAATAAACAGTACATTGGAAGGACCGGGAGAAAGTTGAAAGAACGGATGGCCGAACATGTTCCCGAACATTATGAAAGGAGTCATCTCACATGGGGTTTCAGCCCACTTTAAGGATTTTCATCAATGTCAACCCACAGATTTGGTCGCTTTTTGTGGAATCCATATTATAAAGGGAAACTGGAGGAAGAATAGTATGGAGGAAGATCTTGCCAAGAGAGAAATGCGAAGTATTTTCGAAATGGGTACCCTACATCCAGCAGGTCTCAACCTGGACTTTGAGACAAAATGGTTCCTGTGATTTTATCATCCAGCCCTCACATTTCACTCGTTAGAAAAACTAAAGAATTCCAACAAGGACTAGGGTAAAGTTCATTCTAAGTAGGGAATAAAAATAAAAATAAAGTACATGTCATACCATACTATTATGACACACAGAGTAACCCATACACTTCTCTATATCGGAATACCTGTTAAAAATCAATGGGGTGTCTCATGTTCTGTCTATCATAGACTATTTTAACATGGACCTCATGGGTCAAGCTTTTTTATTTAAGGCTGGGGTAAAAAACCAAGTCATATATTATAAGATGTACATGAGTCACCTAAACTACCTGAGTCAATTTGAAGTTTTATGTATAAGAGTATTACCCTCCCACATACACTCGTTAGAGGAAAGTGCTATTATCTCTGACCCCATTCTTACTTCCATCTCAATGCTGTGTTTTTTTGTTTCCTGTATGTAATATATGTATTGCTCCTGTAATGGGGATTATTCTATGCAGAAATTGAAGGAAAACTTAGGACCCGTTCATTAATAGATGGGGTACCATGCATTTTTGTGTTTTATGTTTGTATTTTATAAGGCCCGTTTTTTGGGTATACAACCAGCTCGTTATTTTTATATTTTTAATTTATTTCATCCATAATTACATTCCAATTTATGGGTTTGCTGTCCACCTGCGTTCCATTGTATTTGGAACGCAGGGAACAGGAAGCAGCATGGCAGAGCCAGTATGGTGGTGACCCGCTCGGCGTGATACTCCTGGGGACGGGTCACGCCACCGCTGTGCGTGATGATGTCAGCATTGAAAGGGACGTCACAGAGCGTGACCATGGGAACCGGGTCCCGTAGGCGGCGCACTGCCAAGCGGGACCATGGCAACCATGTCCTAGAGCGGGACCATGGCAACCGCTCGCCGCGCGGCCATATCGGATTAGGTGCCGGGTCACTTTTGCCGGATGTCCGGCGGAAGTAGTGTGCATTCCAGGTGTAATGGAAAGCGGAGCACGGAATTATATTTTTAGACCTCCCTCTCTCTTCATTATTTATTATTTTTGTTGCAATAAAGTATTAAATTCTCTTAACACACCCTCCATAGGATCTATCTCCCTAATTGGAGTTTATAAATGCTATACACTAATTAACCGAATAATACCCGCCCAGGAAGGGGCATATGTTGTACACCATGCCAGGTATAAATAGAGGGCATGGTACATTCCACATGCACCTATACAAAGACTTATAGTAGAAACGCGTTGGTGGGAGCATGTGACAAATTGGATCACCACAGCAACCAGTTTTTTCAGCCAGAAAGCGGTGAGATTTCCCGGGGTACCATCTTTTCTTACTGTTGGACTGTGCTGCATAAGATCTTCATTTCTGGTTTTCATTGTGGGGATCCTATTTCTGTTTTATCTCGAAGTATTTTTTTACTATTTTTACAATAAATTTAATACGAATCCTCACACGTCCCCTCGTTTGTATGCTTTTTATCGAGCACATCACGAAGCGAGGAGACATTTGAGGACAACAGGATGACTTGCCTATAAAGAAACCGCTACATGGAAGAACGGCATCTTTTGAAGTAAGCCTGAATGTGAGCTGCTACTTTAAAAGATTATATGATATAAAGTTTATATGTCAAGAATCTAAAGAAACCTTTATAAGTTTGTTTGGAAGTATATTAAAGTAAGCACACATGTGAGGAACCTATATTACCTTTCACACCGAGGTGAACCTGTACGACTAGAACATCACCTCCCATAGACATCTCAGTACAAGGAATCCGGGAAGAAGCATTAATCACTGAAAAAATCACATCTGGGATGTTTTTCTGAACTAGTGTATACCATTTGTGTTTTTTTACATGTTACCATTTGGTTTCGGCCATTCACGAGAAACCTATTTGAGAATTCCCTGAACTCTGGACTTTACTGACTCATAAGGACATTGCGTAGTCTCAGCTGTGTCTAGGTAATCGTACCTTTTCGTTCACTTTGTTTTTTATTTTTGCGCCGCCAGTTGGTCCCCATCCCATTGTTTTGCATTGTGTATGTCCTTCAGGTGTGTGTGGTGACACATCAGGGTAAGGCACCACTAAAGGCTGCAAATAGAGTGCGCAGGTTTTTACCTTGAAACCAATTGCCCAATAGACTTGTTTGCATTTATCGTAAGGCACCCAATATAGGCAATAGCCTTGTAAGAAGTGCCTGTCCACCTGCAAAAGAACCTGCAAGAATTAAATCTAAAGGTTTTTACAGGTGTACGTTGTGCATTGCATGTAAAGAGATCAAAATGATGAACCAAAGTAAAACTAGCCAAATAAATAGCAATGAAAGATCTTTTGAGATAAAGGATTTCATTACATGCGCCACAAAAAATGTGGTGTATGCAGTGGAATGCGACTGTAACTTGGTATATATTCGGCGAACTTCGAGATCACTAAAAGTGAGGTTGGGAGAGCACCTCAGGATTATTAAAAAGGGTCTGGAAACCCATGCACTTTCTAATCATTTTAGAAGGGTACATGGGTGTTCAACATCAGCCATTAGGCGATTTGTGGGTCTGCAATGGATACAGGGACATTGGAGAAGAAGATACATTTTTGTTCCAATTAGCTAAGGCTGAAATGTGCCTAATATATTACATCGGTACCCTCCGACCAGGAGGACTAAACATAGATTTTGAAGTGAAGTGGTTTTTGTAGTTCTGAGTTCATTATTTGTCTTAAGATTTTAGCCCATGTTGAAGTATATATAAGCTCATTCTAACATGTACCTTTTGTTTTATATAGAACGTTCATCTGTATATGTACATATAAGGAGTAGACGCCTACAGTCTAGTAAAGTAATATCCGTCTCCAAAAATAACAGAGATTAAAGTAGTCCGGCTTCTAAACTGATCTGCGTTACTATAGTAACTACTGACGCCAATACAGCAGGCACGCCGATGCAGTTGACACGTCCCTGAATACGAAAGCTGTTACTATGACAATGAACACAATCAAAGTTACGGCCAGATGACGGGATGGCGCGATGATGTATATACCAACATGTGATCCGCGCTACGGTGCAATGACGCATTATCATGTGACTCAAGTTAGTCACATGACCGGACTACGGGAGCCGCTTTTTACTCTTATTGGAGATTTGGGAAAGTGTCATATGAGAGCGTTTCTCCTGATCATGTGACCGGACTATAGGAGCTGTTCTATGCCTTGATTGGAGATTAGGGGAGGGCGTCATAGAGGGGTGTTCCTGGCACACGAGTGTCAAAGACTATTAATAATTACTGTGTATAGCGACCAGCTGTGCCGGGACCAATTGGAATAGAGGGAGGGATATTTAAACCGGATTGAGAGATAGGGAAGGCATTCACAAAGGGAGCTGACCTTGAAAAAGACCCAGGCAGGGTCGAAACGCGTGGGTACCCCGGTGGACTTACCTGTGAAAGGAGGACGTGGTACGATCGATGCCAAATAAGGGAGGCGGACGGACACCAGAATAACTCTCCTGCTGCAGCTGGAAAGCCTGATGTCTACACGCTTGTGGAACTGTTTTGTGCCAGTTTCTACCTGCATTTGGTAATTACCCATTGCCCTTACCTATACAGGATTCTGTCCACCATTGAATGCCATCACAATAATTGCTATGTAACTACAGTGATAGAAAGTGGTTTATTTCAGCTAACCATCATTTTATTGTATTTTTAAATGTTCTGTGTAATGTGATTCTGTGATATTAAATTTGTTTTAATAGAAGGTACTGCACTATGTTCTTCTATATTTCCTCTTTTTTTTGGGGTCCACTGAGTTAAAAGAAGGAAATTGTATGAATACGAATCTATTGACCTCCATGCAGCGCTGGTTCAGTGGTATCCTAAATGTTTGTTTTTGTCTATTCAAACTGGACTATTTGGCACCAAAAGGCATGAATGAACACATCAACTACACAGTATTCATCTAATTAAAATACATTACCCACAATTTGATATCAATCACCACACCTATTCTATAATATTCACTTAGAAATAATCACATATTGTGATCTCATCACCAACCTTACCTTTATCTCTCTTTTCCAATTTAATTTTGAAACTTTAATCAGTATTAGTCACCAACTGTACCCTGACTTTTTTTTTTCTATTCCACACACTTATGGTATGTCACTTCCATTTACTTTTTAATCTTCCCTTCTCCCACTTCTTATCTTTCACTTGTCCACCTGACTCGCTCCTAAGACATCTCTTAATTGAGTCTGTCCACACTTTAACACTAAATCAGATTGACGTAGACCATATTACTTCCGGTCAAAAGTCACCATTGACAAGTTGACCGCCATTTACAATACCTCTCCCTACATCCCTAAGCCTCACATGCCAACTAAAAGGGACTGTCCACGACTCCCATACAGTGGGAATAGAACATGTGGAAAGTGCAGTAAACCCGCAAGGGACTTAATTGCACTTGCCTCCCACTGGCATTCTTTGGCTGGGATTCCAGCATTGGGATGCTGACCACCGGGATCTAGGCCTCCGGTAAAACATACTGAAACCATTGTCTCATGTATATATATTTTTGGTGACTGTACCAACTTTATATAAACATTTGGAGATGTTTACATGCTTGCATTCCATACAACATTTTAATAGGGTGTCACTGTCCAAACACAGCAAACATAACTTTAGCATAATTGTGTTTTTCATGGAAACAAACATGCCTCTAGAACTTATTCTGAGCAGTACCTAAATTATTTTTACATCTGAAACCAATGGGTAGACAGGCTGCCTGCTGCTTTCTCTTAGTGGCTTAATACACACATACACACTTTCCTTGTGTTGTTTTTCTCTTAGAAATAAAGGTCTCTCTAGGGTTCTATCTAATCTTTCCTTCCTGATGCAGTATCCACCAAAGATTCTCTCAAGCTGCCTATTGCGCGATCTCTTCTTCTCAGCACTGAGATGTCTACGCCTTGAAAATATCCTCAGTTGTTGCTGATTCTTGTCACACAACTTTTCAACATTGCTTGCAAAAGTCCCAAAATTCAAAGGCATAAACAGATTGAAAATTAGCGCAAGCTAGTCTGCAGCAAAAATATAATCATGGTCAAGCCAGTTTGACCCTCTCATAAGAAAAGCCTCAAAAACTTTCAAGTTCAACTAAAAAAAACTTTTATTTAAAATTATTTTCTGGAATTTATATATTATATTCAAAGATTTCACTTGATAGTATAATATTTTCAGATTTCTATATAAATATTTTGCTTAACAATCCAGCACTGTGCCATGCTTCTAAATTTTTAAAGTGCATTTTTCAGAAAATTATTTTCCTGTAATCTAAACCTCCTACACATACAGTATTTTGAGCAAGTGATTTGTACTTATTGCGCACATTTTGCTCACATGGTTTTGTGGCATTACTTGTAGAAATCACTGTTCTTGTTGCCATTGCACAGACTGATGTTTAGATGACCATAGTCCTGCAACCTCTTCTTTTTGCTTCTGCCCTTCTTGCTTTTTCTTTAGCTCGTTCACCTGATAAATTTCTTCCCTTTCATATTTCTGTTCATTATTTGACTGTAGATGATGCAGGCATTGAATGCATCCATATCCAAGACATTGTAGAAGACAATCATTCGCCATTTCCTACATGCAACCTTAGTGGTGTATTTACGCATCATAGGAGGTAATTATTGACATATGTAATTAGTTAGTTGGTCTTTTCTCAAACATTGTGTCTACTCCCACCCTTATATTCCCAGTCTCAGTAAAATTCTCTATTCTTGAGAACCTGTTTGGGTTCTATTGCGGATACGCAATCCATGTGTGTTGTGAAGGTGAAGGTTAACAGCGTCTGTTTTTTTCTTTGCTCCTTCAGCATGCAGTGTACTGTGAGGACAGACATTCTGTTTTTTCTTTCCTTGTTACACAGTCATGGTGCAATATCTGTTGCCAGTCTGATGCAAGATGGTAATGTAGTGTATTTCTGCATTGGACTTTTTCACCACACCCAGGATTTCAAGGATTTTCAAATCACATTTACAGTTCCCAATAACAAAATTTCTTCTCTTTGAGCTTCTTGGCAAGTTGCAGAGATGTGAAAAAGTTGTCAATTGTTATGTTTCTTGGTTTAGAAATGTCTCCACAAAGCTGAGAGCAACGTACTCTCTTGATGGCTGCTTATATGGATGGTCATTCTACTTACCGAAGTACTGGAAAGCATTGCCGACATACTTTATTGCTATGCCTGTAGTGATCCAGAGTTTGAGTCCGTATATGTTAGTCTTGTTTGGCATTCATTTGGTAAACCTGAACCTTGTTTTGTTTGGATGCAATTGCTCATGAATAGCTATATTTTTACCTGGGAAGTAACAACAAAGACCGTTATGAATGTAATAAAACAAGATTCTCAATCCAGCAGCAAAGATCCCACCTAGCATCACCTCACCTTACCCAACATGAAACAAAACTGGGGGGTAGCCAAACATTTGATATTTATGTCTCAAATCTCTTATATTTGTGACAGGCATAACAATGTTCAAGTTCAAAATTTCATACTATATTTTCAGAAGAAAACAGCAAATAACAAGAAGGAGAAAACAAAAAACAAAGAAGTATAAAAATACATTTAAAAAATATTAAAATATCCCATTATTTCACACATATAATGAAAGCTAAAAACATATTTTTATACTTCGCCTTTGTTTTTTTCTTTTCCTTTATGTTATTTGCTGTGGAACGCTATGTTATTGGGCTGGAATGCATAAAAAATACAGAAATATGCATTCCAATGACAACTTCTAGTTTGTGCTGGCTACTGAGGGATCCCGGAAGTGCATTCCACCATCCATTTCTGGTTACATTCCAAACATCGGATGTTTACTGTAAAACAACAGTGGTGAATCTGAAAGAAGACTAAACACAGAAATGGCCACTTGGGAACTATGTTTTTCACTTGATATGGACATTTTGATAACTTGGATGGATCCACTCCGGGGTTTACAATGGGCTATTAGGATGTGGGGACATCTTCATTAATTTGCCATTTTTACTGTATTTATGTATGTATATATGTTTCTATTTATATAATTTTTATATATATTTTAATTTTCATCATCCAAGGTACTCTATATGTGTTTTGATACTGCGGTTATATGAATTTTGTATTTTTATTGAATGTGGGCATCACATGATAAATATACTGTCATGGCAGTACTCCTATATACCTTGAGAAAGGACCAAGTCAGAAATGTGCTGGTAGAGGAGACTGCCATCTGCTATATCAGGGAACTCTAAAAAAGGAACACATCATAAGGAGGAGGTAATGGGGGTTATTCCAAGCTAAATTTAGCACAGCTACGAACATTCACACTGACATGCGGGGGGATGCCCAGCACAGGGATAGTCTGCCCTGCATGTCAGTACCACCCCCCCTGCAGAAGTGCAAAGGCATCGCACAGCGGCATTGCCTTTGCACTTCAAGAGTAGCTCCCGACCAGCACAGCTTTAGCGTGCTGGCCGGGAGTTACTCATCAATCCCCGGCCCACAGCAGCCTTGTGTGATTTCACGCAGCCACCACAGCCTGCCTCCCAATGGTCCAGCCAAGCCGGCATGGGCCGGACCACGCCCCCTAAACAGAGGCTTAATGCCGCTGTCCAGCCCCCTCCCGCCCAGCGACTGCCTCTGCAACTGCGCAGTTCCGACCTGATCACTGCACTGCGAGAAACTGCAGTGAGTGATCAGGTTGGAATGACCCCCAATATACCAGGGAATGTTAATTCTTCCCTTCATGCTTATAATGTGCCTTTGTCAAAAGGTCATATGCGGTATGCAGTAATCTTTATCTATGAGAGCTGCATTTGAAATCCGTGATGTTTTTATATTTTTTATATTTTTTTATGAAAATACAGGATGATAATCTGTGTGGACATTGTTATACCTCTCGCAATGCATGGTGTATTGAGACTAGATATATGAGGACACATCTGTATGCCACTTTTTGTTTCAACATCCCAATTCTCTAGAATGAAAAAGATTGAATCAGTAGAAAGGCCAAGCTAATGTGGCATAATTGAATACTTCTGTTATAGGTAAATAACAGTGCTTTAATGATGAGGTGAATCATTAAGAGTATAACACTACCAAATCAAATCTTTGAATATAATATATAAGTTCCCACCCAAAAAAGAAAACTAAAATAAATTTCTCATTTAAGCAAAATTTGGAAGTTTTTAATGTATTTCTTATGAGGGGGTTAAAATAACCACTTCCTGCTGTTCTAGGCATTCAACAGGAAAAATGTTCATGAACACATAGACATTTTGTAGATTGCAATATATCATCAAAAAATAAGGACAAGTCAAAACTTTTATAGTAAAAAAGTTAAAAACTGGATAAATTATTGAAGATGCCTTCCACTATTCTAGTGTTAAATCCATTATTTTAAAGAATTATACCACTTATTTTGCTTGAGTGATTCACCTACAGTAAGTACACCAACAATACACCCATGAGATAGGTTTCCATCACCTGTTTAGTAAGTTTGCTTCTCACATGAAAAAAGGGTAAGTAAGCTTTCACTACTGTATATCCATTATGTTATTTTTCTCTTTATAAACCACATATAGTACACTATTATTTTCCTGAGGATTTTAACCACTGATTAAAATACTGTAGCTTAATCCACTCTGATACACAATCCAAACAACCATGATTGAAGTTTGTCATCTGTTTTTGAACCCACATTGGGAGGTCCTATCTTATCATGGCAGCAAAAAGACTGATCAAGTTTATTACTCGTTTCACATCACTTCTCAGCTGCTTTTAACCACCTCTTTGTTTATAAAACTCAGCAACTCATGAGGGCAATCAACCAAGGCATCAACATGATTATTAAAATGTTCAAGAGTCATTCATAACTGAGCACTTATAGCCGATAGATGTAAAATAAAGGCAAATAGAATAAATGGCTTGGTATATACAAACTCCTTTGGCTGTGTAAGACCATAGATTCTCATGACCATGTGTGCTGCAATGATGCTGAATGGGATGGCTATTGTGGCCTTCACATATTCTATCAGCAATTAGTGGACAGTGGGGGTCATTCCGATTTGTTCGCTCGTTATTTTTTTCGCTACGGAGCGATTAGTCGCAAACTGCGCATGCGCAATGTAAGCAGCGCGCCTGCGCCAATTAACTAGCACAAAAGTTTGGTATTTTACTCACGGCGTAACAAAGTTTTTTCATCGTTCTGCTGATCGTAGTGTGATTGACAGGAAGTGGGTGTTTCTGGGTGGAAACTGGACGTTTTCTGGGAGTGTGCGGGGAAACGCAGGTGTTTCAGGGAAAAATGCGGGAGTGTCTGGAGAAACGGGGGAGTGGCTGGCCGAACTCTGAGCATGTGTGTGACGTCAAACCAGGAACGAAACTGACTGAACTGATCGCTATTTGTGAGTAGGTCTGGAGCTACTCAGAAACTGCTAAGAAATTTCTATTCGCAATTCTGCTAATCTTTCGTTCGCAATTCTGCTAAGCTAAGATACACTCCCAGAGGGCGGCGGCTTAGCGTGTGCAATGCTGCTAAAAGCAGCTAGCGAGTGAACAACTCAGAATCACCCCCAGTGTGCAGATATTTGTTGAATTTGATTTTGCACTGGAAAATAATTAAGTAAAAAAAAATCATTGTTACATTTCTGGATACTGTAATATCAAGCAAAATCCATTATTTGGTACATCCCTGCTTGTAACACCATGTAAGTGACAGATATCAGTACAGTACTTGTTTCTTGCTCCATGTACAGAGGAAGATACTTTTGTTTCTTTTAGACAACAGATCTGGCATCTATCACAAAACAAATCAGTTCTCTCTCCATTGTACTCACATACAGTACACGAGCATGTGAATATGAGACTGTACTGCATCTACAAATGGCACATGGAAATCTGACAAGCAGTTGATAGTACAGCTTGTCAAAAACAAACTGTATTTTACAAATTTTGTTCATACAATAGTAGACACATTATATATATATATGTTCCACCTCCCAAATCCATGTGAATGCTAAGTAATGGATCCCCATTCATAAAATACAAATAAAATAAAAAAATATTGCTTTCAGGGAGAGAAGAGAAAAGAAATAATAATATGTATTATACTGTTCTTATTTTTTGGGGCATGACATCTTTACATAACTTTTTTACTATAATCAACAGATAAACATTTTTAAAAAGGAAACCACAGTTTATGTACATACTTTATAAACTATTCGACTATGTTCACAAACGCAACAGAAAAAAAACATGAAAACCGAAACAACATAATTTTTGTTTCATTTTCTGACTGTATTGCATATTGTACAGTTCATGCATAGATATGTTAATCCTAAACAATTTAATTGCTTACCAATCGTGCCCAGATGAAAATGTATACTGTTTGATGTACTTGTGCTTTAATCTGTGACTAGCAAAAAAATGCTGCACACCAGGAGCTAAAAATTAATATAGCTCTATGTCAAAATTCTGATTTAATCACACTTGAATACATAATTAATGTCCTACCGACTGCTTTGGACTTTATTTTCTTTGATAACATTGATGAGTCCCAAAATGTGCTGTCTGCACTGTCTGACAGATGCTGAGTACTTAGAAGGGGTGGAGCAAAGCATAGAGTCATGGTGGCACATATGTGCCCAGAGCTAGTGTTCCTGAAATTAATCAGTCAAATAAAAATGAGCATATACATTTAAACCATGTGCACTATGAAGTAGGTATTAACATTATTTTTATAATGCACATGTAACATTAAAATGATTAATATATTTTAGTAAACTTTATTTTAAAACGTAAGTTAATTCAAACTTTTACATGTATGTAGCTTCCATCCATATGCCCACTAAAACAGATCACCTTACTATTAACTTCTCAGAGTGATCCACATCACTTCACTAATTAATTGGATACCCAAGGCCCTGGAAATTATGGGACAATGGTTCCCTGATCGAGTGTATAATAAATCTGAAGTCTCTAATGCCATTACAAGGTGAGCATGTTGGAAAGTGACTCCATATTAAAGCCATGGTGTGGAGGGTTCACATTGGCGTTTCTATAATTGGTGCAATGTGTGCATTGCACATAGGGAGGCCCGCACCGCACACATTGTATCCATGTTTTAATACTCGCCTTTCCGGAGTCCTGTGTCAGATGCTACAGCCACAGAAAAAAATCACAGCCAAAATGGTCATGCGCTGTAGTGAAATTAGTCTCCGGAACATGGTGGGCGCCATGTTTATAGAGACATGCTCTGTAGACTCTGGCACAATGCAAGAGCCTAAAATACCGGGGAGAGGAGAAGACCACCTGAAGTCTGCACACGGGCCCCCTCTTTTGTTAAAATGCCCCTGAAGGGTCATCTAAGTTCATTAAAGAAATAGTGCTTCAGCACTGGCACATGGATCCAACTCTTTCTAAGACTGCGAAAGATATGCCCCGTCATGCATATACTGTAGATGTTGTCCAAATCTCAGGGAACTCATAGATAAAATTTACTCTTCAATCAAAAGTTCAGTACCTAATTCAGTACCTAATTGGCTTCCCAACAAGCTCTGTATACTGATGTACAGGTTGTCCCCCATGACCTTTTCTATTGACAGGATCAATGTTCAGAAATTCATTAGATAACAGGAAAAGCAGACCTAGATATAGGTTTGATTGTAACAGCAAATGTTATTATCTATCTGATTTGCCCTTATGGGAAAGTATATGTGGGCAAAACTTTAAAGCAGGCATGTCCAACCTGCGGCCCTCCAGCTGTTGAGTCATTCTCTGACAGCAAAACTGTTTCAGGGTATGCTGGGATATGTAGTTTCACAATAGCTGGATGGCCACAGGTTGGACATGCCTGCTTTGAAGGTTGCTGAAGGAACGACTAGCACAGCATAGATTGTCTAACAGAAAAGTACTTTTATAAATTCAATCTTCTTTGGATTTACAAAATTTAGAATGCAGAATTTAAGTAATTGGTACACTATATAAAGTGCTTTATTATTGATTACATAACACTTCTTATGAGAGGAGGAAATAGAGATTGATTGATTGATTGATTGATTGATTGATTGATTGATTGATTCTACAAAGGGAATTGAGATTAATTCATAAATTTAATCCACTAGCACCTAGTAGCTGAACAAAGATTTTGAGCAGAATAGTTTTTTCTAATAATGATTATTTTTGGTCCTGAATTAGCAATATTTGTGGATGAATATGATTTTGGTTTTGATTATAGATGAGCAGGCCACCCTAACTAACCTATTCTGGGTGGATCCGGTCTGGGTCTTGGTTCTCCCCACCATTTGGATCTGAAAACGAGGAAAAACATAATCTTCCCGGTGTCGGATCTTTCATGTTTTGTATATGATTGCCATTTTCAAATTCCAAGCAGCAGCAGAACTGGTTAGTGGACAGGTGGCATGCTCATACACAACTCATTCTGCCCCCGGGGGCTCCTCCTCCTCCCCACACAGTGACTTGTCAAACAGGCTTTCTCTGTCTCCTCACTTGTATTATGTATGGCCATACAGCAGCATAGCACCGGGTTCCTGCAGGTGGATGCATGGAAGAGATACCACAGCTGCTCTGCACTCTTATAATTGCAGTAAAGGGACAATACAGAGTTACTCTTAGCATTTATTTCCAGTGGCACTGCATATACTTAGTGGGCATTGGCAGGCACATGCCACCCTTACTGCCATCTCCTTGCTGCTTGTCTTACCTTGATCCCTGCTCAGGTGTCTGGAAAAGCATGTCTGAGAGTGAGTGAGCTGCTCACAGGGGCAGCACCTTCCTGTCATAGCAACCTCCCCACTGGGTCACACACACAGTCTACTGCTGCAGGTCACTATGGTGAGGGAGAAGAAGACCAATAGTTTCCGTAGGCTGGGAAGGTTCTTCAAGAGTAGACCTGCCAACCATGAGAAAGGAGACAGAAAGGTGCCACAAGGTGCAAGCCAGCCTGGGGGGGGGGGGTTGGAACAACCTTGGCCTGGATATAGACCTTTGTCTACTGAGTAGACTGCACCCGGGGAGCTGCCCGCAGATTCCACCTTTATGCCAGTAAGCAAAAGGAAACAATTTGGTAACTTGAGACAAAAAAAGAAAATGTTTGACTTTGACTTCTGTGTCTACATCCCCCCTTATCCCCTGCCTCCCCCACCCGTACTAACTCCAGCTGCTGGTAAGTGCCCGGCCTTGTATAGCAGCATCAGTCTCTATCTGTCTATTCTGAGCACCTGGTGGTGTGACTTCATTGCTTGTGTAGGCTCATGGAGCTCATTATTTTATGCAATTCCCCTCTTGCACTATGGTGGTCATTCCGAGTTGTTCGCTCGCTAGCTGCTTTTATCAGCATTGCAAACGATAGGCCGCCGCCCTCTGGGAGTGTATATTAGCAGAATAGAAAATGAAAGATTAGCAGAATTGCTACTAAATAATTCATAGCAGTTTCTGAGTAGCTCCAGACCTACTCCTAGATTGCGATCACCTCAGTCCGTTTTGTTCCTGGTTTGACGTCACAAACACGCCCTGCGTTCGGCCAGCCACTCCCCAGTTTCTTCAGCCACTCCTGCGTTTTTACCTGGCATGCCTGCGTATTTTAGCACACTCCCTGAAAACGGCCAGTTTCCGCCCAGAAACACCCACTTCCTGTCAATCACACTACGGTCACTCGAGCGTGGAAAAAACGTAGCTCGAGCTTGTGCAAATCTCCAAAGTTTTGTGTTAAATTACTGAACGCATGCACGCTGCGTACCATGCGCATGCGCATTTTCCACCTAATTGCTCCATTGCGAAAAAAAACGGCAATGAGCGAACAACTTGGAATGACCACCTATAAGTTCCTTTAAATAGAAGTGCAAATTCATTTTTTTACCCAGTTTTTAAATTTTCTAGTACCATGAAACATAAGCAGCAAAATTGATGCAGCTTGTTACTGTATTCTCTTGCCACCTGGCTTGCACTCTCATAGCATTTACGTCTCATTTATTTATTAGCTTTAGTTCTGATAGCTCAGTGAGTTAATAGAGCAGCTTTGTCAACTGAGACACCCAAATGAGAATATACAGTATTACTATTGTATCCTCTGGCATTGGTTTCCAATTCCAGTCCTCACCTGTGCCCTTCACAGATTGTAAGGTGTTACCCATACTTGAACACAGGTGGTTGAATCAAAATGACTGAAGAATTAAGTCAACCACAGATATCTTTAAATCCTATATTGTTATTAAAGGTGTGCTTGAGTTTTGTGCCGGTAAAAAAAAACAGTACTGTGGTGGAAGTAATTTACATTTAATTTAAATATGCATAACATTGTTTCCAAATATCTACAGAGTGTTTGTGTAATAGTATAGACTGTTTGGTAAAGGCGCTGTGAGTTGCAGTGTATAATTAAAGAAAAAAAAACTTGTGTGTGATCAGGTTCATGCACTGTGTTAAAAAATAATGTGGGGTTGTATAGTTTATTAAACTGCCATCCTGTCTGCCATGGATGTGCCGCAATGTTTCAAAGATCTACTATATTTTTTAACTGCCATGATTGTGCCGCTGCTCTGTCGCTTAGTTTAGCTAGTCAGCTTGCTGCAGCCTTTGGCCATTATTGGTGAAAACAGTATTGTGAGGTGTGAGGTGGTCACAACTGAGTTGAAATGACTGGAAATTAATGGTATTGAATGGCATTGAAGGTTATTAACATCATAGGAACAAAATTAGTCCAAATTATGTGATTTTAACAGTTTTGATAAATTTTTGGGAAAAAAATACAGAACCAAAACCAAAACCAAAACACAGGGGTCTGTGCATATTTCTCGTTTTGATGAATGATTTATGCTTGTTTGAACTTTAGACATTTTCTGCTTATTTTTTTGGTCCGACAGATGTGTCCATATAGAACGTTGCCTGCAACGAGTACGCATTGCAGGCTGCATACCCCGGCATAGCGTACTGTATCATCACTACACATAAGTAGGATTCCTTACATACACCTGCTATGTAGGTAGCAGGGGACCAATGCTTCCACTACCTACAAAAGTAAGGGAGCCAGTACAGGTCAGGTAACAGGGGTAGTGGACAGCTATGCTCCTGCTACCTGTAGTTATTTAAGTATTCCTTAGTGTGATAGCTCCCATGATTATTAGCAAACAATGGGAAACTGTTGGCTGCAGGAGACTGCGGCATGCTGCAATGTGTATCACAAGGTTAAGCTAACTCCTACAGCAACAGTGTAAGAGGACACATCTGTAGTCACTAGCTTCAGTTATACAGTACAATCATAAGAAAGTGGAAAGATCACGCAGTGCGCAGGAGCTGCTAGTATGGGCATGTCTAAAAAAGAGGTTTCTCCTACCTCTGACAACAGACAAACAAAACAGTTATAGAATATCACTTAAGCAGTGCTGTGTAGGGGTCGGTTTAGTTTATGGTCTCTTGTTGTCTTTTTCTCTCACAGTGTATTAGTTCAAATTAAACCAAAAAGAGAAGTATATAGACAAAACATAGTGTAAAACTGTTTCTTAAAAAACACTAATTTAATAACAGTAAAAAACTTCACATAAAACATCCAGTGCATAGCTGTTCAGCACAATTACAAGGCATTCACAATTGGGTGAAATCCTAGTAGGGATGAACTTTGGCTAATTACCAGATTCAGGCAAGAACTGACAACGGACAGTTCTTTAAAGCATGCATAAATTCCAGATCCTACCGGTTGCAGCAACAGGATTTCCTCTGGTTCCAGTTTGCCTCTCTGGGTCGGTAATAATATTCATCACATCCTTCTCCCTTCCGGGTCATCCACTTGGTACCCACGCGTTCCGACCCTGCCTGGGCCTTTCTCAAGATAATCTTCATTTGCTGAATGCCTTCACAGTCTCCTAATCCAATTTAAAAACTCCTGGTTCTTTCCCTATTGGTCCCGGCACAGCTGGTCTATATACATTCATTATCCTAAAATTCCATGACACTCATGTGCCAGGTTCGCCCCTGTAAACATCACTATGGAAACCCCAATTGTTTGGTTCCTTTATCGCTGTACTCTTTCTCCGTCTTGTTACCTGGCATCGGCATGGTGCCGTGGCCTAGTCACATGATCCGTGCTTTTTGTGTCATGAGTGTTCCCCTTGTTTCCCAGGCGATGGTTTCTGTTTACACCCGATCACGTGATGGTTACGGAGGACGCCAGTCGCTTCCTTGGTTACCAGGTTCTGTGACTTCCGAGTATACATACTTCTGTGTTTTGAATGACACTGCTCAGGTTTTTCGTTAAAGTTCTAATGCTGAATATATACAGGAACCAGTGTGCCCCCCAATCACATATTGGATGGTTTTCATTTCTGGTATATAGGGGCATTATTCTAAAACAAAAACAATACATATTAAAACAGTTATAAGAATGTATACACATTATGTGACAAGTAGACAGAATGACATACCAGTGTATTGCTTTAAGAACCATTTAACCTCAAAGTCTAAGTTTAACCCTCCAGGTTGGAGGGTCCCCATATCATATATAGTTCGCATTTCAGCTTTTGCTAATTGGGCGGAAAGATCCCTTATCCACCAATGGACTTGTATCCATTGTAAACCTAAAAATTGTCTAATTGCCAGGATGGAGCACCCATGCACCTTCCTAAAGTGATCGGAAAGTGCATGGGTTTCTAAGCTCTTTTTGATGTTCCCTGAGTCTTACTTTCAATGGCTTTAAGGTACGTCCTATATAGACTAAATTACATTTACATTATACTGCATAAATCACACTTTTTGTGGTGCATGTGATGAAGTCTCTTATTACAAAATTCTTGCTGATTATCATTATTTCACTGGTTTTATTTTAAGCCTTCATTTTGACCTCTCTACATGCAATACAAGATGTGCATTGGTAAAAACCCTTGGATTTAATCCCTGAGGTTTTTTTTATCAATGTACAGGCAATCTTCAACAGGCGGCTCCCTATGTTTGGTGCCTTCCTATAAATGCATACAGGTTTGGTGGGCAATTCTGACCAATTATGGGGTCTTTCTGTAGCACATCCCAATGTTGATTCATGACCTTCTTTATTGACTTATATTGATCAGTGAATGTGGTCACAAATGACCAACCACACCCTGTCTGTCTCATCATTTCTTTTGGAATTTTTTTCATTAATTTCCAGTAGAGTTTTTCTCTCTATACTTTCAGTGGGCTGAAAATTGCAGCAAAAATGTTTTTCGGGGATATGCGCGCTCCCGTTTTTTTTACCAATTCAATTCCAAAAGGATTTCACGTGAAAATTCTTGTAGTGAAAAGTGTAGGTGAAAATGGGGAAATCAGCCTGTACCCCACAAAAATGCTAAAGTAACATAGTAAAACAGAAGCTAATTGTATTAGAGATCACATTAGAGAGTTTTTGGGGACTTAAATTATGTGAAATGGCTGTTATATGCATTTTAAAAAAAATGCAAAAATATTATAGAAAGCAAGTTTTTTTGTGCAAAATAAATGCTCTCTTTAAATTTGGGGTACAAGAAAATGGGTATAAGTATATATTTGGGTCATTTTAGGGTACTTTAAATCACCCCAATATACCTGTCCCATACCTTGAAACCCAATTTCCATCACTTTGTATCCCCCCCCCCCCAAAAAAAAAATGACATGTCATTATTGGCCAATTAAAAATAATTAAAAACTTCAACGTGCTTAATTAGTCATTAAGGGGGGTGTCCCAGGGGTTCTGTACCACGGGGGTCATTCCGAGTTTTTCGCTCGTTGCCGATTTTCGCAACGGAACTATTAAGGCAAAAATGGGCATGAGCATGGTACGCAGTGCACATGCACTAAGTATTTTAGAACAAAACTTAGTAGATTTACTCACGTCCGAACGAAAAATTTTCATCGTTGAAGTGATTGGAGTGTGATTGACAGGAAGTGGGTGTTTCTGGGCGTAAACTGACCGTTTTCTGGGAGTGTGCGGAAAAACGCAGGCGTGCCAGGATAAAACGCGGGAGTGTCTGGAGAAACGGGGGAGTGGCTGGCCGAACGCAGGGCGTGTTTGTGACGTCAAACCAGGAATGAAACAGGCTGAGCTGATCGCAGTGTAGGAGTAAGTCTCGAGCTACTCAGAAACTGCTAAGAAATTTCTATTCGCAATTCTGCTAATCTTTTGTTCGCAATTCTGATAAACTAAGATACACTCCCAGAGGGCGGCGGCCTAGCGTGTGCAATGCTGCTAAAATCTGCTAGCGAGCGATCAACTCGTAATGACCACCCATATCCAAACATTTTTGCCTTAAAATAGTGAGTTTTCCCAACTTTTCACCTGCTCTGAGTAGGTGAAGTGAAATTTGTGGAAAAAAATTCCTAGGAAAATTTAACAGGCTGTAATCACGTTTCGCGGGAAAAGTCATTTTTTTGCGCAAAAAGTCCGTTATCGCTGCTAATTGAATACCCATGTATATGTGTAACTAGAAAAAAAATGCAATTTAGTTTTACCAGCAATTTCAATACTGAGCGAGTTTTTATATTTGAATGACTTACACATTTTATTACTGGTTAAAAATAAAAATACATTTATAGCACAATTTCATGGCATAACTTGCTCTTTATAGTGTATTTTTTGGTACTTTAAGATTCCGCTGTTATTGCTGCAATAATCAAAATTCTTTTACTAACATGTTTTAGAACTGTTAGAACTTAGTTATTGGAAAAGCAAAGCTCCAGGAGGCAGGTAAACATAATAGAGTGGGCTTTAATCTTCACCTCTTCTTTGCTTGTACTTTGAAAGTGCTGTGACCAGCAATAGCTTCCCCATGGTTTGATTCGGCAAGCCAGCAATAACCTATTTAACAAAGACAGTGCTGATACATGTACAGTACCACTGCTGTCCTTAACAGCTTAAATGACAATTTTTTTTCCCACAAAACCACTCAGAAATTGTCAGTGTTTTTTATTACTTAATAAAATTTAAAAAGTATTTTTAATAAAATATTAAAATATTTTATGAAAAAATATATATCTAGGGCAGTGGTTCCCAAACTGTTTTGAATCACAGTGCCCTAGAGTATCAGAATTTTTGTTCATGGCACGCCTCAGCCAACAGTTTCTTATTGTGAAATTTAGAAAGAAATAATTAATTTAAACTATGTTTATTTATATGCCATCCTTAGGGTAAATTGTGTGGTGAGTAAAAATATTTTCTTCTGTTTGTCCACATATTTTATGATTGGCACCAACCAGCAGTGGTTTTTCCTATTACATTCAGCATAAATAATTTAAATTGGTCCTGGATCACCAATCTACAGCACTCCTGCAAGTGCCCTGAGGCACCCCAGCATGCAACGGCACACAGTTTGATAACCACTGATCTAGGGATGTTTTGCTCCCCCCATCCCCTCTGTGTCCATAGGCCCCCATTAAAAAATAACTTCCCACCCCTCCATTGGCAATAGACCCCCCTAGTGGTCTTACATTCTAATAATAGCACCTCTCACAGCCCCTTATTAATAAAAGAAATGTTTTATAAACCAGCCCCCCATGCCTGTTTAAAGTCCTTTTTTCTGTAACCCTTTGACCAGGGTATTTTAAATTATTATTTTACCCCCCACCCCTCCACCATACAGTGGGGGATATTCAATTGTTTCAAAAGTCAGTTGGGTGTCTGTTTTTTCCTATCTAATAACCAGGAAAAAATAAACACCCAACCGACTTTTCAAACATTTGAATTCCCCCCAGTAAGTTTAATATTTATCTTAATCTCCCCCACCCGCACCCCACTGGATAAACTTTCCTCCCTCAATTGGTATATACTCCCACCCCCCTTCACCTTGCAAAGTGATGCAGAGCATGTGTCAGGGAGGACTGATGATCAGTCCTCCCTGCTGCAGATGATCTCTACACATGCAAGATTAGCTAAATTGTGCAGGGGAGGAACAAGGTCCCCGCACTGCACTGTGCTTCTCTGTCGCATATGCTCCAGAATGTCAGATGCACAGCATTCTGGGGAGCGATTCTGGCAGTGATGTCAGCAGCCAAAGACAACAGCGTCACTGCTAATTCCGGGGGAACATAGATGTGTCACTGGATGCCGGTGGCTGCGGATGCCAGGGGCAGCGGCCAGGTAACAGACTGCTGGCGTTGGTCGCATCACATGCGACCATGCCAGTCAAGGGGTTAAATCACTAACACATCTCAGCTTAGTGGTAGGTGGTAAAGGAAGAAATGTGTTATGAGTAAAATAAAGAATATACTCTTTTAGAAAAAAAACTTTTTCTATCTATAGTTTTTTTTTTTATGTTGTTTTTCTTTTTATTGGAATTTTCTACGTACAGTCCAAATCTGAGCTTCCAGTACAGTGTACATGTGTGAACTAGCAAAGCTGGGTCATGCAGGCATATTTGGGGGAACTGGTCTGTCCTTCAAAGAGGTAGCCAGCATTACTAGCATAGGCCAATTGTCAATTATTAATAAATTATCTATATCAACATACATAAATAGATCTCTTAAGCTGGGTATACACAAACTGATTAATGCTGGCAACCCGATAAATGCTCTGATCCAACACAGCGATTGTCAGCTTGGTGTGCACCCATAAAAAATTAGCAATTTCTTGCTCAGTGTGTACTTTGTTTTGCAATCTTCAATGGGATCAGGAGGTCAGGAACAAGATAGCAGGTGTAGCACATGCTAGCCCAAGCTCCCTATCTGAACGTTGGAGCAGTGTTTGAAACCATTTATTAACTAATGCTCCTGCATAGGCTACTTCTCAGTGGTTCCCAAACTTTTTGAATCATGCCACAACATAATGTTTTCCAGGGGCGTAGCGAGAACTTTGTGGGACCATTGCAACATTCAGAAGAGAGACACCATTCCGCAGCAGATGTCTTATGCCTCATAATAGTGCTCTAGTTCATCTTCTGAAACATAGTAGTGCTTTAGTAAATGATATACACCACAGTAGTACCCTAGTTTATTTTATGAACAAAAGTAATGCCCTATTTCATACCATGTCACATTGTAGGACTGCCAGTACACATCATGCAACACAGTACTCCCAATTCACATTATGACAGTATCTCCATATTATGCTACATTACAGTGACCCCAGTTCATATTCTGCCACATTATAGTGCCTCAGTTCTTATTGTGTAACATTATAATGCCCTCCAGTTCATTTTATACCGCATTACAATAAGCAGGTCATGGGGCATAGCTACATAAATGATAATGTAGGCCCCAATGCAAACATTTGTAAGGGCCACCCAATGGTGAAAAATGTATATAACCCATGTATCATTGACAGGGAAGGTGGGCCCCTCTCAGGTCTGGGCCCCATTGCCAATGGCGGCGAGATGTGTGTGGAGAGGGTTTTAGTTACCCAAGCCCAGCGGTGGGCCCGGATTCACACCGCCCCTCCACCACCCTTCTTACCTGTCAGTCAACTGTAGACTTTCTCCACAGTCCAGCACGCACCGCTGTGTGCTGGGATGCGGCGTCTCCAGGGAGGCTGCTGCCACCACTGAGTGCAGCGGTCTCCTGTGCCTGCAGAGGGGTTAGCGTTCATACTTATCACGCTCCCCCTTCCACAGGTCTGCCCCTCTGTTGCGCATAAACACTATTTTTCATGGGTTTTGAAAAAAGGAAATGTGTTCACCCATTCTGTGATTAGGCCATGCCCCCCAGCTTCACCAGGGCCCAGCAAACTCTCTACAGCCCTGCCCATAGCAGCTGCACTCCCTGCACCTATTTATTTATTATTTATTTATTACCAGTTATTTATGTAGTGCACACATATTCCGCAGCGCTTTACAGAGAATATTTGGCCATTCACATCAGTCCCTGACACAGTGGAGCTTACAATCTATATTCCATACCACATGTACACGCACACACATTCATACTAGGGTTAATTTTGTTGGGATCCGATTAACCTACCAGCATATTTTTGGATTATGGGAGAAAACTGGAGTAGCTGGAGGAAACCCACGCAAGTACGGGGAGAATATACAAACTCCGCACAGGTAGAGCCATGGTGGGAATTGAACCCATGACCTCAGTGCTGTGAGACAGTAATACTAACCATTACACCATCCGTACTGCCCATGATAGCACCATGCACCTATGGTAGCTACGCTCTTGGTGTCAGCCTATATTTTATGGCACCCCAAAGCCAAAAGTTTCTTTTTCAGAAATTTAGAAAAAATAAACTTTGCTTACCTGTCACCCTTAGGTTCAGTTAAGTGGTGGTGGTGCTTCTGTTTGTCTACATGTTTTTGTATTGGCTGCAACCAGCATTGGTTTTGCCTATAAAATTGAACATACAATAAGTAATTTGATTTGGCCCTGGACCTTCAACTCGTGGCACCCCTGCAAGTGCCCTATTGCACACAGTTTAGGAACCCCTACCATATAAAATGATTGGGCCAATCAGCAAATTATTGGCTTGGCTTTAAACATGCCATAACATTTGTATATAAGAGTATCAAAAGACCACTCAGCTGATAATAACACTGTTTGGTTATCCTGCAAAGGAAAATGTAAAAGTTCAATTTCTTTCCACCTGATATAAACCATTCTAGAATGTCAGCTTTATTATTTGTCCAATACATTATTGCTGATAAATGTCTAACTCCTTTTAGTAAAGTACTAGAAACATCACATCACATACATCTAGCAAAACATGTGTTTTAGTAATACATTTAGCTTTGCTTTTACTGCTAAAATCAACTAGATGTTAGGTACACGAATACAAACGACCGTACAAAGAATGTATCAGTGGCATGTATGCAGTGAATTAGTGCATGGAGAAAAAAATTCAAGGCAAATCATAATTTAAATAAAATGGATGTATGTCAACACAGGTTATGCCTGACTATGCCTGCTTGTTAGGTATGCAATCTCAGCTAAATGTTTTTGAAGAGGAAAAATCAACAAAATTGCCCTATTTTGGGGGCTTTCTTATATGTATATGTATTGTGCAGCTCTGTTAAACCTTGAGGCAGAAAATTGCTTTTCAGCACTGCTGTTGAAAGGACAGATTATGACAGGTAGACAAGAGGTTGTCACCAAACCCTGTCAATGGAAAGACAAATTGCATAGACAAATAATATTCTAAAGAAGTCATATTCATTCACTACGTTGCCTTAACAAATACAAATCTCATTTGTGTTTTATTAAAATTATAATAAAACTACCTTATTTCGGTTTTAAGTATTACACAAAAAAGCATATAATCGCTGTAGGTTTACATTATTTTATTGCAATACTTTAAGAGCAGATAACACAGTTATGTAAAATGAATGGTATTTTATAAAAAATGGTATGATACAATGCCACAAATACGAAAAATGTGGTGTTATAGTACAACTTGTTTGTAGACCAGTGGATGATCACAGAACATTTAGTTCCTCTAAAAGTTATAAGGTGAAACAAGACAGAAAATGTACCATTCGCATTCAATGTAAAGTGACTCATGAACAGGACATGTTGACTTATCCTCTCGAGTGCTCTTTTCTGCATGGCGGATTATCGCAATTGTCTTCCTTCTTAACTACAGCTAAGAAATTCTGATCATCTTTCATCCAAGTCAAATGCTAAAACAATAATACAATAATCTTGTGCTTTAATGGTGAGCCCTAATCTCTATGGTAAACACAATTATACTTATTTTGTGGCTTACATATTTTCTTAATCTTTTAAAGCTACATTGCTAAGATTAGAACTTTATAGAAGAGGCATGCCACATTTTTAAAAACAGAAACAAACTATAATTTTTTTGTATTGAATTTTTTAATGTACTATGCAACACCACAGTAGAAAAAAAAACATTAGCCCTATTAATGGCATAAAACTTTATTTCTCAGTCTTCCTAATGCTCTCTAAATAGAAAAAAATTGTATGGGCCTGATTCAGAGTCGCATGCAAATGGTTCACATATACGATATTTCGCATTGTACGTATATCCAAAGTTGTCCTTGGTGAACATTCACGTTTCTGCAATTCTGTAGCCCAGATGTCAGAATGATCTAATTTTACAGGTAATTGGGTTTAACTCAATACCAATGGGTCATTCGCACTTAGCATAAATGCATGCATGTCATGGCCATTTACTGCAGAAGGGATTGTCACTTATCACAGTTTCAAGGTTGGGTGTGAAATCCCGGCAATGACAGCATTGCAGCAGTCAGAATCCCAATGGATCCTGGTAAGTATTTCAGCCCTACCCCTAATACTAACTAACCGCCCACTCCCACCGCCTAACCCTAACCATCCCCTCCCGCAGTGTAACCTTTACTGTACCCTTCTGGAGCCTCTCCCTAACCATTCCCTCCAACAACCTAACCTTAACCCCTCCACCCACAACCTAACTCTAGCCCTCACCCTAGTGCCTAACCCTGCCCCTAACCCCAACCCTAGTACCTTTAGGATCTGTCTGTATTCTGACCATCGAGATTCTGACTGTCAGGATTCTGACCGTTTTCACAATTTCAGATGAATGTCTTGCACCAAGGATAGGGATGCAGCAAATATATGGTGATAGTTATGGGGGCTTCCCTCACAAACAAATATATAGGGCAGTGCAGCCACATAGATGATGCCCACTCTAATGATGGGTGGAAATCCACAACTATTTTCAAGCATCCAATGTGTGTGACTCTAAATCATTCCCAATGTTTTTAAAAGGTAAAAATACTGCTATTCTGACATACTGTATATCACAATCTGTTTATTCTCAATTTAAAAAGCATGATGTGGGAAAAAAATACTTCCTTTAACATCACTCTGCCAAAGCAAACCTGGCATGCCAAGGAATAAAATGGTTACAGAGAGCTCAACTCGATGGCACTTTATTAACCACTATTGTCATCTGCTGACAGCAATCATGTGGGGAAAGACAAGTAGCACTGTTCCTATGGGAAATACTCAAGCCAAGTTGGTGGTTGTGTGTCATTATGTGATGTTATGCCCGCATATCAAAATATCATCACAGGAGTAATACTTCCATTCTGCAAGTCATTGATGTGCTATTTTGTGTACTCTGCATACCTGTACTGTATATCAATCACAAAAATACTCACCCACACTATTTCTTTTTGATGTACAGTAATTGTGCCTAACTGAACCTATTGTGCATATACCTAAAAATTTGCATGGAAAAAAAGAGATTAATGCCCCTTCAAAATCTCAGCTACTGTTCTACCACTACACAGACCTACACACATTTTTTGCATATCAACCTTATGACCAGATAGGCAGAACATGGAAGGGAGCATGAACTGCGGTCCATGCAAACTAGCATGTAAGCACATATACACCTGTTAGTTGGTGTATCTTTTGCATTTATTATTGGAGAGATATAACTAAACAATGGGGGAATATTTACTAAAGTGCAGGTTTATAGGAGTGGAGATGCTGCCCTTAGCAACCAATCAGATTGTACTTATCATTTATCTAGCACCTTCTAGAAGATAATAGCTAGAATCAGATTGATTGCCACATCTCCGGTTATATAAACAAGCACTTTAACAAATATACCCCTAGTAGTAAACCTGATGATCATTGATGGATTTTACTAGGAGCAGAGGCGTAACAAGGGATTTTGGAACCCAGGGCAAGATTATGAATGGCGCCTCCCCAGATTCTCAAAGTAAGCTATGTGCGCGCCTAAAAAAATGGGTGTGGCCACAGACCAGAGGGGGCATGGTCATTGAAAGTGGAGCGTGCCGACATGACACGCCACCTGTTTCACATCACAATGGAAACATTTCAATTGCACACGCACGTTACCTGTATGATGGTTTCTCACAATGTGAAACCTTTGGAGAAATGTATTTTCTAAGGCAGACGGTGTCTTCAGTTGGTATTCACTATTCATGTAGGAGATCACATCATCCAGAAGATGCCTGGTTGTGTAGGAATATTAAGAAAGTCATCATCATGCAACAGAGGTTCAACCAGACTCACATCCTGCCCCCTGCGTATCTCAGCCACACCATCACCCCCCTTTGTCTCTCAGCCACACCATCACCTCCCCGCTGCATCGTCACTTGGCACATCATCACCCACCCTGCGCAGTGACTCAGCAAACCATCATCTTCCCCTGCGATGTCCCTCAGTACACCATCACCTACCCCGAGTCATCTTTCTGCACACCATCATCTACCCCTGCATTGTCACTCAGCACACCATCACCTCCCCCTGCATCATCACTTAGCATATCATCATCTACCCCCTGTTTTGTCACTCAGCACACCATCACCTACCCCCTGTGTCGTCACTCAGCACACCATCACCTATCCCTGTGTTGTCACTCAGCACACTATCACCTATCCCTTATATTGTCACTCAGCACAACATCACATTTTAAGTCTCCCAGTGCCTCCCCCAATGTCTTAGTCTTTCCCCCCTTCTATGTCTCCCAGTGTCTCCCCCACCCCATGTCTTAGTGTATCTCTTCCCCCCACTTCTATGTCTCTCAGTGTCTCTCCCCCATATCTTAGTGTATCTCTTTTCCCCTTTTCTATGTCTCCCAGTGTCTCTTCCCACCCTTAAGTGTCTCTCTCCCCCCTCTAGTCCTATCAATGTGTTAACTCTCACCAGTGGCGTAAAGCCCAGTACACATGGGGAGATTTCCCCAGAGATGTGTGCTGAGCGATCTAGCACAGACCGCTCAGCACACATCTCTCCCCCACTCAGTACACAGCACGATGTGTACTGAGTGAGGGGAGGGGGGCAGCAGGGTGGGGCTGCTCAATTCACCCATCAGTGAAATGAGCGATGAGCTAGATTGAGCCTGCATGCAGGCCAATCTAAAACTGGCGATAGTGATGCGCAGCACTGCGCACCGCTATCGCTGGGGGGCTTAACTTCTAAGCAATCTAATCAGATTGCTTAGAATTTAAGCATGGATCTCTCCTTGTGTACCCCCCTTAAGTTCATCTTAGTAGACTGGAGGCAAGATAGACTCTAGTGCCCCCCCTCCCCCCCTGTTAGTCTGGGAGAGGTGCCATATGGTGGGTGGCCCTGGCAGGTGCCCACTGGGGCCATTGTTACAGCCCTATTCAGGCACACAGACCCCCTCCCGCACACACACACAGCCTTCCCCACTCACTCAGATCCCCCCACACAGCTAAGCCTTACACAGCTCTCCCCACACTCTCAGATATCACACAGTTCCCCCAGCTAAAATAGCTCTCCCACACACTCAGATACCCCCCACACAGCCCCCCTGCTTATACAGCTCTACCCACATGCTTATATCCCACCACACAGCCCCCATCATATTTTCCCCTCAGATATATGTCCCTTGCTCACAAACAACCCCCACTCAAAGCTCCTCCCACTAGCTCAGCTACCCTCTTCTCACACACTGATCCCCACGTACCCCACATTCTCACACACACAGCACACACAGACACAACTCTCCCTAAGCAGGTCTCTTTCCCCTATAGCACAGCTGCCCCACAATAAAATACATACACTGTGCTGCAGACACGTACAAACTAGCCCACCTTCCCCTCTCAGCCCAGTTCTTCCCTCTCAGCTGTCTCCACTAATCACCTGCTGACAGTGATGCATATGGAGTGTTCAGTGCATCTACGCTGACAGGAAGGGGGACAGACAGCGAGAGCCGTGAGCGCTGATCAGACCACACCACGCTCCCTGTCTCTGTGCCTGCTTTATCCTCATCAGTTGACCCACCCCTGCTCCCTCCCACCGGACAGCTGCACGGTGCCCCTGACAGAGATGTTATCCAGACTCAGTGGCAGTGCTGAACGGTGATACTGGAGCAATGGAGGAGGTGCCCCCTCTGGGCTTGGAGCCTGGCGGAAACTGACTCCATTGACACCAGTACTTCCACCACTGACTCAAACCCCCTCCCAGTAGTGCAAATATAAAACAATTTTTGTGGTACTGTGTGCACGCACCTAAGGCACGTGTGCAAAAAAAGGGTGTGGCCACATGCCACATGGGGTGTGTCCAATGCAAATAGGGGTGTGATACACATATGGGGGCCAGATGCACATATGACCCCAATAGCGCAGTGCCAGATACACATATGCAACCCATAGTGCCAGATATGCATATGTCCTCAATAGTGGAGTGCCAGATACACATATGCCACCAGTAGTGCCAGATACACATATGCCACCAATAGTTCCAGATACACATATGCAACCAATAATGCCAGATACAAATATGCCCCCAATAATGGAGTGCCAGATTCACATATGCCCCCACAGTGCCAATACAAATATGCCCCCACAGTGCCAGATAAAAATATGCCCCCACAGTGCCAGGTACACACATGCCCCCAGTCCCAGGTACACAAATGCCCCCAGTGCCAGGTACACATGCCCCCAGTGCCAGGTACACTTGCTCCTCCCTGACCCACTCACCGCTGCTGTGTTGTGTCGGGAAGGAGAGCACAGCTTGCAACTCTCTTGTGTCCCTCTCCTGTTTCTCTGGCGGCGGCGGCGTGTCTCTCAAATGAGGGGCTGGTTCGTGAGCCAATCAGAGCTCGTGGACAGGCAGCCAATCAAGAGCAGCAGCTGCAGGTCTGCGTGCTATGATTGGCTCATGAACAGGTGCCTTATTTGAGAAATGCCACCGCCGGATACACATGAGGGACACAGGAGAGCTGAACTCCGGTGGTGGTGGGTGCACAGGGCGGGCGGGCTGTGCAGGTGTCGGTGGCGCCCCCCTCTGCTGGGGCTGCCACGGTGCCCAGGGCATGCTCCCTGCTCGTCCCGTGCTAGTTACCTCTTTGCCTAGGAGCTGCTCCCCCCCGCCCCACTAAATATCTGCCACTCTACTTTAACACATGGGCGGATGTACTAAGCTGCGGAGAGTGAAAGTCAAAGATAAAGTACAAACTAACCTGATCCTGTCATTTTTCAAACACAGCATCTAACAGGCAGTTAGGAGCTGACTGGTACTTTATCTCTCTCCACTTTATCACTGTCAAAGGCTTATTATATCCCCCCGACAATACAATAGCTCCTTTCCTGGCACTCTGCTCCGCCCCCTGTGAGTGTGTACAGTCAGGGAGCAGGACACAGAGATGGCTCTGGAGTAGCTTCCCATTGTAAACTCTGCCAGCTAATCACAAACACGGCTGGCAGTCTCAGTAAGAGGAAACTCCTCCCCCTGTGGGACTGCCAGTCTAGAGGGTAATTAGCAGGAAGCCACAACACTGTGCTGATTTACTGGCTATAATGTGCTTCTAGGGGCAAAATACTGTGCAGCCCTGGAAGCTTTCACTGCAGTTGTGCAAGAGCAAAAATGCAGTGAATCTGATTCAGCTTAAGGTATAGAAGGAGGAAACGTCAATTATATATCAATTGTACTTAAATATTTGTGTGTCCTCATACAACTAGCTTCAATACACCATGCAGCTTAAGATGCCTGATGTGAGTGAAAAGCAAAGTCCTGTGAAACTCTGCTAGCATTGTCATCTTTTTTGGAGAAAATTAATCTTAGCTGCAATGCAACATGACCAGGATGTACTAGGAGATTGTGCTGATTAATTTGATATATGACACTTGTATATTGTGTGTGGCTGAGTCTGTATACGTAGCAGAAAAGAACGTGTATTGGAAAAGATCTGTGGCTGCTACAGTACACTGTAGCACTTCATATACTGATTAAGATACACAGTCATATACAGATTTACAAGTGTCACATATCAAATTAATCAGCAGTCTCCTGGTGTGTCCTACTTAGTAGCGCACGCAGGGGGGTTTCCGAGTACCTGGGAAAACCACCCTGATGAGCCAAATGTTTAATTTGTGAGATGGAGACAGCAGTGTCTCCGTCTCATCAAAAGCCGCAATCACGATTGCGACTGTGGAACTGCAGCAGAGAGCTACATAGCTCTCTGCACAAAGTCTAGGGGAAGCTGCTGGCTGCAGCAGCTCCCTCCCTCCTCACAGGACCATCAGTCCGCTGCTTCCACTTCCCAGCCCCTGTTGGAAGGGTAACTAGATGCTACCCTGGTGGTATGTATTTGTCGGTATGTATGTGTTTGTGTATGTATGTATGAATGTGTGTGCTATATATATATATATATATATATATATAGTGGCAGAGACAGCATGTTTCCATGTGAAAGTAATATGGAGGTTCCAGACCAGGTTTTGGAAGCAGTAGCAAAAACCCAAGTGTGTGATCAGCAGCACCTGGGATTTCCTGATATAAGGGTTTCTAGTGCAGAGTCACCTTGCTCTCGATGGTGGAATAGCTACCCGAGTAATAGTCCGGGTTGTGTGTGTTAGACTAGAGACCACTGGAGCCTATCAAGAGTCTGCTATGCTGTGAGTACCTGTATGCTACTGCTGTAATACCGACCATATGGAATCAACTTGCTATGTGGTGACCTGCTGTGCAAAATAAACACGAAAGTGTTCATCTAAGTCCCCGTGTGTGTGATCCTTGTCTCTCTCTCTCTCTCTCTATATATATATATATATATATATATATATGTACATATATATATATATATAGTGTCCAGAGGGCACAGGATCACGTTTTAGGTCAACGTTTCAGAATTTTTACTACAATTCTGATCCTGACGAAAGAATTGCAGTAAAAATTCTGAAACGTTGACCTAAAAACGGAATCCTGTGTTTGATTCATATGACATATGAGTGCCGACCTTTGGACATTGTATGGATTTTCGGCTACCTACGGGGACCAACTAATGGGAGGGCACTGATGCAAGATATACACACAGACAAGGAGTGCCGGCTCACTGCATCTGGTATATATATATATACATACACACATACCCACGGAAACCCCCCTGAATAAATCCTGCGTTTGCCCCTGGTCCTACTCACATTGTATTGCAACTAAGATACACTTTCGGTAAAAAAGACACAAAATAGACACACAATGGAAGCAACAGCTCATGGGACCTGACATGGGGGGTAATTCAGACCTGATCGCTGCTGTGCGTTTTCACCCAGCGGGCAATCAGCAATAGACCGTGCTTGCGTATGCACTGCAATGTGCACACACATCGGCAGGCAACGTGGTCAGCGACAGGATGGTGCAAAAATCTCGATTGCAAGGGCATTTGCAAGGTGGTTGACATGAAGAGGCCATTTGTGGGTGGTAACTGACCGTTTTCAGGGATTGTCAGGGAAAACACAGGAGCGCCCAAACGTTTTCAGGGAGGATGTGTGACGTCAGCTCCAGACCTGATCAGCCTCTTCTCATCGCACTGTAGGAGTAAGTCCTGGGCTGCGCACAGACTGTACACACTGGAAAAATCACTTAATGGTGAATGAGGTGCGAACGGATTTGCAGCTGTCCGCTGACTGAGGTTTTTTTTGCAGCTCGGCGTACACATGGGATCGCACACATGCACGGTGAATATACACTCCCCTTGGGCAGCGACTATCTGAATGAAGCACAAAAAATTTAGCAGCCCAACGATCAGGTCTGAAACACTCCCTCGGTGAGTGAGACTGAAGCAATGATTTTTTTAAATTATTATTTTCCTAAGGTTATAGGATTAACTCTCACAGGTGAAAATTAATCCTGTAACTTTAGTAAGGACAATTATGTTACAACACTAGCAACTATTATAAAATAAAAATCAATGTATATATAATAGAATACAGGTCAAGTATCCCATATCTAAATATTCCTAAATTTGGAATATTCCGAAAATACATAATTTTTTGAGTTTGACTATTATAGTGAAACCTTTGTTTTCTTATGGCTTAATGTATACAAACTTTGTTTAATACACAAAGTTATTAAACATATTTTATTGAATGACCTCCAGGCTGTGTGTATAAGGTGTATTTGAAACATAAATTAATTATGTGTATGTACACAAATGCACAAAATTATTAAAAATATTGTATAAAATTACCTTCAGGCTGTGTGTATAAGGTGTATATGATACATAAATGCAATCTGTGCTTAGACTTGGGTTCCATTGCCATGATACTGTATCTCATTATGGTATGCAATTATTCCAAAATATGGAAAAATCCGATATCTAAAATACTTCTGGTCCTAAGCCTTTTGGATATGGGATACTCAAGCTGTAATTTATAATTAATTGTATCTAATGTGACTTATTTTATGTAATAGTGAATACAGTATGTAGTGAACCCTGAACTACCCTATCCATAGCTTGCAAACACATTCAGCCTGATTCTGAGTCACATTCGATGCTGATATTTGTGCAAATGGTCAATTTATTTCAACTGAGCATTTGTCTAAGTCATTAAAAAGTTGTACTGTGCATGTGTCCCACAGCAATAACCATTCAGACTAGAGAGGCGCACTTGAGCATTTTTGATGGATTTGGATTAGATTTGGCTCCAATCCATTGTCCAGTCTGGATTTGGATTGGCCAAACTGCCGTGACTGGTTTTTGATTTTGATTTGCATTTTTTTTTAAATGTCAGAATTTGTACCTTTTTTTAGTTTCTAGAGTATTATTAACCTCTAACATTCATTTCCAGTCATTCTCAGACAATTTTGACCACCTCACATTTCACAATATTGTTTTCACAAATACTGGCTAAAGGCTGCAGTGAGCTGGCTAGTTACTAAGTGACAGAGAATAGGCACAAACACATGGCAATTTATAGCACTTGAAACATTGCCATTGCTTCTGAACGTGTATCTTGGTTCAAACTGTGCGGAGTGACAGGTCTTATAGATGCATGTGAACAAAGGGCCTAATTCAGCATGGATCGCTAGTCTGAGAAATCGCAAATTGAGCGATTATCGAATGACTGCGCATGCGTAGCATTTGCATTGTGCACGTAGGAGGGGTAATAGCGACAGAAATTGCATACTGATCCTAATCATAATGTAGCTGCTGTTTGACTGACAGGAAGACAGCGTTTCTGGGCAGAAACCAGCTGTTTTCTGGGTGTGTCAGAAAAAACACAGGTGTGCCCAAGCGTTTTTGGGGAGGGTCTCTGATGTCAGTGCAGACCACTTCCAGGCCGTCTCAGTCACAGATTACTGGCAGCCTCAGACAGTGGTGTAACTTCATCCCAGTTACCTGGAGGCAAGATAAATGTAGTGCCCCCCCTACAAGAAATTATTTGTAATTTAACTGACCCTTTCCCAATCTGTGAGCCATGGTCATTTTCCCTTGTGTGAGCCATGCCTGCCCTTTCCCTGTGTAAGCCATGGCCACCCTTCCCCTGTGTGAACAATGCCTACCCTTTCCCTGTGTGAGCCATGCCTGCCCTTCCCCTGTATGAGCCATGTCTTCCTTCTCACTGTGTGAGACACAGAGACAGAGAGACAAGGATAAGGAGAGAGAAGGGGAGAGAGAGGGAGGGGGGATAAAGACAGGGAGAGAGATAGATATGGAGAGAGAGAGACACAAAGGGAGAGAGGGAGAGAGACACAGAAACAGGGAGATAGAGGGGGAGACTGGGAAAGAGAGAGAGATACAGGGAGAGAGAGAGACAGAGATGAGTAGAGAGATATAAGGGAGAGAGACAGAGAGAGACAGAGACAGGGAATGAGACTAAGAGGGAGGGTGTATAAAGACAGGAAGAGAGACAGAGATGGAGGGAGAGTGACAGAGATGGAGTGAGAGAGACACAGAAACGGAGAGAGAGTCACAGAGATGGGGAAAGAGATACAGGGAGAGAGAGAGATAGACAGGGACACAGTGACGGAGAGGTAGAGACAGGGAGAGGGGGAGAGAGTGACAGGGAGACAGAGAGAGACGAGGGAGAGAGACATGGTTAGAAATGTAGAGACAGGGAGAGAGACAGATAGGGAGAGACAGAGAGAGATGAGAGAGGGAGATGGAGAAAGACAGGGAGAGATATGGAGAGACAGGGGGGTCATTCCGAGTTGATCGTAGCTGTGCTAAGTTTAGCACAGCTACGATCCTTAACTCAGACATGCGGGGGGACACCCAGCACAGGGCTAGTCCACCCCGCATGTCAGTGCCGCCACCCCCGCACAAATACAAAAGCATCGCACAGAGGCGATGCCTTTGTATTTGAGGAGTAACTCCCGGCCAGCGCAGCTCCTGCAGCTGGCCGGGAGTTACTCGTCACTCCCGCTGGCCGCAGCGGCTGCGTGACACGTCATACTGCCGCCGTGGGCTGCCTGCGTTGGCCGGACCGTTCCCCCTAAACGGTGGCTAAACGTGGCCATTCAGCCCCCTCCCGCCTACCGACCGCCTCTGTCTCAGAGGCGATCACTAGGCAACGATGACTGCCATGCGCAGGCGCACTGCGGCGCCGGTGCATGCGCAGTTCGAACCAATCGCACGGCTGTGAAGAAGTGCAGCGTGCGATCGGGGCGGAATGACCCCCAGGGAAAGGGAGAGAAACAGGGAGAGAGGAGAGAGAGCGACAGGGAGAGAGAGTGATGAGAGAGACAGGGAGAGAGATGCAGAAACAGGGAGAGACAGAGACAGGTAGAGTGAGACAGAGATGGGGATCGAGAGAAAGAGACAGGGAGAGAGAGAGAGACAGAGATGAGGGGAGAGAGAGAGATGAGAGAGAGAAACAGGGAGACAGGAAGAGAGATGCAGAGACAGGGAAAGGGAGATACAGACAGGGAGACTGAGAGAGACAGACAAGGGAGAGAGATGCAGAGACAGGGAGGGAGCGCGGACAGCACAGGATGAGGTGCATGGAAACTTCTGCTGCTCTGTGGGACGCTGGAGGATGAAGAGGGCACCGGGGGTGCCACACACTGGCGTTCCTCCTAATGTAGCGGCTGTTGTCTCACCATACATTTGGTTGGCTTCCCGGTAGAGGGGAGACTCCCAGTGCCCCCTGCACAACAGCGGCAATGTTTCTCCACACTTACCCTGCTTGTCTGCCATGGTGCCCGCTGGAAGCTGTGCTGGTCTCCGGTGCGGTGCTTCTTTCCAGTCCCGCTGTCTGGACTATATCCCCCTCTCTCAGTCAGGGTGGATGGTCATGGTGGCAGCTCCTCCCCTCTGTTCCAAGTCTCTGCTCTGCTCCTCCTGCTATTGTTTCCACCTCCCCATATCTTTCATTTTCCACAGCACTCATTTTATGTGTCCTCACTATCGGTGCCGCGGTTCCTGGTGTGTTGTTGAATGCACATTGCCATGGTTCCATTGTCCCATGTCTCCTATGCTTCTGAGTCTCGTGAGAGGGTTCTTTTAGTGACCTCTTCACCCCCACTGAGTATCCAAGTCACAGAGGAGCAGCGCCCCATCGATGCTAATTGGAGCTTCCCATTTGCTCGATGGATGTTCTATTGGTGCAAGAAGGGCAGGTTTAAGAGACAATGGAGGAGCCAGGTGCCCCCTTCAGTGCTGGAGCCCGGCGGCAACAGAATCTGTTGCCTGCGGGAGTTCAGTCCCTCTCCTCAGACCTACTTACATTTGCTCAGATGGCAAAAAATCTTCGATGTTCTGAAAATTGCGTATGCATCTGTGAATGGATAGCGATCTGCGATGTATTCGCAAATTTGCAGGGGGGGGGCGCTTTTTATTTCTGTCAGGGTGGAGCTTTTCTACTCGCAGGCAACTGCAATTTCTCAGATTAACAATCCATGCTGAACTAGGCCCAAAGCGCACTAAGGTGAAGCTCACCAAACTACAATTAAAAAGCAGAGTATAGCATAGTATACAGCAGAGTGCTCCAACACACAGTCACTATACATAGCATAGCCACTTGTGATTCTGGACATAGCACAGCCAATACCGCACAGTACAGTGCAGCATACTGCAGCATGCAGCGTGCCCCCATACACAATCACTTTATAGAGCACAGCCACAACATCCAGCAGTGTGCTGCATGCACCAAAGGTACTTTAAAGAAAACATCCACTTTTGAGTATGTAGTTTCTGCACAGCCAATACAGCAGTGTACAGAGCAACATGCGTTAGAGTGAAATGGTGCAGAGTCCCGGCAGCTGTGCCATATATAGAATTCATGTACCGCTAGAATACAACGCTGGGAGGATGGCATTTGACCTCGACGTGGGATCTGAATCTTGCGGGAACACCCAAGCTGCTGCTCAGAGAGACAGGGATCCCTGGAGTTATGAGCAGTCTGGATACCTTGAAATCCAGACCGCTCATCTCTGATTCAGACACATTGAGATGTTTTGTGGGCGTGCTATGGGAATGTCGCTGTATGCCACAATTTAATGTGATTTAAATTACATTATTTGTATGTGGTGTACCATGTACATCCAGTAACTAGTAAATTGCAGTCCTCCCTGAAGTCTAAAGGTAGAGGCTGCCATTAATGTAGATAAAGAAGCATACATATCAAGACAAGTTTTTTTCTGTGCATTTTTTTTTTGTTTGGAGTAAATTACCATCTACAGTACATTTCAGAACGTTTGCTTTCTTAATAGTGCTATTACTAGAAATTGCTTACAATTTAATTTTACAATTCACAAACCAGGGGTGTTGCCTCAAAGAGAAAGCCATATCAATGGGGGGATGTCTTCGAGAGGCAAAGGGTGACAGGAGAGATAGGGTGATGTAGAGATAGTGAGACATAGATGAGGTAGAGGGTGAAACAGTGGGGGACAGGGAGATATAGATTGAGACAGAAAGGCAGTGTGTGAAGCGGTAAAAGTGACAGGAGAGGCAGTAAGTGACAGGGAGAGGATGATGTGTTAGAGAGGCATAGGATGACAGAAGAGAGGTTAATGGGGAGATAGTGACATGAGAGAGGCAATGGGTGACATACAGAGGCAGTGGGTTACAGGGAGAAGCTAACAGGAGAGAGTGCTGGAGAGGCATTAAGTGAGAAGGTGATAGGTTAGAGAGGGTTATGGGGAGATATTGAATCAGGGGAGAGTCAGATGGTGAGGCAGTGTGTGATGGTGAGATATACTGGGAGACAGAGAGGCAGCAGGTGACAGGGAGAGGAAGAGGGTGACAGAAGAGGGTTACATGGAGAGGAAGTGGATGATGTCAGGGAGAGACAGAGAGTAATGGGAGAGATAGTGGGTAACAGGGAGAGGGATATTGGAGAGGCTGTGGGTGTTGACAGGTATAGGAAGTGGGTAATGTCAGGTAGAAGATGAAAGGCAGTGGGTGAAAGGTAGAGGCAGTGGGTGGGAGGCACTAGGCTGGATCGGAAAGGGGCAGTGATATTGTGGTGGAAGGGGGGACACTAGGCTGGAGAACAAGGTATATTGGGCTGAATGAGGGGGGCACTGTGACTGGACTGGCTGGGGGGTCTTGCTAATGGGCAGCTAGATGGGGCAGTGGGTTGGTTGAGGATGGGAAATTGGGAGACACAGGGCTGGCAGGGTAATAGACACTGGGATGGAGGAGCCATTGAGATGTGTGGGACACTGGGCTGGATAAGGGGCACTTTGTGAATTGGGGCACTGGGCAGAATGGAGAGGGGCAGTGACATAGGGATGGAAGTGGGGAACACTTGGCTGAATGAGGGGGAATCACTGTGATTCGCTGGGTGGGTCTAGGTGGGAGGACAGTGAGATGGGTACAGTGGACTGGTTGAGGAGGGAAGGGGCAGACACTGGGCTAGTAGGATTGGAGACACTTAAATGGGTAAGTCAGTAATGGTGGGGGACACTGGGCTGGAGAAGGGAAGACACTAGGATGGGAGCACTGACCTTCTGCTCCATTTCTGCTTAGCCTCCCACACTGGCTGCAGATGCACTCTCACACAGCAGCCTCCTGAGCAGTGCTTCTGCTCTGGCTGATGATTCTATTACAGTGTTTCTTGGATGGCTGCCTTTCCCTGGTGGTGTGGGGTGGTGTAGTGCTGTGCTGGTGGAAAAGAGACTACTGCAGGAAGGGAGAAGGTGACAGGCCAATTTGGATCAAGCCCAGCTGGCGAATCAGAATGCAGGGGCTGATCAGTCATACCTGCCATGGGGAGGGCTGACAGCCTAACTGACAACTAGTAGCTACATCTCATCCTGGTGGTACTGGCTAGTGTATTGGTGCACATGATCCTATACAGACAAGAGGGACATATGTCTTGGTGACTCCCTTCACTGAATCTGACACTGTGGATGCCTTTGTCACACTTACCCAGTCTAGACAATCCATTTTCAGCAGCTTACTCATTGCAATGGTTTATGGTGATTCGCTGGTCTAGTCCGCTAGTGTTGCTGGAGCCCCTGCTTCCATATTGCATTGTCTTCATCTGTACTGAATATGAGCACATGCCTAAAGTTATTTACAGAATCCACCATGATGTCAGTGGGTGGTGCTTGTTGCTTCAGGACTTTAAAAAAAAGCCTTGTCCCATTTATCACTGCTTGATTATTGCAAGTGTTTTGGTATTTCTGTTTTGTGACTATTTTGACTGTTTTTTGGCTGTACTGTACTTTACTATTCTGCTGTTTTCTTTTGCCTGAAATAACAAGTAAAGTTGTTCGCAGACCCCTATTTTGGTTTTCATTTAGCCAAAACAATCCTCTGTGTTTTGTTTTTGTTTTCCAGCATTGGCAAAACCATGAGTTTTGGTTTTGGATAGGGACTTAAAATTAAAATTGCTAAAAACAGCTAAAATCATGTAATTTGGTCTTTTTTGTGTATTTTTCACTATTAATAACCTCAGTAACATAAATTTTCATTAATTTCCAGTCAATTTTGACCACCTCATAGCTCACAATATTGTTCACTAATATACTGTAGTCCAAAGGATGGCTGGCTAAACGAAGCAACAGAACAGTGGCACAAATTACTCTAAAAAGTAGCACAGCAGTGGCAGACAGGGTGGCAGTTTACAAACTATACATACACTGAAACAAGCATGTTTTGAAAAGAATATGCCTCAGTGCAGTACAGGGAAATGTGGATGGATTATGTAGAGGTAGGCAGGTAAATAATTGATTGATTGATTGATTGATTTATTGATGATTGATTATTTAATTGATTGAAAAAAATGGATTCATTTAATTAATTGATTGATTTCATTTTTTTAGAAATGTAAAAAGACAGCAATGTTTTGCAGCAACTACTAAAAGAAAAGGCCATAAAAGAATATAAAGTTAATAGCAAAGGATTTCTATGAAAGAGGAGCCATGAAAAAAATAGCTGCATTGCAGAGCTGTAAACTCCCAATCAGTCTTTGTTACACACTAATAATTATTAGGAGGCTGACCTGCAGGACATACTACTGCCTTCCCCCTCCTTCTTAGTTAGGTAATACACCACTGTAGTATAATTATGAGATGCATAGGAGATTCTGAGTATGAGGGATATTACCATGTTTTTTTCTCCTTAATCTAGTCCACAAGTGGTGCATTCATTGCCATATTTGGAACATCAGACTCACACATAGCTTTCATGGACTCTCCTCAGCGATTGGAGACAAAGTTTGTTCTTCAGACTTAGTGTTCTTTTTTTAGGCATTTTTGGCATCTCCCTCTGGTCACTGCCATTGGTGTGTGTCCTGTCTGTGCATTTTTTTAAATGCCTCAGGACCTTATTCGGAGATGGACGCATATTGCTGCATATGCAGCTGATGCTGGCAAACTGCGCTGCAGACCGCTGATGCAACAAACTCTTAATGAGCTCCTCAGAGCCCACAGTCCCACACACTCTCCCTCTGTTCACTTCCACTGGTTTATGTCCTGTTGGTGCATTTTGTTTTAATGTCTCAGAGAATACAGTCCCACTCTCTCTGACTTCTTCTGTGAAATGGCACCTGAATCACAATGCAGGGACTTTATGTAATCTAAAACACGTGAGATCCAAGACCAGGAAGATAATGTGTTGCCTTGATTTCGGGTCCAAGTCTGGTGGGAAGACCCATACTGGGACTCATATCTACTCATAACGCAGAGGTTCAGGAAGGGGAGGGTTTCCTAGAAACTGAACCAGCTCATCTCTACTTACAAGCAGCAGCAATGGTATCATTTAGTCTGCCCCTGAACTCCAGTTGGCTGGTTTCACACAAGTCTGGGGGTTGGCTAAATGACAAATAACAGGCTGAAGTGTGTGGCATGCTGCTGTGGCAGCTGATTCCCTGGGAAGGAAGCCAGGACATATGTTACATACAACTTCACATGTATGTCCTGGCCAGCTCCCCCCTGCACATTTGTGATGTGACTGCAGCCCGGGGGCAGCAGCAGCTGCTGTACATAAGTGTTTCAATATTGTTTTCGGGTTTTCACTAAGTATGGGACTGTTTCGCTGTAAACTTATCTTGGCAAGGACTGTCGACTTTTTTAAAACTATTTAAAAGTTCACTGTCACTTACAGACCTCCATGTACTCCCTTGTTCTAGCCACAATAATTCACCTCTATCTTTATAGGCAGTGTCCGACAAATTGTAGGGACTAACACAAGATGGCTGTACCCAATTTGGACTCCACAAAAATGACCACTGTCAGCCAAGCAGACGGCAACTATTGGAAACTACAGTAGCTGGATAACTAAAAAGGGAATAGAGCTTATCCAAAAGGTCTCCTGTGTAAAAGGAAAGAGCCACTGAGCATTACAGAGCAGTATCCCATAGAATCAGTACAGTGTGGCCTATTGAGAGAGCTCCTCTATGCCTGACAGAGGGCCTAATTCAGCATGGATCGCTAACTGAGAAATCGCAAATTGAGTGATTATTGAATAACTGTGCATGCATAGCATTCGCATTATGCACACGCAAGGGGTAATAGTGACAAAAATTGTCTACTGATCCTAATCGCAATGTAGCTGCCGTTTGACTGACAGGAAGCTGGTGTTTCTGGGTGGATAACTGCTGTTTTCTGGGTGTGTCAGATAAAATGCAGGCTTGCCCAGATGTTTTTGTGGAGGGTCTCTTCTGACACCTGCGCAGGCCACTTCCAGGATGTCTCAGTCGCAAATTACTGGCAGCCTCAGACCTACTTACATTTTCTCAGACGGCAAAAAATCTGCGATGTTACGTAAATTGCATATGCCTCAGCAAATGTATAGTGGTCTGCAATTCATTTGCAAATTTGCGGGGGGGGGGCTTTTTCTTTCTGTCGGTGTGGCACCTTTCTACTCACAGACAACTGCAATTACTCAGAATAGCGAACCATGCTAAATTAGGCCCTGAGCTGACATTTCAAGATATTATTGTTTTTGAAAGGTAGACTCTAAATTCAGGTGAATGCTACAGTATATAACGAGATACAGACATCTTTAAAGTAAGAGGCAGTTAGCTGTGTTACCCACTGAACACTGGCAGTGGTACGGGTTACTAAAATAAATGTATTATTTGTTAAAGTGTATTGATAATCTGAGTATGTCTGTGGTAATAGGGACAAACAGTACAGGTAAGGTTCAATAGTGCAGTAAAGTATGTTAGCATTGTGAATATGAGTAATACTGGACAACAAGGTTTTGACTAGATATGTGCGCCATACCATCTTTGTAGGATTTGGATTTGGCTCTGATTCATTGTCCGGCTTTGCATTTGCCAAACCGTCATGATTGGTTTTGGATTTGGATTTTTTTTCCAAAAATTTACAAAAAAGCTAAAATCACTCAATTTGGACCTTTTTTTTGTTCCAAGAGTACTATTAACATCAGTAACGTTAAATTCCAGTTATTTCCAATCAATTTTGACCACCTCTCAGCTAACAATATTGTTTTCCCCAATACTGGCCAAAGTCTGGCTGGGTGGGTTGGGTACAGTGTGTGTCAGATATAGGGGTATATTCAATAACTGTCGGAAGCTGCCATCTTGTCGGAAAGACAGCAGCTTCCGACAGAAATAGGTTGGAAGGGGTTCCGACCTATTCAATAGGGGCTGATTTTTTCCTACAAGTCGGGAATTCCCGACTTGTCGGAAAACACGTGGATCAGCAGAATAGACGCCGATCCACGTGCTTCTGTCGGAAATGGGGCCAAATCCAACAGGTTTTGGCCCCCTTTCCGACAAACTCAATCTGACTTGAAAACAAGTCGGATTGAGGTGAGGAGAGGAGCGGTGCTGCGGGCGGATGGGGAGCTGAGATCTGTGGCCGGCGGAGGAGCAGGCTGTGGGGTGACATGTCTGCAGCGGCGGGGGGAGGCACTGCAGGGAGAGAGGTGCCTGGCTGTCCCCGGACAGGCACCTCTCTCCCTGCAGTGCCTCCCCCCGCCGCCGCAGACAAGTTCCCCCGCTGCCAGCCCCTCCCGCCGGCCACCAATCTCTGCTCCCCCCGCCGCCCGCAGCACCTCTTTTCCTGCAGTACCTCCCCCGGCCGCTCCCCACATGTCCCCCGCAGCCAGCCCCTCCCGCTCATGGCCACCGATCTCTGCTCCCCTGGTCGCTGCTGTCAGCACATCCACAGCCGCTGACAGCAGCAGCCTGACAAGACCCTGTAAATGGCCAAATCCGACAGTCGGATTTGGCCGCCCATTGAATAGGGATTGTCTGATCCATTCCGACAACTGCATGTCGAAATGGATACGACTCTTATTGAATATTCCCCATAGTGTGGGTTGGATACAGTAAGGGATACAATACAGGTTGTATGCAGTATGGGGGTAAAGTCAGGGTTGTATACAGTGCTTGTTGGATATTGTGTAGTTTGTATTTCAGTGCAGGATACTGTGCAGGTTGGATGAAGTGCGGGATACAGCGTGGGTTGGATACAGTGCATGTTGCATACTGTGTGATTTGGATACAGTGTGGGTCGGATTTAGTGTGGGATATATTACTAGTTAGATACAGTGTGGGATACAGTATTAGTCAGAAACAGTGCAGGTTGGATACAGTGTGGGTTGAATACACCAATACTGCACTTACTGTAACAGTGGATGCCGGTGGTGTCCTTAGTGAGGGAGGGAGGCAGTGCAGGGGTGCTGGCATAGTCCTCAGATCATGGTTGCTGGTGTTGTCGGTACTGCTGGCTGTATCAGCAGTGCGGTGGTGCCAGGGGTGTCCTCACTGCAGGGGGCCCAGCAGTGTCCTCAGTGTAGGGCTGACAGTGATGTTGGTACTGCTGGTGTGCTGGTGGTGTTAGCAGTGATGGTGATGTCCTCAGTGCGACAGTGATGGCAATGTCTTCAGTGGCGGTGTTGTTGGTACTGCTGGGGTGCTGGCAGTGTCGGAAGTGCAGGAGTGTCAGCAGTGAGCCCATTAATTTCAGTGGGATTTCTTGAAATTGGCACCCGAGCCAAAACCACGAGATGCAACAGCAGGATCTCGAGGTTTTGCCTCAAATACTGATCCAATATAGCCAGCCAGATCCGAGCCCTGGTTCGATTGCCTCGGATCCCGGAAGTTCGGAGCAGTTCAGATTTCTTAAAATCCAAACTGCTCATCTCTAGTTTTGACAGTTTGTTTTGTAAATCATTTTCTAGAGATTAGCCTTGCAAAGCCATGTGAGTCCATTCCTATAATAGCTACAGTAAGTGTCTGGGAATGTACCAATACTTGTGAGTAGGGAGGCCAATCCCGGTATCGGGATCGTCGGGATCCGGGGATTTGGGCCCAAAAATGCCGGGATTTGAATCCTGGGATTGGAGCCTCCAATCCCGGGATTCAAGGGATTACAGTGCGCATGTGCGGGAGGGGTGGTAGCAGCGCGGGACGGCGGGAGGGAGGGTGGGTGTAAGTAATAACACTTACTATTAGGCGGGCGGCCGCGGCAGCCATGGACAAGCTGAACGCGGCGGCACTTCAAATGCAGCGCCGGCCACCAGCCAATCAGAGCTGGCGGACCGGCAGCCAATCAGGGAAGCTGCCGCAGCAGCGGCAGCCAATCAGGAGCGACTGCTGCGGCCGCTTCCCTGATTGGCTGCCGGTCCGCCAGCTCTGGTTGGCTGGCAGCCAGCGCTTCATTTGAAATGCCGCCGTGTTCAGTGTGTCCATGGCTGCCGTGGCCGCCCGCCTAATAGTAAGTGTTATTACTTACACCCACCCTCCCTCCTGCGCCGCTACCAACCCTCCCGCGCCGCTACCTACACCCTCCCTTACGCACCACTACCTACACCCACCCTTCCGCACCGCTACCTACCCCCTCCCTACCTCCCGCACCGCTACCTACACCCTCCCTCCAGCACTGTTCCCTACAACCTTCACTGGCCCCTACTGCAATCCCGGGAATCCCGGGATTGACCGTTTTTCAATCCCGAATCCCGGGATTGAAAAAACGGCCCGAGAATGGCCTCCCTACTTGTGAGGCTAATCTGACTCATATCAGTGTTATCAGTGCAATTATGTAGTTTACAGCAGTTAAAAGGGCCTTATTCATAGATGTACTGTACTGTATGCATACACGATGATTTGCGTACATCTCTAAAGATATGAGATATGCACATGTGGAGATGCCACACTGCACATGTGCAGATCTCATTCTGCGAGAATGCTTACAGTGCCCCTTAAGCTGGTGGATGATTGATATGCTGTAAGGGCAGCAACGAAACCATAAGCCAAAACTGAGGCATCAGTTTTGTGGGAGTGCAGAGGCCAGTGTTTGCATCTTCCAATGTAAATTTACTGACCTTGGCAGTGGAGATGAAGAAGCCTTTCTGAGTAACTTTAAGGTGGTTACAATGGTGATCTGATGCTGCGTCTTCGAATGCAGCACTCAGAACTGCAATGCCGGCAGTGGGCTTCTTTTGCCTTCAGAAGCCTCCTTAGCATATTTTCACACGGCAGCTGCATAAAAAGACACAGCTGCTGTGCTTTTAGCCTACAACTCTAAATAAGGTTCAAAGTATTCTGATATTTAGATCATTGCATAAAGAGCTGCCTACCTTAACCTATACCCCTTTGTTGAATAAACATTCCATGGTAGTTGCGGCAACAAAGATTGTTTATCTAATATCAACAAAGGTTTGAGGTGTCAATCTCCAGTGGGCAAATACTAATCCATCATGCTACTCTCAAGACTCATGTGGAGGCACTGCCACCAGAAGGTAAGAGACACAGTGAATGCATGTATGACCACTACTCACCAGTGAGTGCGGTTAGGTCAGTGACTGGGGAGACACTGGTTAGTTTTATAGCCAGATTTACTCACATAAAAATGCTAAGAATAATACTGTACAACTATGGTTTTAAACATTATTAGAATAATACTAAGATTTTTTAATTTATAAAAATCCAGAGTATACTGAAGTATGAGAGGAGAGGCTTTGCCTCCCCAGCCTACCCTGACTGCACATCACTGCTACTCAACTCACTGACCTTACCAGCGGTGTGCTGAAAATGGTGCTACATTTAATTATGAAGTACTAACATAGGAATAATTTGGACAGGGCTAGATTCAGTAAACTCTGGATCAAATAGATTCATGCCTCCCAACTTTTTAGAGCCCAGGGACGGGACGCCCCCATGACCTGAAAATGGGGTGTGACTTATGATGGGAGGGATGTGACCTTCCGGCATTTTGGGGAGGTGCCCAGCGCTCCCTGAGCAGCTGGACAGCCCCTGTACCCCTCCCAGCATTGAATAGATGCTGTGCGCATGCATGGCATCTATTCAGGGTTGTCTCACTACTTTGCAGAGCAGAGCAGTTGGTGATGAAAGCCTCTCCAACTGCCCCCTGTCCACGGGACAATGCTGCCCGTGGGTGAGACAGCAGGACAGTGTCCGAATAGCGGAACTGTCATGCTGAAATCAGGACAGTAGATTAATAGTTGCTCTATCTGTACATTGTACTGTAGAATATCACTGGAAAAAAAACTTTAAAAAAAATAAATGATTGGATAGGATAATGGCACAAAAAAAAAATTATTCAATTACTTTGGGCTTTAGGTGAACTGATGTTGGAAATGTCTCCTGTACAGTATCTCTTGAGCAAACACAAATATATGTGTTTTTTTTACGTTTGTATTATGAAATATATAATGCTTACCTTTTTTGAAAATTACCTGAAATTTGCAAATGTATCCATTAAGAACATATTTAGATATACTCAAATTACGCCACCCATTATTTCCCTAATACTGTACAATACTGCTAAATGCACAGAACAGGTATAGTTCCACAATGTTCAGAATATAAATAGCTCATTAAGTGACCCTACACAGTGTAATGTGAACTTGGACAGATTAAATATGATTATTATCAAGAATAATGGCTGGTAGAGTAGCTATTATTTCCACTGAATCTTTTTATGTGAAATAATAAAACTCAGAGGATATTCTAATTTTTCAAATATAATAGCCTGATGTTTTTTTCTAATCTGTCATGTTTCCTACACCCTTTTGGTAGAGGAGGAATTGTATCGGAAAGTGCAGTGATATATGTTCACATGGGCTTTTCCTGTAAATTAAGAATAAAAACTTCAATATCTCCTGCAGAGCAATGATTTGTGTTTCTTCACACATTATGCTTTCATCACATACAATATCCCTTTGAGAAAATAAATGTAAATGCACATGCATGGTGTTGAAGCCTCTATGCCATTTTCAATCCCATATAAATAATTGCAGTAGCTCCGGAGTGAGATCTTGTCTCCTGCCTTGTATTTCTTCACCAACTATTTCACTTTCTAGTACAATATTTTTATTATACCTTTTTTAAACTCAAAAAGATTGTAAAAAAAAATCATGTAGACATCAGCCATTTTTTAAGCAATTAGTTTAATTTAATTTCAATTTAATTTCAATTTAATTTCAATTTAGTTTCAATTTAATCTAAGGGTAGACAAAGAAATTAAATATGTTGTCAAAATCAAAGGTTTTTTTAAATTGTTTTCTTTTTACACTAATGTTACTTCTTCAACCATGTCATATATCAGAAACATTTACTTACATATATATCCATACCTACTCGCATTATATAATTGTGTTTTAGATGAGTTTTTTGAAGTATGTAAAACTCAATATGAGTTTAAAGATTGTTGGTTCAAATTCAAAACAGTTGGCTGTATGGGATTGGGTATGAAATGTTAACATTCATCACATAGGACAGTGATGAAACATCGTCATGTCAGAATGGTGACATTTCATTCTGTTGGTTCAGTGGTGATAAAACCTTCTCCTGGCAGCTCCAGTAGCATTTTCCAGGTCCCCGCAGTCATGTGTCATCACTTCTGGTTCAGACTTCCAATCTTATGGCTTTCCAGTAAGTATTTATCCTCTATCCGTTACCCTAATCCCTACCCATAACCTACCCTCTAGTGTCTAACCCTAATCTCAGAACGATGTGTAGCCTGCTGCAGGGACGTGCAGTCAGGGGAGGCAGGGGAGGCAGTGCCTCCCCTGCCATATTCTGGTAAGATGATTAGAATAAATCAAAGAAGATATTTTTAACGCAGATTCTGTGTTACAAGTAACTTCTCTGTATTATTCTAGTGATTTTTTCTGTAAAAATAAACGAGCTTCACTGGATGGGAGGCAGCGAGAGCGCTGCCGCCCACTGACAATATTAAACTGTGTGAAGCAGGGGGCGGGGCCACGGCCGATGGCAGGAAAAGGCCATTGAAAATAACGAGGGGATGAGGCACCTCTCTTTCTGCCTCAATGACATGACTGCAGGGACGGATCAAGAGGAGGCGTGACACACTGCTGTCTGATCCGCCCTGATTGGATGGACTGGTTTCTGCTGACCAGCCCCTCTGCATCCGCCCATACATAACTACTTTGGTGGGGCTCGGCTGCCCGGTCCCTATATCCTCATGCTCCCCCATTCTGTGTCCTCCCCTGCTGCCTCCGCTCCGTGTCCTCCCCTGCTCCTCCGGCTCACCCGCTCTATGTCCGCCCCTGCTGCCTCCGCTCCTCCGCTCCGTGTCCTCCCCGGCTCACCCGCTCTGTGTCCTCCCCTGCTGCCACCGCTCCCCCATTCTGTGTCCTCCCCTGCTGCCTCCGCTCCGTGTCCTCCCCAGCTCCGTGATCCTCCGGCTCACCAACTCCGTGTCCGCCCCTGCTGCCCATTCTGTGTCCTTCTTCGTGCTGCAGAAGTGTAGCGCTGATCATCATCATCAGCAGCGCTCCTTCCCTTGTGAACTGATGCTATGGAAGGGGATGTCAGTCCTAGCTGACAGAGGAGCCAGAACAGGACAGGCTTGCAGAGGGGAAGGTATTGTGACTGTCTCTGCGGATAGGAGTGAACTTCTGTTACTGTAAGTTCAAGCCCTAAGGGAGTTGGGAGGGGGGAGGGGGGATGGGGCAGGAGCTGAGGAAGGAAGGGGGCATTGAATATTTCTCATCACTTTTGATTGAGTGATGTCACTCTCATGTCAGTGCTGAATTCAGGGCTGTGTCCTGGTCCTGTCTCCTCTCTCTCCTGTCACCCCTGTGCTGGCCCTGTCTCCCCTCTCACTTGTCCCTGTCACACTTGTCCTGTCCCCTCTATCCTGGCCCTGCCACCCCTGTCTTGTCCCCTGTTTCCTGGCCCTGCCACCCCTGTCTTGTCCCTTCTATCCTGGCCCTGCCACCCCTGTCTTGTCCCCTCTATCCTGGCCCTGCCACCCCTGTATTGTCCCCTCTATCCTGGCCCTGCCACCCCTGTCTTGTCCCCTCTATCCTGGCCCTGCCACCCCTGTCTTGTTCCCTCTATCCTGGCCCTGCCACCCCTGTCTTGTCCCCTCTATCCTGGCCCTGCCACCCCTGTTTAGTCCCCTCTATCCTGGCCCTGCCACCCCTGTCCAGTCCCCTCTATCCTGGCCCTGCCACCCCTGTCCAGTCCCCTCTATCCTGGCCCTGTCACCCGACTAGTCAGTCCCCTCTATCCTGGCCCTGCAGCCCCTGTCCAGTCCCCTCTATCCTGGCCCTGCCACCCCTGTCCAGTCCCCTCTATCTTGGCCCTGCCACCCCTGTCCTGACCCGGTCACCTCTGTCCTGGTACTGTTAACCCTCTCTCCTATCCCTTTGTGCTGGCCCTGTCCCCTCTGTTCTGGTCCCCCTGTCATGGTTCTGCCTCTGTCACATCTATCTTGTCCCTGTCATCTCTGTCCTGGCCCTGTCACCACTCTATCCTGTCCCCTCTGTCCTGACCCTTTCACGATGTCCTGGTCCTGTTCCTGTCACCTCTATCTTGGATCTCTATCTTGGTCCCGTCCTTTCTGTTCTTCCCCACTGTACTGTCCCTGTCATTTCTGATTTGGCCCTGTCACTTCTGTGCGGGCCCTGTCACTCCTTTCTCCTGCCCCACCCACACCGACCAGTGCCTCCCCAGCCATTGACCTCACCGCATGTCACTGGCCTGCTGACCCGATGGGTGACGGGACCTTGCAATGGCAAGTGCATACATACTTGCATGATGCAGGGAATGATGGCACAATCTAAAATGCCATGCTGCATTCGGCAGCATGGCATTTTCAGTGATATCTTCTGGTTAACCTTGCAGGGCCGACCCGAAGATGTCACCTGCAACTGTGGGAGCGTGCAAATTCGCCATACATACTATAAAATTTGCCTGATTTGTCATTCCGATTTGCTCAGGTTTGGTAAATCAGGATGATATTTTTCTAGTGTTTCCACCCTAACTTTGCCCCATAGCCTAACCCTTCTGCCCACAACCTAATCCTAATGTTGACACTCTGTCAATGTTAATATTTCGCTGTCAACATTTTAACAATGACAATATCATAACTGTTAACATTGTAGTGTCGACATAATGGATTTCGACATAGTTATTGTTGACCTTACATATGATTACATATTCCAGTAAAGCTAGGTTAATATGGTATCAGTATATACTGTAAATAAAGTATAATAATAATATAGAGTAAAAGCTACCTAATCTCACTGCTCAGAAAGTCACAGAAAGGAAAGTAATATTGGAAATTAGAATGATTAGATGTAATAATGGGCTAATGCAGTAATCAGTAAAGGACCGTAAATTTTGACTGGAAAGAATATGATATAATAGTGAAGAGATAAGTCTTGTAAGTTTTGTAGACAGACCTTGTATTTACAAAAAAGTGGTTGTTTGTTATGGAAGACAAAAGAATTAAAGTAGCAAACATCTTATACACCACCCACATTGGCAAGGAATCACTGACACTTTTTAGTAGTAGAGGTCCTGCTACACATACTAGAATGCCATGTACAAAAGTGAGAAGCCTTTACGTATGTTCAGTCATCTTTGGAAACTTCCCATGAACCACTTTCTTGCTCTGAGACTAGGTGTTTCTCCTCCAAAATAGTCACAGTGTTGGCTGAAAAGATATTGGGTCTTCACAGAATCTTGAGGAGAGTCTATGGATATCCATGCTATGTTTGGGTCCAAGATTTCAGATTCTAAAAGTGTAATTATATAGAGGAGCATCCTTCTACAGTTTGTCAACCATTTGTATATGTGCAGATTAGTTAAAATTATTTTAGACAGAAATTGAGAATATTTATTTGGAAGTTGGTAATCTGCAAGAGGGTATGGAGGGTAATGGTGGACATGCAATAATAAGGATACAATGATGAATGAGTTGGACTTGAACAAGTTAGTGAAGATGATTGTGTTACAGTAAGGCAGCCACTAGCATTACAACTTCATGCCCATGCTAAGTGTATTGTTATGCCTGGACAAAAGTTTAACAATGCCAACTCTAGCATGTGGAATTCTTTATCCTTAACACAGACGTTTATCAAGGCTTAGTTAATGGGCAGGATTTCTGTAGTACAACCTCAGGTAAATGTTTCCTTTCAGGTACCCGGCGTGGAACTTTGAATTTTTCTTTGAATGGCCAGCAGTGTCCAGACGAATGGAGTACTTTTGGTGAGCGCTAGTGGTGACAGGAAAAAATAATCTGTCAACACTGACTGCTGCGGATCATGTGGGCCTATTTTCAATGTGAGCCTGGAGCTTCCGCTCCACCTGCCCCATTGTCAATCCTGCCCTGGATTTTTACATAGCAGATGCGTCTCTCAGTATGCAGCAGCTGTTTGATAATAAGCTAATGTCGCAGAAGGCGTCTTCTGTGAATAGATGCCTCTTGCAGGATTCTCTGATCCATTGCTGCATTTGAGGTTGCTGCACTAGATCATCTGTGTGAACATTGATCATCTGAGTAAACCTCAGTTTGCTTATGATGGCCAGGAAATTCATCTGCTGAACCATTGAAGCTGCATCCAAACTAGCCATTGGCTTCAGCATGTACAGAAAACGGGGCTGTTATGACCATGTTTTCTGCAGTGCTGCCTGTCATCACCCCAAACACCAGCAGCATGTCAATCATGCTGTAGCATTTAATTTGGGGCACGGTGAGCAACATTCCAGCCCCGAATCTGCACATGTGCAGTGCGACTCTTGTGCATGAGCACATCCCAAAACATCAGAGATGCACATTAATATTGAATTAACAGACTTTAATCTCAAAATTAGACCCTAACTCCATAATAACATGAGGCAACCAGTGGCGTCACTATGGGAGTGCGGGCTGCATCTGGGTGTCACCTGCTGCAGGGTGACACTAAAATGCTGACTCCTCCTCAATAACAGGAGCTAGGTGCTGCACTGTAACTTTGCATGCAGCATTAGGTGCCAAAATGTATAGTAACACCCCTGGATTCAATTATACCCAGTGAATAAATTAAATTTAAATACAGGTTTTATATAGCAAAAATAATTAAGAGACTTCTTAAACGTAAAGAGATTCTCAAGGACAAAGTCATCTAAAGGGAGGCTGCCCAGAAACTTTTGTAATATAACTGTACCTGTAGGTATGCATGTGTGTAGTGGATGTGGTGGTGATTCATTCAGTATATTCACTAGTTAAGTCTTGAAAAAGGATTAAAAAAAGAGAAATAATTAGTATAATGGGTCTTATGAGAGAAGGTCTGAGCAGTGCAGAGAAGTAATCATTTCATGGCATATACTGTATCATTAATAAGAACTAATCCTGACTTCCCTAATAGGATTTAGAGCTTTTGGTTCATAAATAGTGCATCAGGTGGAACATTATTATTACCTCTTTTTCTTTTTTTCTTTTTGATGAGTCTTTCTGTAGATTCTGAAAAACAAAACAGAAAATACACAGACATACACAGGCACACAGACAGAAACACATACACAGGCACACAACTACACGGCAAAACACACAGATTTACAGATACCAGCACACACATACGATTCTATCTGTGAAGTGTGTTGGGAGCAGTTATACATCTACTGCATATGGGGGGTAATTCAGACCTGATCGCTCACTAGCTGTTTTTTGGCAGTCCTGCGTTTGCATAGTCGCCGCCCACCAGGGAGTATATTTTAGCTGTGCAAGTTTGCGATCGCATGTGCAGCCGAGCGGTACAAAAAAACTTTGTGCAGTTTCTAAGTTGCCCAGGACTTACTCAGCCACTGCGATCACGTCAGCCTGTCCGGGGCCAGAATTGACGTCAGACACCTGCCCTGCAAATGCCTGCGTTTTTCCAATTACTCCCTGAAAATGGTCAGTTGCCACCCACAAATTACTTCTTCCTGTCAATCTCCTTTCTTCGTAAAACCCATCGCACAGCAACAATCCACTTTGTACCTGTGCGACGAGCCAGCGCATAGCAGTGCATACGCATGCGCAGTACTGTCCTGATCGCAGAGCTGCAAAAAACGCTAGCGAGCGATCAGGTCTGAATTACTCCCATGGTCTGCAAAGCACATTTCAGGGCACACACCTGTTTTCCAGTGAGCACTTACAGTAGGTGTGTAGGAAGCAAAAAATAAGAAGTGTCAGTGGCACATACTGTATATGAAATATAGCTTTTTATAAAGTACAGATGTGTCCACTTACACCTTTTCTATTTTGCTTAATTTGGCACGCCAGACATAGCACGGCTAAGTTTTTTTTTAAGAGTAGCCAGTGGATAAATGTTAAAATTTTTGTTTGCCATAATAGAATATGTATACAGTAGCATACTATTTAAAAAAAGCAAATTAAGAAAAATCACAAGGCATGGCTAAATCTCTGAGTCTATGACATGCCGGGGCCGTGCCATACATGGCAGGATATAGGAATGGTGTATGTGGGCACATCTGTATTCACTGAAAATACTGCTTAGTTTAGCCACATTTACACCTTAAATTAATTAGAATGAGAGTGAAAAATATCAGGATTGACATTATTATATGTGGCACTGGAAGGTTCATAATACACCACATTTATGGCATGTTTTAGAGCAAGTCAGAATGTACAGTGAGTCTGCGGGCAATATTGCCCAACCCCCCCCCCTTCGAGGTTACACTGAGCCACAAGTAATGCCCTCCCCTCCCCTCCCCTCGTGGTAACAGTGAGCCACAAGCAGTAATGTCCAACCCCCCACATGCAGGATCTTATAGCAGAGCTGGGCGCCTGGCTCCTCTGTGTGCAGACTGATCTGTGCTGCTGTGCTGTGTAAGCTTAGATCCGCCCGTAGTATTTTATGTATGTAGATAGTTTATGTGCATTGTCAAGTAATAGCAAGATGAAGTAGTGTATCTTTAAGAATCCTGCAGCACAGAAGGGCATGTGTTCAGAAAGTAGGGATATAGAAAAAGGAAGACAAAGAAGACCAGCCATGAAGAGCAGATGCCTTTATCTATCTGCAATGATGCAAGTATTACCATTAAGAATTAAAATACATAATGAACATGCTTGATTCATTGCTATAATGAAAGTTACATCAGAATACAGCAACTGGTGATGAGGATAAACTTTTCATTACTCACACTCAACTACTTCACTCACATTCACAATGGCTAACATGCTAGCATTAATTCCACAGATCCTGCATGTTGATACTCCTAATGCTGCAGAATTAAGGAGATAATGGCTTGCACAGTTTGATCATTTTATTGAAGCTGTGAGGGTAACTTCTGAAAGCAAAAAGAAAAGCAAGCTTCTTATCAGTGCAGGCCCCATGATTTATGAACTTTATGATAGAGGTAAAGACCAAGGACTAAACCAAATGCAGGGATTCTTTGGGGTATATTTACTAAGATTCGTAATTGTCGGGATTTGGTGGGAGATTAAACACGAATGACATTGGTAGTGTGAATTTGCAACTTTTTTTTTTTACGGCTCATTTACTATGCAGTCGTATTTTTCATTTCGTTTTTTCCAATTTCGATGTTATTCGTAATGTCAGGCAGTGTTTTACGGGAGTGATTAGTAAAACACTGCCTGACAAAACACAATGAATCCCGGCCGGATCTGTGAGATCCGTGCAGGGCTTCATTGTGTATATTAGGAGAAGTGAAGAAAGAGTTAAAAATAAGAAAAAAATTTGCGTGGGGTCCCCCCTCCTAAGCATAACCAGCCTCGGGCTCTTTGAGCCGGTCCTGGTTGTAAAAATACAGGGAAAAAAATGACTGGGGTTCCCCTATATTTAAACAACCAGCACCGGGCTCTGCGCCTTGTCCTGGTGCCAAAAATCCGGGGGACAAAAAACTTAGGGGTACCCCATATTTTTAACACCAGCACCGGGCTCCACTAGTCAGAGAGACAATGCCAGAGCCGGGGGACACTTTTATATTGGTCCTGGCGGCCCTGGCATTAAATCACCCATGGCTGGGGTACCCTGGAGGAGTGGGGACCCCTTAAATCAAGGGGTCCCCCCTCCAGCCACCCAAGGACCAGGGGTGAAGCCCAAGGCTGTCCCCCCCATCTGTGGGCGGTGGATGGGAGGCTGATAGCCTTTTCTGTAAAAAAAGAATATTGTTTTTTGTAGCAGAACTACAAGTCCCAGCAAGCCTCCCCCGCAAGCTGGTACTTGGAGAACCACAAGTACCAGCATGCAGGGGGGAAATGGGCCCACTGGTACCTGTAGTTCTACTACAAAAAAATACCCACATAAAAACAACACACAGACACCGTGAAAGTAAAAGTTTAATGACCAGGCACAGAGCCCGGTGCTGGTTGTTTAAATGTAGGGGACCCCAGTAATTTTTTACCCCGTATTTTTACAACCAGGACCGGCTCAAAGAGCCCGAGGCTGGTTATGCTTAGGGCAAATTAGGGCAAATTATGTATTTTTTTTAACCATTTCACACCCCTTCCCACTGATCCGCGCATGCCTATCAGAATACGGTAGAAAAAAGCAGGTCTATTTGAAAACAATTTGTATTTTTTCACGGCAGTGTTTGGCTATTGCCGGCAGTGATTGAGAATACGAATTTTTAGTAAATTACCGAGTTGTATAAAATAACAGGCATATTTGACCGATGGTGTATTCATTCATATTTTTTTCTTTGCCTTAAAAAAAATATGAATGTCCTCATCACTGCCGAGATTTGACTTTAGTAAATTCCCGAGATGACACTTTGAAAAAAAAACACAAAATCGGTCAAAATCGGGATCTTAATAAATATACCCCCAGGTGTGAACATTAATATCATCATTCAGGAGACTGTCCTACCACTGGCAAAATTTGCACTGCATGTGGAAAAATTAATCACTTTTCCTCAGTCTGCAATTCCAAAGAAACACAATTCCAAAGAAACAAAATTCCAAAGAAACAAAAATTCCAAAGAAACAAAAATTACACCCAAACATTCTACACAGCGGTTTAAATCCAGGAGATAGATTTTGTGTTTTGGGGATCAACATTCCACATTGTATCCAACTGCAGAACCATCTGACAGTGAAGATACACCAGAAGGCTTTATCTACATGATTCCTCAGGTCGAAAAAACAAGGTCAGTCCAAAAACTGACATCACCATAGACAACACTTCTGTTATATTTATAATAGATTCCGGTGCTTCTGTAAATCTAATGGATGCTATCAGTTTCAAGAAGCTACATGGTACATGGTGGTTTTGAATCCAACATCAGTAAAAAATATTCACTTATGGTAACAAACAACCCCTTCCCTTATAGGGTACTTTTGAAGTTATTGCACACAGAAATGACAAAATGACAAAAGCCTTATTTTTTGTCACTAAATATGCAAATGGGAATCTCTTGGGACTTGATACTGCATCAGAGCTAGATCTTATACAAATTGTGGCCCACACTCACAATTCCGCTCCTATCATACACGACACTCCCAATTCCACTCCAGTCCTGCATGAACCAAAACCACTATAAACTGATGTGGATGTTTTACTACAGGAATATGATCCTCTTTTTCACGGCATTGGAAAACGAAAAGACTATCAAGCTCAACTTCACATTGATCACTCTGTTGTACCAATTGCTCAGGTTTATCGGCACATTCCTATCAACATAAGGAAACAAGTGGAATAAGAAATACAAACTCTTGAAGACTTAGCTATAATTGAAAATGTGTCTGGCTTAACACCATGGGTATCACCTATTGTGGGTGTGCCCAAATTAGGTCAACCAAACGCAGTGACAATATGTGTTGATATGTGTCGTATTAATGTTGCCATTGAAAGAAAGCACCATATTACTCCTAATATGGATGATATTATACAAGACTAACAGGTGTATGGTTCTTTTCAAAATTGGATTTAAATAAAGGTTATTTCCAACTGGAACTTGATGAAGATTCACAACAAATAACAGCATTCTCAACTCATGTTGGGTTACAAAGATACAAACGACTGTCATTTGGAATTGTGTCTGCAGCAGAGGTGTTTCACAATGCTATCCGTCAAGTTATACAGTCAGTTCACAATGCCATCAATTACAGTGATAATATTCTGGTTTTTGGAGCAGCATGCTAGGAACATGATGTGGCTCTGCGTCAAGTGTTTAAATGTCTTCAAGACAGGAATTTAACACTGAATAAAGATAAATGTATCTTTATTCATCAGAAGCTCAAATTTTTTTGTCACATTTTCTAGCAAGATTGGGTGAGTCCTGATCTACAAAAAGTTCAGGCTATCACGAATATGTTGAAATTTACCAATGCTGGTGAAGTCAAGTCATTTCTTGGGATGACTAATTATTGTTCCCAATTCATTCCAAATTATGCCACTCTGAGAGCTCCACTTAGGGAACTCACAAAGAAGAATGCAAAATTCTTATGGACTTCCTCTCAAACACAAGCATTTGATGAGATGGTGGCACTCTTTGGAAATCTGAAATCCAAACAACCAGCTAGAATACAGTAAAGAGGCTTATGCTTACAGGTATACAATTTCTCTATCATCCATGGAGCTGGTGCCTATAATCCTTCAAATTACATGTCTAGACACTATCTGCCTTCTGACTTCACAAAGTCTACTTCAGTGGAGGAGTATGTGAACTTTATTATCAACAATTCAATTCCTGATTCACTTACTAGTGAAAGCATCAAAGAGGACTCTTCCTCAGATAAAGTTTTGTCGGCAGTAAAACACTGTATTATCTCTAATGATTAGCGGCTGGGACAGTTTTTATTTTCAACTGATGAGGAACATGATTTTAGAGCACTTCATAAACATTGTCAAGAACTAACTGTGCGTGATGATTCAATCATTTTTAGAGGTGACAAAATTGTCATTCCAGCTTCTTTGAGAAAACGGGTAATTGACATAGCCCATGCCAGTCATTAAGGAACTGTAAAAACCAAACAACTTTTACGTGAAAAGGTATGGTTTCCCCCCCATGGAGCAATATGTTGAATTAAAAATAAAAAAACAGCATGACATGCACCCTTCTTTCTACACAAAAGAAATGTGCACTATTATGAATGACTGACCTACATGCCAATATCTTGGAAAATGTTGATGTTAACTTCTATGGCCCATTATATAATGGTAAATACATACTAGTGGCTGTTGATGAATATATACAATAGCCTGTTCTTGAAATAATATCTTCAACATCTGCCACATCTGTCTTACCAGCGTTGGATAGAATTTTCACTACTTATGGAATTCCAGGCACGAGAAAGACAAATAATGGTCCTTAAATCAATTTTAATAATGTTCAGAGCTTTACTCGACAACAAATGTTCCTCCTCAGACATTAATGTTTAAAAAAAAGTGATCAGGTCCACACTTTCAGAAAATAATTTTACTCCTTCATCAAAGGTCGTTAGGTTCAGAAGATGGATTCTTCCAATAAATAAAAGGCTAAACAATACACAGACCAGAAAAGGAGGGTTACTGTTTCTGACAAGAGGTTGATCGTGTTCTGGTGTAACAAAAAGTAGTACGCAAGGACATGACTGCTTTTAACCCAAGTCCACTGACTATAGTGAAAAGGAAAGGAATGACGATTGTTGCAGGAAATGACAAACAGTGACAAGGAATGTGTCCCATTTCAAGAAGATATTTCCATCTTTATCTTCTGATGGACCAAGTCAAAAGGATGTCATCACAGTACCTTTAGCCAGTGCTTGAAGTGGGCCGGAACAGGGCGGAACTGCGTTCCGTCACTTCAAATTGAAGGCGGAACCAGTTCCGCCTCCGTCCGGCCACTAGCGTCTGATCAGTGCACTTGGAAGCTTGCAGCAGCCGCCAGCCAATCCTGGCTCATGGGCGGACCGGCTGCCAATAAAAAGAAAGCAAGGCTTTTTTTTTTTTAAACTGGGTGAGCCTGTGAGCCAATCATGGCTTGCGCACTGCCAGCCAATGAGAAGCTGCCTAGTGGCATCTTCTCATTGGCTGGCAGTCCGCCAGCCGTGATTGGTGCACAATCGGCGCCATAATCAGATTCAAAGAGCGGCCTCTTCTTTTGATCAGCAGCCGGTCCGCAAGAATGGCTGATGGCTGCTGACAACGTCAAACCTCACTACAGCTGGGACCCACTGACGCACCCTGCTACTCCTCCGTCCCACTGACAGAGGTGTACTCCCTCCTCTCCCCCGCGTCTAGCAGTGTGCAGTCCCCGGATAGCCGCCTCCCTACAGTGCAGTGCCTCCGGCTGTCCCCATCCCTATGATGCCGGTGGACAGCACATTTCACAGTTCAAGCTTGAGGCTTCTCTCACAAACAAGCAAATAAATAAACAATACTCATTGCACTGCGATGCAGGAGGACTGCCAGGCAGACCCATCGCAGTGCACCGATTATTGTTTATTTATTTGTGAGAGAAGCCTCAAGCTTAAACTGTGATCTGTGCTGCCGCGGCACAGCTCCGTGCAGCCCTTTCATTTTCCAAGCAGTGCAGGGGACACTCACTGAACTACTCATCGGCAGGAACTCCGTCTTCCTCGGCTCCAGTCCACAGCTGCCAGTGCCTCCCATTATTACACAGGTCAGATGTGTGTGAGATGCTGCTGTCCCTGGGGAAGGAGGGAGAGGGGGAGTGTGTGTGTGTACTATCTGCAGTCCCAGCATATGTGTGTGTGTGTGTAATTTGCAGTCCCATTGTGTATATGTGTGTGTGTGTGGGGGGGGGGATGAGCATGTGTGTAATGTATTCTGCAGTTTAAGTGTCTGTGAGTGTGTGGGGGGACAGTCTGCGGTCCCAGTGTGTGTTTGTAATTTGCAGTCATGGTGTGGTGGGGCCGACTGCAGTCCCAGTGTGCGTGTGTATGTACAGTCTGCAGTCCCAGTGTGTGTGCGGGGGCATTTTATTTATATATCACACACACACGCCCCCCACCCTACCAAATCCTGTGTTTGCCCCTGCAGTGGACGATGAGGGTGCTGCTACAGGAGCTCGGAGTTGTTGCACTGCTGTTCGGGATCTTTCTGTGAGTACCGGGGCTGAGACCCCTCGCTGTGTATATATAGTGATACTGCTCTGTATGTATCCAGCTGGGGTCCCCTACCCCCATCTTGACTGTGCATTGGGTTACTTGCTTCCCAGGTTGCAGGTGTAGTTTTAGGCTGGCTCAGTTTTTCCATTAATGTTAAAGTAACAGTGATGTAATTAGGTGTAATGGAGCTGATTTTTAATTGGGGGTACTATTGTGTGACCACGCCCCTTCTTAGTGAGGCCACACCCCTTCTGCGGCGCGCGCCTACGGCGTGCAGGTGATAGTGGAGATGAGTTCCCCCACCTCTCCAGGACCACTTTAAGCCCTGCCTTTAGCATACTCAGCACCAAGTGATCCTATTATGGAGTCTACTTCTTTTTAAGGATCACTTATCCAGACTAAAAGAGGCAGAGTCATTAAAGCTCCTGCCAGGCTTATTGAGCAGATATGACTCTTACTTTATAACTTGTAACTTGTTGTTCTAAAAGGTATTCCAGTTTCATGTGCATTAAGTTAATGTTTCTGCTCAGGTACAGTTAATATATTGTTATAAGTTTAATTTCATAAATGCACTACTTGGTTGAATGTAAATTCAATTTTATGTGTCGTAATGAAAATATATGAAAAATTATGAAGGAGAGCTGTTGTGTAGACTACCAGTCGCTAGCACTGACTTGTGTACATCCAGGGCTGCAGGTGTGTGTAATTACACCTGCTGGGCACCATATGGAGCAATTCTGCTAATTTCCAGCATCCACTGCCAGCAGCAGTTCTGCCAGCATTGGAAACTTGCAGATTCGGTCCCAATGCTGCACGAGAGGAGGCCCCAATATCTGCCCCCACTGCAGGAGTGCAGATTGGACCTGTGCTGCTGCTGCCTCCTCATGGTCATGTGAGGGAAGGAGGCACAAACACAGCACATACAGCCAGAGGCAGTGATAACAGCATATACTGTAGTGCTATGGATTGTTTGACGAAGGGGGTCCCCAAATCAGTGTCTTGTTTAGGGCAACATGAGGTCTAAATCCACCTCTGGGATGGACCTGCTGATGAAGAGCTCTTAAATCAGAGCAAGAGACCCCAGCACAGCCATCAAAGTGGGGGAGTGGAATGATCATACTGCCGCTAAACCCTGCACCCTGCCCAGTACCCACGCAAATTTAAAAAAAGAAGTGGCATCTATAAAAAGGCAACAGTTTTTGGAGACTTTAAAGCTTAGTGATATTAGGTCTGCATGCCGCAGGTTACCGCCTGACGCCCATCCTACAAACAGGTTGATAAAATTGTACTAAATAGGTTCTTTATTCTAGAGATGAGCGGGTTTGGTTCTCAGAGAATCGAACCCACCCGAACGTCACCATCTGAGCCCGGATCCGAGTCAGGCTCGGGTTTTCCCACCTGACTCAGAAACCAGAACAAGGCAAAACATCATCATCCCGCTGTCGGATGCTCGCAGGGTTTGGCTTCCATATAAGTCGCCGCGCCTCACCGCCATTTTCACTCTGGCATTGGAGAATGCAGAGAGAGGACGTGTCTCCGTCCTCAGTGTCCTGCATCAGTTCAGTGAAAGTGCCTTGTGCTGCATCAGTCCAGTCACAGTGGTTCTGTCCTCTGCTGCCATATGTCCAGTGCTGCTGTATAAGTCCAGTCCAGTGGTGCTGTGTTGTACTGCATCAGTCCAGTGGTGGCGTCCTGTGCTGCATAAGTCCAGTCACAGTGGTGATATCCTCTGCTGACATATGTCCAGTGCTGCTGTATAAGTTCAGTCCAGTGGTGCTGTGTTGTGCTGCATCAGTTCAGTGGTGGTGTATTGTGCTGCATCAGTCCAGTCACAGTGGTGTTGTCCTCTGCTGCCATATGTCCAGTGGTAATGCTGTATATGTCCAGTGATACTGCCGCATATGTCCATTGATACTGCCGTATATGTCCGGCGGTACTGCAGTATAAATCTAGTGATCCTGCCATATAATTCCAGTGATCCTGCCGTATAATTCCAGGGGTACTGGCGTATAAGTCCAGTCCAGTGGTACTGCCATATAATTCCAGTGGTCCTGCCATATATTTCCAGTGGTACTGGTTTATAAGTCCAGTGATCCTGCCATATAATTCCAGTGATCCTGGCGTATAATTCCAGTGGTACTGTCGTATAAATCCAGTGATCCTGCTGTATAATTCCAGTGGTACTGATGTATAAATCCAGTGATCCTGCCATATAATTCCAGTGGTACTGGCATATAAATCCAGTGATCCTGCCGTATAATTCCAGTGATCCTTGCCATATAAATCCAGTGAACCTGCCATATAGCTCCAGTGATCCTGCCGTATAATTCCAGTGGTACTGGCATATAAATACAGTCCAGTGATACTGCTGTTTAAGTCCAGTGATCCTGCCGTATAATTCCAGTGATCCTGCCATATAAATCCAGTGATAATGCCGTAAATTCAAGTGGTACTGGCGTTTAAATCCAGTCCAGTGATACTGCCGTATATGTTCAGTGGTACTGCCATGTTAGTCCAGTGGTACTGCTGTATAATTCCAGTGATTCCGCCGTATAATTCCAGTGGTACTGGTGTATAAATCCAGTGTAGTTATACTGCCGTATATGTCCAGTGTTACTGCAATATAAGTCCAGTGGTACTGCCGTATAATTCCAGTGATCCTGCCATATAATTCCAGTGGTACTGGCGTATAAATTAAGTCCAGTAATACTGCTGTATATGTCCAGTGGTACTGCCATATAAGTCCAATGGTACTTCCGTATAATTCCAGTGATCCTGCTGTATAATTCCAGTGGTACTGGCATATAATTCCAGTGATCCTGCCGTATAATTTCAGTTATACTGACGTATAAGTCCAGTCCAGTAATACTGACGTATATGTCCAGTGGTACTGCCATATAAGTTCAGTGGTGCTGCCCTGTGCTGTATATTATTTATTCCAAATAAAGGGGTTATTAATATTTAATCCAAATAATTTTCACAGGGTTTGCCCTGTGTGGTGTAGAGGTATGCTTTCCTGTACCGCATATTGGTATATAGCTCCAGAAAAATAATGGAGAACAAAAAATTGGAGGATAAAATAGGGAAAGATCAAGAACCACATCCTCCTAGTGCTGAAGCTTCTGCCACTAGTCATGACATAGATGATGAAATCCCATCAATGTCGTCTGCCAAGGCCGATGCCCAATGTGACAGTAGAGGGCATGTAAAATCCAAAAATCCAAAGGTCAGTAAAAAAAAATAATTGAAATGGTCTGAGGAGAAACGTAAACTTGCCAATATGCCATTTACGACACGGAGTGGCAAGGAACAGCTAAGTCGATCGTCATCCCAGAGGGGAAGTTGGAAGACCACTTGTACTACTTCAACTAAGCAATTGACTGTCCAACAGTCCTTTGTGAGAAAGATGAAATATGACAGCAGTCATCTTTTGCAAAGTGGATAACTGAGGCCTTGATGGCTATGTTGGTGTCAGACGTGCATCCGGTATCCGCCATTAGTTCAGTGGGACTTAGAGAATTGTTTGAGGTAGTGTGTCCCCGGTACCAAATCCCATCTAGATTCCACTTCACTAGGCAGGTGATACAGAGAATGTACAGAGACGTCAGAAAAAGTGTCCTCAGTATCCTAGAAAATGCAGTTGTACCCACTGTCCACTTAACCATGGACATGTGGACAAGTGGAACAGGGCAGACTTTGGACTATATGACTGTGACAGCCCACTGGGTAGATGTATGGCCTCCCACAGCAACAACAGCAGCACAGCGGCACCAGTAGCAGCATCTCACAAATGCCAACTCGTTCCTAGGCAGGCTGCGCTATGTAGCACAGCTTTCTGTAAGAGGCACACTGCCTACAACCTTTTACAGAAACTGAGGAACATCATCGCACAATGGCTTACCCCAATTAGACTCTCCTGGGGATTTGTGATATTGGACAATGCCACCAATATTGTGCATGCATTAGATCTGGGCAAATTCCAGCATGTCCCATTACAGCACATACAATTAATTTGGTGGTGCAGATTTTTTTGAAAAATGACTTGGCTGTGCAGGAGATGCTGTCGGTGGCCAAAAAAATTGTGGGCCACTTTCGGCATTCATCCACCGCGTGCCGAAGACTGGAGAGCCATCAAACACTCCTGAACCTGCCCTGCCATCAGCTGAAGCAAGAGGTGGTAACAAGGTGGAATTCAACACTCTATATGCTTCAGAGGATGGAGGAGCAGCAAATGGCCATTCAAGCCTATACATCCACCTATGATATAAGCAAAGGAGGGGGAATGCACCTGACTCATGCACAGTGAAGAATTATTTCCATCTTGTGCAAGGTTCTCCAACCCTTCCAACCCGCCACACATGAAGTCAGTTCAGACACTGCCAGCTTAAATCAGGTCATTCCCCTCACCAGGCTTTTGCAGAAGCAGCTGGAGAAATTGAAGGAGGAGCTAAGACGTAGCGATTCCGCAAAGTATGTGGAACTTGTGGATGGAGCCCTTCATTTACTTTGCCAGGATTCAAGGGTCGTCAATTTGTTGAAATCAGAGCACTAAATTTTGGCCACCGTGCTCGATCCTAGGATTAAAGCCTACATTGTTTCTCTCTTTCCAGCAGACACAAGTCTGCATAGGTTCAAAGACCTGCTGGTGCAAAAATTGTCAACTCATGTGGAATGTGACCTGTCAACAGCTCCTCATTCATTTTCTCCCACAACTAGGACTGCAAGGAAAAGGATAAGATTTCCTAGGCCACCCACTGTTGGTGATGCAGGGCAGTCAGGAGCAAGTGCTGACATCTGGTCCGGAGTGAAGGACCTGCCAACGATTACTGACATGTCTACTGTCACTGCATATGATTCTGTCATCATTGAAAGAATGGTGGAGGATTATATAAGTGACAGCATCCAGGTAGGCATGTCAGACAGTCCGTACGTATACTGGCAGGAAAAAGAGGCAATTTGGATGCCCTTGCACAAATTGGCTTTATTTTACCTAAATTGCCCCCCCCCCCCTCCAGTGTGTACTCCGCAAGAGTGTTTAGTGCAGCCGGTAACCTTGTCAGCAATTGGCGTAGGAGGTTACGTCCTCAAAATGTGGAGAAGATGATGTTCATCAAAATAAATTATAAATTCCTCCGGGAAGACCTTAACCAGCAATTGCCTCCAGAAAGTACACAGGGACCTGAGATGATGGATTCCAGTGGGGACAAATTAATACTCTGTGAGGAGGAGGATGTACACACTGAAAGGGGTGAGGAATTGGGGGATGAGGATGAGGTCGACATCTTGCCTCTGTAGAGCAAGTTTGTGCAAGGAGAGATTGATTGCTTCTTGTTTGGTGGGGGCCCAAACAAACCAGTCATTTCAGCTATAGGCTATAGGCGTGTGGCAGTCCCTGTCGCTGAAATGATTGGTTTGTTAAAAGTGTGCATGTCCTGTTTATACAACATAAGGTTGCAAGGAGGGCCCAAGAACAATTCCATCTTGCACCTCTTCTTTGCATGATGTTTGGGTCCTAGTTTTTTAAGTGCCATCCTATCTGCAACTGCAGTGCCACTCCTAGATGGGCCAGGTGATTGTGCCGCACACTTGTGTCGCTTAGCTTTGCCATATAGCTACCTCATTTCACCTCTTTTTATTCTTTGCATCATGTGCTGTTTGGGGACTAGTTTTTTAAGTGCCATCCTTTCTGACACTTCCATACAACTCCAGGGATACTGCCGTATAAGTCCAGGGGTACTGCCGTATAAGTCGTCCAGTCCAGTGGTTCTGTCTTGTGCTGCATCAGTCCAGTGGTGGTGTCTTGTGCTGCCATAAGTCCAGTGGTGGTGTTCTGTGCTATATATTATTTACTCCAAATAAAAGAGTTATATACATGAATTATATTATTATCCAAATAATTTTGACAGGGTTTGCCCTGTGTGGTGTAGGGGTACGCTCGCCTGTGCTGCATATTAGTATATTAGCTCCAAATAAAAGGGTTATTATTATCCAAATTAACTTTACAGGCTTTGCCATGTGTGTGTTTGGTTTAGGGGTATGCCCTCCTGTGCCACCAATATTGGCCCTCATTCCGAGTTGTTCGCTCACTAGCTGCTTTTAGCAGCATTGTAAATGCTAGTCCGCCACCCTCTGGGAGTGTATCTTAGCTTAGCAGAATAGCAAACGAAAGATTAGCAGAACTGCTACTAAATAATTCTCTGCAGTTTCTGAGTAGCTCCAGACCTACTCCTAGATTGCGATCACCTCAGTCCGTTTAGTTCCTGGTTTGACGTCACAAATACGCCCTGCGTTCGGCCAGCCACTCCCCCGTTTTTCCAGCCACTCCTGCGTTTCAACCTGGCACGCCTTCGTTTTTTAGCACACTCCCTAAAAACTCCCAGTTTCCGCCCAGAAACACCCACTTCCTGTCAATCACACTACGATCACTCAAGCGTTGAAAAAACGTCGCTCGAGCTTGTGTAAATCTCCAAAGTTTTGTGTTAAATTACTTAATGCATGCACGCTGCGTACCATGCGTATGCGCATTTTCCACCTAATCGCTGCGTTGTGAAAAAATGGCAACGAGTGAACAACTCGGAATGACCACCATTGTGCGTGTATTACATCTGGGCAAATTCCAGCATGTCCCATGTTGTTTGTGCCGCACAGTTGTGTCGCTTAGCTTAGCCATCCAGCTACCTCATTGCACCTCTTTTTCTTCTTTGCATGATGTGCTTTTTGGGGTCTAGTTTTTGAAAAGTGCCATCCTGTCTGCAACTTCAGTGCCACTCCTAGATGGGCCAGGTGTTTGTGACGCACACTTGTGTTGCTTAGCTTAGTCATACAGCTAGAGATGTATCCTCATACACTGTTGCTCATAGCGTGCTATTTAGGGCCCTGAATCGCGAGTTGTAATAACGTTATGGTGTGCGTTGTGTCCCACGCCATGTAATACACATTTTCACCGCTAGATGGCGAATGCTCCATGTTAAGCACGGTGCCGCGCGTTCACTAAGAGTAGAACACATCATAACACATCATATATTTACCTGGAGTGCCTACTCATATTGTGGTCAGCAGTGGTATAACGGTTACAGTGTCCGCCTGCAATGCGTGCATCCCGTGTTCGAATCCTGTCGACACCAGAGATTATTTTTTTTTGGTGAATTTATTTTTATATTTTTTTTTTAAAGAAATACACTTGTTTGGTCTTTTAATGGAATGGGAAAAGTCAGAAAAAAAATGCGTGGGGTCCCCCCTTCTAAACATAACCAGCCTCGGGCTCTTTGAGCCGGTCCTGGTTATAAAAATCCGGGGGGAAAACGGACAGGGGATCCCCCGTATTTTTAAAACCAGCACCGGGCTCTGCGCCTGGTGCTGGTGCAAAAAATACGGGGGACAAAAAGAGTAGGGGTCCCCCGTATTTTTTACACCAGCATCGGGCTCCACTAGCTGGACAGATAATGCCACAGCCGGGGGTCACTTTTATACAGTGCCCTGCGGCCGTGGCATTAAATATCCAACTAGTCACCCCTGGCCGGGGTACCCTGGGGGAGTGGGGACCCCTTCAATCAAGGGGTCCCCCCCCAGCCACCCAAGGGCCAGGGGTGAAGCCCGAGGCTGTCCCCCCCATCCAAGGGCTGCGGAAGGGGGGGCTGATAGCCTTTGGAAAAATGAAAGAATATTGTTTTTTTCAGTAGTACTACAAGTCCCAGCAAGCCTCCCCCGCAAGCTGGTACTTGGAGAACCACAAGTACCAGCATGCGGGAGAAAAACGGGCCCGCTGGTACCTGTAGTTCTACTGGGAAAAAAATACCCAAATAAAAACAGGAGACACACACCGTGACAGTAAAAGTTTATTTCACACATGTCAACATATACATACTTACCTATGTTGACACGCCGACTGGCACGTCTCGTCTCCGACGATCCGGGGTACCTGTGAAAAAAATTATACTCACCTCAATCCAGTGTCCGGGAGATAATCCACGTACTTGGCAAAAAAATAAAACGAACACCCAAACCAGCGGACTGAAAGGGGTCCCATGTTTATACATGAGACCCTTTTCCCCGAATGCCGGGACCCCACATGACTGCTGTCACAGAAGGTCCCTTCAGCCAATCAGGTAGCGCTACTTTGTGGCACTCACCTGATTGGCTGTATGCGAGTCTTCTGTCAGACAGCGCATCGCAAAGCCTCTCCGTTATATTCAATGGTGGGAACTTTGCGTCAGTGGTGAGGTCACCCGCGGTCAGCGGCTGACCGCGGGTAACCCCACCGCTACCCGCAAAGTTCCCACCATTGAAACTAATGGAGGGAGCTGTGCGATGCGCTGTCTGACAGCAGACTCGCATACAGCCAATCAGGTGAGTGCCACGAAGTAGCGCTACCTGATTGGCTGAAGGGACCTTCTGTGACAGCAGTCACGTGGGGTCCCGGCATTCGGGGAAAGGGGTCCCATGTGTTAACATGGGACCCCTTTCAGTCCGCTGGTTCGGGTGTTCGTTTTATTTTTTTGCCAAGTATGTGGATTATAACCTGGACACTGGATTGAGGTGAGTATAATTTTATTCACAGGTACCCCGGATTCTACTTGGACAAGTGGACCGAACGTCGTGTCAACATAGGTAAGTATGTGTGTGTCGACATGTGTGTAATAAAGTTTTACTATCACAATGTGCGTGTCCTGTTTTTATTTGGGTATTTTTTTTCCAGTAGAACCACAGGTACCAGCGTGCCCATTTTTCTCCCGCATGCTGGTACTTGTGGTTCTACTGGAAAAAACAATATTCTTTCATTTTTCCAAAGGCTATCAGCCCCCCATCCGCAGCCCTTGGATGGGGGGGACAGCCTCGGGCTTCACCCCTGGCCCTTGGGTGGCTGGGGGGGGACCCCTTGATTGAAGGAGTCCCCACTCCCCCAGGGTACCCCGGCCAGGGGTGACTAGTTGGATATTTAATGCCACGGCCGCAGGGCACTGTATAAAAGTGACCCCCGGCTGTGGCATTATCTGTCCAGCTAGAGGAGCCCGATGCTGGTGTAAAAAATACGGGGGACCCCTACTCTTTTTGTCCCCTGTATTTTTTGCACCAGCACCAGGCGCAGAGCCCGGTGCTGGTTTTAAAAATACGGGGGATCCCCTGTCCGTTTCCCCCCCGGATTTTTAGAACCAGGACCGGCTCAAAGAGCCCGAGGCTGGTTATGCTTAGGAGGGGGGACCCCTCACGAGCTAATGGTGTCCTGTCAGCGGAACTTAATGAGAAGTTGGTTCCTACTTCATACCTCCCAACTTTCTTATGTTCTAAGGAGGGACACATGCGTGGCGAAGCCGCGTGCTCCCGAAAAGGGGATAGGGCCTATGGAAAGGGGCGTGGCTTCGCGGATGCCCCGCAATTGCTAGCCACGCTAAGCAGGGCAGCGAGATCTAGCATGCAGGCCAATCTAGCACCAGCAATAGCGATGCGCAGAGCTGCGCATCGCTATCGCAGTGGGAGGTACACACGGAGCGATCATGCGTAAAATCTAAGCAATCTAGTCAAATCTAAGTGATCGCTCCGTGAGTACCCCCCTCAAGTCCCACAAAGCAGGGAGACTTGCCAGCAGCATCCTCTAGGATGTTAGAGAAATACAGGCGTTCCGAAACATACAGTATCTGAGTGAGCCTAATAATGAGTATACTGTGAGATACTGTATGACATACTGTACAGTATGCTGTATCCGAAGTGGTGCATTCATGAACAAACTCCATATGCAGTAACCTTTTTGGTTGCTTTAAGAAAAGTCCTTTACAATATGGCTATCCCTGCCCCCCAGTCAAAACCTGTTTCTGCAGACACTACTGTTCAATTAGCAGCAGTTGAATGTGTATTCAGAGTAAAGTGGATTAACTCTTCGCTATTGTTTAGAAATGTAGTGTCTGCAGAAATGGTGTTTGACTGGGGGGAGGGACAGCCATACAATACTGTATGTTATAAATGACATGCCGTTTTTGCCTCGCCGGGAGGGTGGGGGGCAAGCAACGCGGGACCCCGTTGAATACGAGAAAGCAACTTCTCCTATAAAACGTGTGAAAAGTCCAATTTTCAGAACCTTCTGGCCCCCTTGTCCGGCATTGAATACCCCCCTTAGTGTACTAAGGTGGAAACTAACACAAATTATAATAACACAAAATAACTGTAAATTATATAAAAACTTTAATAAAAAAACTGGAAGGAAAAAAACAAAAAATATTTTTTTTTATAAGCAACGTAAAATATAAACAAACATTTGTTGGACTACCGCCCTCAGTATAAGGACCAATCGCCGGAGTTGGTCTGTGAAAATAAAAAACAATGTACAGTATTAGAACAGTAAGACAGGTTGAGTACTGTACAGTATACTGTACAGCACTTTATCAAAGTTTATGAACAGTATGCATGTAAAATAACATTATTATGACTGTACCCCTAGTCAGGTTGTCCGGGCCATAGCGCCCTGGTCAAAAATCAAGGTGCATGGCCTAATATATACAGTATACCCTATTAAAATTATGATGCACAGTAGCACAATCATATTCACATTCCACCACATACTGTACTGTAGGGGTGTCCCTTATTCATGTTATGACACACATTAGTGCCCCTCATACACAAAGCCCACAGCAGTAGCACCCCTAATACACATAATGCCCACAGCAGTACCGCCCCTTATACAATGCCCACAGTAGTATTGCCCCTTATGCTATGGCCACTGTACTGTTAGTGCCCCTTATGTACAGTAGAGCCCATAAAAGAAATGCCCCCAGTAGTAGTGCCCTTTATGTCCCGCTTATAAAGTGACTCCTATGCAATGCCCTTAAATCTCAAAAATAAAAATAGACGCTTGCGGGGGTGATCAAGACTCCTATGCAATGCCCGTAAATCTCAAAAATAAAAATAGGCGCTTGCAGGGGTGATCAAATATTTATTGTCACTGTAATAGGCACTGGAACTTGGCCGGTACCTGTTTTATGGGAAAAAAGATAAATGACTGTAAATACTGTACTGTACCAGGCCCCCAAGGAACCCTATAAAGCACAGTTTACGTGACATCATGATGTTCCACAGCAGAGACATGGGGAGGCTCAGCCACAGGAGCAGGGAAAGGCTAAAAGACAAGGGGAAGCTGAGGCACAGTGGGAGGTGTAGGATAAGAGGCACAGGGTGGGGAATAAGGTTTAGAAACAGTGGTGAAATGAGCCTTAACTTAACAAAAATGTCTTACCAGGACGAGGCGGGTCCGCAAATGCCGGCGGCGGAGGAATTGGTCCAGGGGTGCCTTTATTAAACACATTGGCCACAGCATTACCATTGTCCCCAGCAGTAATCAAACAAAAGCATTCATACCCTCATGGTTTACTGTACATTTCACAAGGTGCAAATCGCACCTGGGGCCTAATTCAGATCAGATCGTAGATCAGACCGGACGCCACACACCATACCGCAATGCTTGTTATACCCTATGCCACACACCGCAATGCCCCTTATACATTATGCCACACACTGCAATCCCCTGAAACATTATACCACATACCACAATGCCCATGATATAGGTGTGGATCATAGAATCGACAGTAACTAGGTCAACAATGTTTAGGTCAACCACTATTGGTCGACAGTACCTAGGTCGACAGGGTTGGAAGGTCGACATGAGTTTTGTTTTTTGTTTTTGGTGTTGTTTTGTTCGTCCACCTAGTGGAGCCCGATGCTGGTGTAAAAAAATACGGGGGAGCCCTACTCTTTTTGTCCCCCGTATTTTTTGCACCAGCACCAGGCGCAGAGCCCGGTGCTGGTTTTAAAAATACGGGGGATCCCCTGTCCGTTTTCCCCCCGGATTTTTAGAACCAGGACCGGCTCGAAGAGCCTGAGGCTGGTTATGCTTAGGAGGGGGGACCCCACGCATTTTTTTTCTGACTTTTCCCATTCCATTAAAAATGACATTAAGAATCCATAAACAAAAATAATTCTGGTCCCGCTAGGATTCGAACCCGTCAGCCAATCAGCAGGTAGCGCTACGAAGAGTCCGTTGGCTATTTGAGGCATTCGCCATAGAGTTTAGGAAAAACGACATCTGGTGAACAGAAAGTAGAATGCATGTTACAATTATAATGTGACGTCACATTTACAACGCAACTTATAACGGGAGTTATAGCGCAAGGAGCTGGCGCGAGTTGCATGGCGCCCGCTATGCAGTACGCAGCAACGATATATCAGGACATATCTGTATCTCATTGCATCTCTTTTTTTTCTTTGCATCATGTGCTGTTTGGGGTCTATATTTTAAATCTGCCATCCTGTCTGCCACTGCAGTGCCACTCCTAGATAGGCCAGGTGCAGGGGCAAACGCAGGATTTTCATGGGGGGGTTTCCGTATGCAGTTAATTTTCTGACGGTCAGAATCCCAACAAACGCTCACTATACCCACTTGATTGGTGTGTCCACGCCACCAACCAAGGGGGAATACAATAGTGCGGCGAGCGAAGCGAGCCACCGGGCCTGAAATGTGGTGAGCACAGTGAGCTCACGAAGGGACTTTATGTGCCGCGGTCGGGAATTCAAATTATATATCTATATATATATAGGTGTGTGTGTGTGTGTGTGTGTGTGTATGTATATATATATTCTGCAGAAACAGTGGTCGGCACTTCTAGGAGCTTTTAATAATGAATCCACTTCATAGCATGTTGCCTGGTTGGTATGTATACATACATACATACATACATACATACATACACATGGACAAACACACACACACACACACACACACACACACACGCACATACAGTAGCATATACACACAGTATACTTGCAAACACACATATAGCAGCATACATACACACAACATACATACTCTATACACACAGCATACATATAAACACACACACATACACATCATACATACAGTAGACACACACATACAGTAGCATACATACACAGACATATGACATACACACAGTATCTATATAGCCAACACACTCATTGTATTCACACACACACACCTCTTCACATTAACAAAAACAGCCACCGTGAAGCAGCCACCATAGCTTACTATAAACGCTGCCGCAACTCCACCCCCTCGGGTCACCAGCCAGCATCATTAATTAAAGTCTCCTCTTCCCTCTCTCCGCGGCGCCCGTCCCCCTCCCTCCCTCTCTCCCTCTTTGACACATACCTGGAGATCACATATCAGTCTCTCATAAGACGATCGCTCTGCACCCAGGCAGCCCGGGAATGCCTGAGAGCTGGGGCTGTGGACTGCAGCTCCTGTTTAAGCAGCCAGCCAGCACATGTCAATAGAAGGAGGCAGCTCTGCCTCATTATTCTTGCGCTCCTGGGCTCAGTCGAAAGAATTAAAAAAAAAAAAAAAACCTAGGTTAACTGCGCAGATGGATTGGCAGGCAGGGGGGGTTTCCAGCTACCTCGGTGCAACTTTTAGGCCTAAAAACAATATTTTGAGGTGTGAGGTGTTCAGAATAGACTGGAAATGAGTGGAAATGCATGTTATTGAGGTTAATAATACCGTAGGATCAAAATTACCCCCAAATTCTGTGACTTTATCATCCAGATCCAAAACCAAAACCCGAAAGGGTGGTTTTGGCATATCCAATCCAGATCCAAAACACAAGGATGGAACCAGAACCAAAACCAAAACACAAAACATGAAAAGTACCCGTCGCACAGCTGTACTTTATTTCCTATGGGTTGGGGCACCCACATCTTTTAGAAACCCATCTCCCTTGATAGTCAAGGAGATTGGTGTACTTACTGCTGCCAGCCAGCTAGCCACTGACATCCATGACGGGTCCCCAGGGTCTATTGATCCTGTGGCCAGGGACCTGGACAGGGGCCGCAAGAAGCCGTGGTGGGCTCCTTGAGGCATTAATAAAAACTTGGCATGTAGGTATATAGAGGGAGAGCCGCCAGAAACACTTCATCATACACCAGTCGATACCCCACTGTATATGCTCCGGAGTCTCCTAGTGGTATTTATATATATATATATATATATATATGTGGAGGTAGGGAAGAAGAACAAGCGCCATATGGTGTAGTAATTTAGGGCACAAAATAGGACCAAAAGAAGGACAAAATTTGGTAAGTACCGGATGACTTCTTGGAATTAGGCCTGTCAGACTCAGACTTTCACATCGGCTGTCCCCACAGAAAGTTTCTCCTCCCTGTGCAGCTCGTCCTAGGTGTCCAGATCCAGCCAGCACCCTATATCTCTGCTTCCCTCACCGCCAGCTCAGCCCAGCATACACAGCCTGCACACACAGCTCACTCTTCCCCTGCAGCCAGACTCAGCTACAGAGCCCGCCCCCTTCTTATTATAATAACTAGATAAATTAAAATGGGTAAACAATGAATAAGGTGTAAAGTTCTTAAAGTAAAATAAATGACCACAATGAATATTTAAAATTTATGTAAAAAAATAAACAGCAGTTCTTCCATAAACACAAAAATTGCTCTGATGTGACTGTGAATTCTTGCACCCGAGTTATCCCTCCCCTAAGTTTGTCTAATTTGTATGAAGAATCTGGACTCACAGTTATGTTTTCTAATAATTAGCTAAGTTTGCCCGTGGCAGGAATATGCACTAAACCGACAGATTCCTGTCAGCAATTTTTCTTTCTTAAGTGAAAGTTAGTAAATGAAATCCAATGTCTAATTCTTTTCTATGGTTTTAGAGTAGATTTGGAACTTTGAGCAGCATTAGTAGATAAAACCCTCATGGGCTTCTTCTTTTTTTAAAGTCTTTTTTTTTTTTTAATTCAGAGTATACAAATGTAAAATGTGGAATAACATTGCAATACTTTGTAACATTTAGCAATGGAGACATTCAAAATTATGGTTTTATAGATATTTGTTATTTTCTACCTACAAAATATACTCTACTGTATGTCATATTTTTAAAAAGAAAGTAACTCATTTAATATATACTGTATACTTCTAAAGAATGAGTAGTAGAAATGTTTCTAAAGATGCAGTAGTAAAAAATAAAATCTACAAACTATGAAGCTATAATACAATGTATTGTATAACAATAAGGCATTAATAAATAGTCATAATGGATTGATGTACTGTTGGATGCATTTTACCGGCATTAAATTCACTTGGGGGAAAAAGAAAGATACATACGGGCCAGGTAATGTGGTTGGATAATGTTACTTTGGGGTCTATGTACTAAGCCTTGGAGAGAGATAAAGTGGATGGAGATAAAGTACTTTATCTCCATCCAATTTATCTATCTCCAAGGTTTAGTAAATAGACCCCTTATTAGGGCATACACTATACAATTATCTGGCAGATCATTTGTCCACTCTGGCTGGTTGGAATGAAAATCTGGTAATGTGTGGGAGCAAATGACAATGGACCATGTGCTCCCACACACTGGAAAACAGAGAGAAACTGTTGTGTAGATAAATCTGGCAAATCTGTGATTAACTCAATTTGTCTGTTTTCCAGTGTTTGGGAGCAAATGGTCAGTTGTCATTTGCTCTCATCCATTACCAGATTTTAATTCCAACCAGCCAGATTGGACAGATGAACTACCAGATAATTGTATAGTGTATGTCCAGTTTAAGTCTGTCCGTTCTGGATTGTGGTATTAATATTAATAAATGCTAAAGTACCATGTGATAACAATTAAATATACAGATTGTCCTCATACATTTAGCCTCAGTAAGCCATGCAGTGTGAGATGCCAAGTGCAAATGAGCCACAGAGTTCCATGCAACTCTGCTATATATATCAGTGTGTAAGTCTGTATACGAAGCTAAACGGAACACGGCATGGAAAAAAGACATGGCCATTGCATCATAGCACAAGTTCTAATTTAGCTCAAAAGATACAAACATTTGTTGACTACCTTTTTAGAAATCAAATGGGAATGTTATTTCTGCTACAGAATAGACCACAGTAATTATTTCTATAGGTATGAGTTGAAGGGATCAAGGTGCACTCAGCCAATCAGATGTATTTGCCAATTGTCATAATTATCAGTTGATAGTTTCCACCAAGAGTAGGGTTGCTGTGTTTTAAAAATAAAAATATGATACACATAAATTCTCATATAAAAAATCCACAGCCTCTGCCTTATAGCAGATCGTATGTAGAGTCAGACTTAGTTGCACACAGATATACAAGTGTTACATATCAAATTAATCAGTGCAGTGTAGTAAAGCCGTTTTGTTGCATCACATTGCAACACAGATGCTTGTTTGCATGAAACAGACTCAGTGCAAGCTGAGCCTCATAGGACCTACCGTTTGGTGCGACTGCAGCAATAGAGTATGAGGACACAACTGTACAATAGATGGTCTACATAAGATACTTTCTGTTGCTTATAAGCTCTGGAAGAATAATAGCATTTGTGTATGGTACTTTTCCCTGTTGCCTATGGAGTAGAAACATCAGAGAAAACTATATTCCCCATTCCTGTCCTGGTGGTTGCTGGTCTCAGTATGAGGAGGAACTCTTATCTGGATATTTGGTCTTGTTTATAAGAGGAACAGAACATTTTCAGGGTGATCCTCTTTGATATGATACTTATGCAAACTGAGCTTGATACATTTACTGCATCAGAGCATCAGTGTCACAGGTGGCAGCAGCCAAACCCCTTTGGACACTATGGAATGGGTGGCAGCACTGGCTGCACCATCCTCCTTACAGCCCTACATAAAAAATATTATACAGTAAAACATATGCACGTGTTGGTCCTAAAACATGCTCTGATGGACGACATATTAGGATTGAACAACACTGTTGAACAACACTGCTTTAATCTGTGCATACAGTACAGCTAAACAAAGTGCAAGGTGATAATGCAAAAGCCAATCAGCTCCAATATGTCAATTGACAGTTGTGAGCTGATTAGCTGGTGAATTATCACCTTGCACCTATCACCGCTTTATCACTTTTGTGTGCTTTCTCCAGGCTTAATACAACTGCCCCCTAGTGTCTTTTCATAGAAGACTTTATAATCAAGACCATGTACAATTGTTTAGCCATATATTGACCCTGTTGACATGTAGTTAAATGGTTAAATACTACAAGCTATCTATTAATTGAGTGTTCTTATGTATGACTCATCAGACACAGTAACATAACATGTCTGTGTTATTGTGCATGACTTATCAACTACAACAATATCACATGTTTGTGTCACCAGACTTACAGTAATAGTCTGATTAGACAGCAGGTACATGTTGTTTTCTTTAAAAGGGTCTAAAGATGCCCAAGCCTGTCACTGTGTTATTAGAGTGTCTCAGTGCTGTATGGCTCTACAGTACTTAGCCCAGGAGAGACTGATTATTTATCATATTGACTGCGGTTTACCACCTGTATTCTGTTATCTTCAATAAATTCTACTCTGGTTGGAGCCAACGTGTTGAATAACCTCCTTGCTCACATCCTGCCAGCATGTAAGCAACTGCCAATAGACTCTTCTCTACTCTTCAAAATTGATCACAGTCACATGTTCACTGGGAAATATTAAAAAATGTTTTTGTAGTTTGGCTTTGAATAGCAATTAACCAATCATTCCTTTATCCCATTAATACTGAGGTTGATACAATTACTGCATTCCTAGTGATTGGATTGTAATCCTGGTTTTAATATAGGTCAAATAAACAGTGTAGGATCAACTAGAAAAAAATGAATTCTAATTCTAAATGTGTTCATTGTATTCCATCTAGAAAATTTTAAATTCCTAACAGCATTTTCTATAGAATGTTTATATAGTACATTGTTACTCCCTTTTACTTACCCAGTATTATATGCAAGTAGAATTTAAGGTGGAACCCTCCTATTCGATATGCTTTATATAGACAATATACGGTTCAAGCTTAATACAGAACCTCCTTACTTGGTTCCAATGTTATCAGTTTGACACAAAAAAAAACTACAGTAAGTAACCACAACTCTGGGCATTATTTAGTAGTCGATGCAATTATCACCACTGCTGAGCCTGTATGCAAAAGCTGCAGAAAGTGCCCTTTGTAAAAAGATGACCACTGCCAGACTCTCTGATTCTCTGCCTATAGATGTGTCCTCCCTTATTATTGCTGCTGTCACGTTAAGCAGCAATTCTAGTCGTGACTGGTACTCCTAAGCAGTGGCGTCAGAACTGGAGGGCAAAGGGGCAGCTCTCTCCACCCCCAACTTAGAGAGGCGCCAATCATCTATGCACAATGAAATGTGATCTCTGACTGCACTTAGGGGTCTATTTACTAATTCTTGGATGGAGATAAAATGGACAAAAATAAAGTACCAGACAATCAGCTCCTGTCATTAACTATGAGTCATTAACTATGAGGGGGTTAAATTTAGCAATTCAGCAATTTAGGGGAGCCAAAATGAGAATATATCTAGCCCCCCAACCTAAAAACGTTCTGACGCCCCTGCTCCTAAGCCCATTTACTAACACCTAGAATCGTTTTGTCCATCTTTTTTCCCAGAAAATGCATCCTATTTTCATCACCATGCAAATAAGTCACACAAACATAATACGCTGATTAAAATTATGTGTATATTCTGTGTGCGATTGCAGCTGTAGCTGCATACAAAATGCTACATTATATTGTTTTCCACTGTAATGTAGCAGTTTGTATGCAGGTAGAGCTGCAGGTAGAGCTGCACTTACACACAGAATATACCAGTGCCGTAACTAGACATTTTTGCGCTGTGTGCATGAAACAGCATCGGCGCCCCCCCATATACAAAATAGGGTCAATGCGCGGGCCAAAAATATAGGGGTGTTGCTTCATGGGGAAGGGGCATGGTCAGAGCTCCCTTTTACACATTACATAAGGCAGAGCTCCCTTTTACACAGTACAGCAGGTATAGTCCCCTTTTACACATTACGACAACAGAGTCCCCCATTTTACACGTTACAGCAGCAGAGTCCCCTTTTTTGCACATTAGGCAGGTAGAATCCCCCTTTTTTTACACATTACAGCAGCAGAGTCCCCCTTTTTTACACATTAGGCAGGCAGAATCCCTCTTTTTTACACATTAGGCAGGCAGAGTACCCCTTTTTTACACATTACAGTAGCAGAGTCCCCCTTTTTTACACATTACAGCAGCAGAGTCCCCCTTTTTTACACATTAGGCATGCATAATCCTCATTTTTTACACATTAGGCAGGCAGAGACCCCCTTTTTTACACATTACAGTAGCAGAGTCCCCCTTTTTTACACATTAGGCAGGCAGAATCCCCCTTTTTTACACAGGCAGGCAGAGTCCCCCTTTTTTACACATTACAGTAGCAGAGTCCCCTGTTTTTACACATTATGGCAGCAGAGTCCCCCTTTTTTACACATTAGGCAGGCAGAATCCCCCTTTTTTACACATTACGGCAGCAGAGTCCCCTTTTTTACACATTAGGCAGGCAGAATCCCCCTTTTTTACACATTAGGCAGGCAGAGTCCCCCTTTTTTTTACACATTACAGTAGCAGAATCCCCCTTTTTTTACACACTACGGCAGCAGAATCCCCCTTTTCTACGCATTACAGTAGCAGAGTCCACACATTACCCCCTGTTTTGCACGAGAGTGAGTGAATGAGTGAGTGAGTGTGTGTGTGTTCTGTCAGTCACCTGGAGGTGGTTGCAGCATCCAGGCGCAGAGCCTCTCCTGGGGTCCGGGACACATGTTGCGGCAACGCTACAAGCAGCATGAGAGCGGGTCCGGGTGAAACCTCCGACAGCGCTCCACACCCCGCCAGCAGCAGACAGCCAGCATGAGTCCCATTCTCCTGCACTCACAGCAAGACTTCTTGCGGCAGCGGGACACGGGGCAGCTGTTTGCTGATAGATGCGACTACAGCCGCGCTCCCGCTTCCCTCACATGCAGAGGCGGGAGGCAAGCGGCAGCGCCGGCCCGGGACTGTCACTACTGACAGTAGTACTGGCCGTACGGGTAGGTGTGCTGCCAGATGGTGCGCCTTGCCCACATTTGCGCTGTGGGCAAGGCCCCCTCGGCACACACCTAGTTACGGCACTGAAATATACATATGCCGCATATCATTTTAATCAGCATAGTCAGCTTGTGCGTCTTATTTGCACAACAATGCAAACAGGGTGCATTCACAGGGAAAACAGACGATTGGTGCTGATCGAGTTGCACAGGAGATACCGACTCTCATGTGCCCTGTTTGCCGCAATTCATTACATGCGATGGCTAGATGAGGAAGGACGCATTTTTATGTCCAAAGATAAAGCATAAAATTCACAGTGCTAACATCAGCCTGGCCCATCTGCTAGCTAAGTACCCGTTAGGATACTCAGGATGTCCTGCAAAACTATGCTGCTGGGGTCAGTGAAACTCCCTGCACATAAACGACTGCAGACTGTCACTTACCCAATGTATACAGCCACTCTGCACAAAAACTCATGCGCAGCTAACAAATTCTGTCAATTGCTAGAAAATCTAATTAGTGTCTACCTTTGAATCTGCCCCCCACGTTAGATAAAGGAAGAGGTACTGCAATAGGAGCTATTTCCTTCCAGTTATACTGTACTGGGGAAAAAACAGTACTGGTATGGGAGAACTTGTTTCTGCATGTAACTGAATACATACTTTGTACTTCTTTTTATGTATAAATAAGCCAAATAAATATAATGTTTAATGTCATAAATAATATGTATGCAAACACATAAGCTCTCTTAGTCTCTTTGTTGCAATGTGTTTTAATGAGTACAGTTAAGGGGGGTATACACGGGAGAGATGTGTGCTGAGCGAACCGCTCTGCACACATCTCTCCCGCCGCCAGCACAGCGCGATGTGTGCTGAGCGATGCGGGGGGAGGACGGGGGCCGCTCATTTTACCCAGTGGGTGAAATGAGTGACCTGCTAAATTGGCCTGCATGCAGGCTCAATCTAGCAGCGGCGATAGCGATGTGCGGGGCCGCGCATCGCTATTGCTGAGGGGGCTACACACGAGTGATCTGTGCTTAAAATCTAAGCAATATAGTCATATTGCTTAGATTTTAAGCATGGATCTCTCCGTGAGTACCCCCCTTTACACTGATTTCCAAGAACATTTTCATTCTCTTCCATGCTTAACTTCAGAGCTGTTACCACACAAACAGATATCAAGCATGTGAGAAAAGCGTTCTAACCTATATTTCAGAATAGCTCATATATAATTCTTTATAGTTATAAAGCACAAGCGTTGCTAATGTCTACAAGTTTATCAAAAAACATTTCACTTTTGATCATTTTTTACTTAACTGAAATACCTGCTGGTAGCCATTAAAAGTGCAATTCAGTTATACAGCAGGAAAACCAGGGAGATCACAGACAAGGAAATATAAATTCCCAGCATATTCCTACAAGTGTAAAAACATATTGAGCAAAAAAACAACAACAATATATAATATTATTTAAGAAATTAGCAATTTCTGCTAAGAGGATTAACTGAATTTGTGCAGATTCATGTATTAGTGTACAGTACTGTAATGCTTTATGTGGAAATACATATATTTAATACTGAACTAAGGGCCTAATTCAGACCTGATTGCAGCAGCAGCATTAATAACCCACCTAAAAAAATAACCCACCCAAACGTAACTCTCTCTGCACCTGTTATTCTGCCCCCACCGCAGTACACATGGTTTTGCCCATTAGAGAAAGATTTTGCTGTTGCAATCAGGTCTGAATTAGGCCCTAAGACTTATTAGACTTTTGCTGTTATTTGTTCTATATATACACGTATGTATGTATGTATGTATGTATATGTATATATACAGTATATAAATATATATATATATATATATACAAACAGAAAATTCAGCACTCACCATAGCAAGCTCAGTTATCCTCACAACATCAAAAAATACATGATGGGGGTTTAGTTAGTGAATTGGCCAATGCACGGAAGCCTGCAAACCGCTCGCCAAGGTACCCCACCTTCTTGCAGGTCCTACACTATCACAGAGTCTTAAAAATTAAAACCTGCAAATATGCCCACTAGGTTTAATGTGTACCTGCCACATACCTTATGGCTTTTAAAGGTACACTAGTCACCTGACACTGGCTTATAAATTACTAAGGAACAGCTGACACAGGTTTAGAACAAATGAGTTTACAATAGGGCTGCATCAAAAAGCTTGTGGCCACAGTTAATAAGAGTTAACCAGAGATTACCTGAATTTGTGCAGATTCATGATTTAGTGTACATTACTGTAATGCTTTATGCGGAAATACATATATTTAATACTGAACTAAGGGCCTAATTCAGACCTGATCGCAGCAGCAGCATTTTTCTCTAATGGGTAAACCCATGTGCACTGCAGGTGGGTCAGATGTAACATGTGCAGAGAGAGAGTTATATTTGGTGTGTGAATAAAAAAAATAACCCACCCAAATGTAACTCTCTCTGCACCTGTTATATCTGCCCCCCCCATGCAGTACACATGATTTTGCCCATTAGAGAAAGATATTGCTGTTGCAATTAGGTCTGAATTAGGCCCTAAGACCTTTTTAGACTTTTGCTGTTATTTGTTCTATATATACGTATGTATGTATATATATATGCAGTTCCTCTTTCCTGCCTGGGGTGTCGCTCTCAGCTGTGATGCTTCTCTGATCTGTTACTCAGTGCTGTGATACAGACCTGTGGTGCTGAGAAGCACCAGAGCAGAAAGTGACACCCCAGGCAGGAAAGAGGAACTGCACTGGATTTGAAAGGTGCAGGGTGCTAGAATGAACACTATAGATAGATAGATAGATAGATAGATAGATAGATAGATAGATAGATAGATAGATAGATAGATAGATAGATAGATTTGAACAAGTGTCTGGAAATTGTATCATTACATAGTTGATTTCTTTTCTCTGTAATTGAGCATGACCAAATGTAGGGTATAAATGTATATGTATTTATTGTATTATGCTTGAAAAAAAGGAGAATATAAGATGTATCTTTAAAATGATAAAATACAGTACTCTATATGGAATTCAAGACTGTAAGGTTGTTTTCTGTAATGCAATAGCATCCAATTTTGACAACTCAGCAGTTTCCATCCGCTTCTTGTGGTGAGTTGCAAAAAGCTGTATATGCTAAGTCACCAGGGGTACCGTGTTCAATTTCTCTCCTCCCCAGAGGCCTGGATACAATGTTGAATAGCACAAGTCAATTGTGAAAAGGGTGACTACAAGTTTCTGACATTTCTTGTTTTTTTTGTTACACAATATAATAGCCCAAGCTACTAGTGATGTGTTGGGTTTTAAATCTGGTCACACATCACCAGCAGTTTGGGTGTTGACCATAGAAAACACTGGGAATTACATACTGGGTATTACATCTGACAATCCCTAGGACAAAATCACTGTCAATTTGCTTCTCTAGATGTCACAACAAAACTAGTAGAGTATTACATTTTGCTCCTTGATGTACAGTATATTAGCAATATGTAGCAATTTATTTTTTGTACGATTAAACAGTATATTCAATGCTTTATTTAAAGCATTTATTCAATGCTTTATTTATTTATATGCAAATGTTTTTTCCCACAATATACAGGAGGACAATTTTACTGCATACAACAGGATAGAATACATCTCTTTGTCCCTACAATTTGTGGTTCTTAGTTAATGCTGTCTTTTTCTCTAGTCAGTCAGGTTTGATAAAGGGGATACTATTTCCCAGAGTTCCGTATTATATAGGAGGGAGGGATTACTTGCTTAGTTTTATTAACAAGTAATACTTACATTTTCAAATCTCCTATGTACTTTATGGAAGGGGAAATACTCATAATGATCAAAGTCTTTACTTGACAGAATCTTAATGAGGGCCTGATTCAGAGATGAATGGAATAGCAATACTGTAGTTGCTGCGTCTTTGTATGCAGCATAAATAAAGACAGGAGGCATCTGTAATAGAAAAACGTCCAATGCATGTTTTTCTGACCAGCTGCTGTAAGTGAAGATGCAGCATGGGATCATCTGCATGAACATTGGTCATCTGAGCAGTGCTGGATTAAGGTTTTCGGGAGGCCCCAGGGCAACAAAGTTGTGGGGGCCCCTCACCAGTAAATTTGATACCCTGCCCCACAGTACACCCCTACATGTCACACTTTGCCCCCCTATATGTCACACGGTGCCCCTCCAATATGATCAATAGTGCTCCTCTTCCCCCATATATTTCCTGGCCACCTATTGTTTAATTGTGCATACCAAATCAAACCAGCTGGCTCCTATCTCTCGCGGCTCATTCACGCTCACAGCCCAAATAATCTCTTCTCAGTGATCCAAGTTCCGGGCGATGTGCCAGTTCCCCGGTCCAGTCACCTTGTCTCACTGCTATGCTCTGCAAGAAACACACCAGCTGCCATCACCAGGATCTGCACTCATCCAAGCTGTATGCACTGCATGCAGGAAAACCGCGGCAGCCACTGTCTGGGAACAGGTGCCTCTTTGCACTTCCTTCTGCAATTAAAGGGTAACTCTGACCCCGTGTGGGGGTCCCGGGATTACCACCCCTGTCACCCCTCCCTTAATCCTGCCCTGCATCTGAGTAACTCTCAGGTTACCTAGGATGACTGTGGAAGTAATACTGCTGAAGCTAGCGAAACTGCATTCAAGGATGCAGCTACAGTACTGGCTTCAGCACACCCAGAAAATGGAACCAACACGCCCCCACATGCGCAGTTCGACAAACATCGGAGATGTACGTACTGTAATCCATTGGGTTTGATCTGGATTAGGCCCTTAGTATTAGTCTTGGTGGTTTGTATGACATCACAAGCAGGATTTTTTCAAACATTTTAGTCTTATACTGTACCTACAGTATCATTTTCAGTTGTATTATCTAAAACTGTATTTTATTCTGCATTGACTTTGACAGGTGAGTGAAATGTAAATTTAACTAATAAGGCCATTCACACTTTTCAAGGGACAGAATTTGCTAATACTTAAAAAATGTAAAACATGCATATTATGGGTAAAAAAATTAGTTCCTATTGAACTTCACCTCCAAAAGGTTGTTGACTCCCCTAAACCATGCATTCAGTCCTCTCAAGGCACACTAACAGCCCAGATTTTAGTGTTATCCATAATTAAATAGTACCTCAGTTATTTTTATTTAAGCATCTGTGCTAAAGCCTGGATATCAGTAAACAAGAACTGTTAGTGTATCTTGAGGACCGAAGTTGGGAATACCTGCCCTAGACCTTAAAATTAAAATAGAACTTGTAAAGTTCGATTAATTTACAAAGAAAATCAATACCTAATCACACTGTGGTTCGGGCCACTGTGGCCGCTAAATGTAAATGAATAACCGCTAGGATATGTATGAACGTTGCGTATACACGCCGGCACGCTATGCGCACAATGCAGTGACACGTGTGAGTGAATACACCCTATCCCCAACAAGAATGGAATGTGACACCAGTATCTAAATGTTATGTTGTGGTCCAACGCATCAAAATATTTACTCAAAAGATACAAGTAAAGATACAACAGTAATACAGTGAAGAGCTACAACCAATAGTACATACGTTTGTTCGCGAGCGCTCCCGAATCCAGGCTTCAGTCAGTCTTAGCAAGATGACCTTCAGTAAATAGCCTCAGGCCAGTCAGGAAGCATTTCTTTTATACAATGGGTCCAAATACATACAATAGGAAATGTAAGCTCTTCTTCCATAGGTCAAGGGGCAGGTCATTTACAGTACACGAGGGGTCATAGGTTGGTTTGAATTAATTGGTGATGCTTGTAGGTGTTCGCCACTGGGTTCCCGCTGAATATCAAGAGTACAGTATTTACAGTATTTGTGAATATTACAATTCTGCGCATATCTATTAACTGCACATAACAACCGAATGTAGATCTCAAAATACTGCACAACTGGATGCCAAACACTAAGTCCTAACCTTGCTCTGTCCCCTCACATCCTGTAAAGCTGAATAACTATTGTTCTACCCTTTGAGTAAATGTAACTTGCTAGCAATGTGTGTGGAGACTATGGGGTATATTCAATTGAAGTCGAATTACGGTGTGGATTCGTCAGTTTTTGGATTCGACACTATTCGACAGCCGAAACCCTCTACCCGAGACACTGAATTCGACATATTCAATTAAAAACGGATTCAACACGCCTTCTGTCGAAAAACGGACCAATCATCGAATAGTGGGTGGCCTGGATTCGACTTCCCGCCATTTGGAAACATATATAGGATATAGAAAAAAATAATATATATATGTTGGAAAACGCAGGGATTGTCCTAAAAAAACAATTCCACAAGAGAGCTGACTGGAATGGTTGCTCATCTCCCTGAAGTCTCAAAAACGGGAGTGAAGAGAGAGGAGTGGCATTGGAGAAGTATATCCTGGGTAACTGTGGAATCATGGGTACATTTCCCTCAGCCGAGTATAGGAAAAAATATTCCTCCAGAATTTAATGAAAGATTTTCATCCTCACCTTCAAGTGTCATCACCAACTCTTCCCACTCATCCACCTCTGACATTGCCACAATATGCACTTCCACAACTCATCCACCACTGACATTGCCACAATATGCACTTCCTTTAACCTTCTTTAATAAATCTTTTTCTCTTCATTTACATCATACTCACTCTTGCCTCTAAGACTTCTTCCTTACATCTCCCCACTTATGGAACTCCTTATGTCACCTGAGTGGAATCTCCCACAATCTTCAATTTTTCATGTGCTTTCAAAAATCCACCTCTTCCGTATAACCTCTCCTACACCTACTTGATGCTACTTCCTCTACATATTCTGTAGATCAGTCTTCAGATGAAGCTAAAAGGTCAAATGACAACTAGAGCTTAGATAGACTAGACAGGATGTAGTCTTCTCCAAAGATGCTTCTTTGTCCAACATACACACTATCTCCTATAGCAGTAAGCAATTAAGCAATGGTTTTAATGCACATATAGTAAGCATCTCATACACAGTATAGGAAATCAGTCACAAGAAAAATTTAACCTAGAGATGTTTACCGGAAATGTTTCGGGTTTTGTGTTTTGGTTTTGGATTTGGATCCGCGGCTGTGTTTTGGATTCAGACGCGTTTTGGCAAAACCTCCCTGAAAATATTTTGTCGGATTCAAGTGTTTTTTTTTTCAAAAGCCTCTCAAAAACACCTTAAATCATAGAATTAGGGGGTAATTTTGATCCTATAGTATTATTAACCTCAATAACCATAATTTCCCCTCATTTCCAGTCTATTCTTAACACCTCACACCTCACAATATTATTTTTAGTCCTAAAATTTGCACCAAGGTCACTAGATGACTAAGCTAAGCAACCGAAGAGGGCGGCACAAACACCTGGCCCATCTAGGAGTGGCACTGCAGTGGCAGATAGGATGGCACTTAAAAAAATTGGCCCCAAACAGCACATGATGCAAAGAAAAGAGAAAAAGAGGTGCACTGTGGTCGCTGGACGGCTAAGCAAAGTGACAAAAACACCTCAATATCACAGGAATTATTCGTTCTACTCAACGAATTGCTGCACTGTACTACTATACTGCTCACAAACAATGCAGCACAGATATGGATACTTGAAGTGACACAGAGCTGCAAGATACAGCAATGGCCTACTGTACTGTACTACTATATATTAGAGATGTGCACTTGAAATTTTTCGGGTTTTGTGTTTTGGTTTTGGGTTCGGTTCCGCGGCCGTGTTTTGGGTTCGACCGCGTTTTGGCAAAACCTCACCGAATTTTTTTTGTCGGATTCGGGTGTGTTTTGGATTCGGGTGTTTTTTTTTTAAAAAAACACTAAAAAACAGCTTAAATCATAGAATTTGGGGGTCATTTTGATCCCAAAGTATTATTAACCTCAAAAACCATAATTTCCACTCATTTTCAGTCTATTCTGAATACCTCACACCTCACAATATTATTTTTAGTCCTAAAATTTGCACCTAGGTCGCTGGATGACTAAGCTAAGCGACCCTAGTGGCCGACACAAACACCGTGCCCATCTAGGAGTGGCACTGCAGTGTCACGCAGGATGGCCCTTCCAAAAAACCCTCCCCAAACAGCACACGACGCAAAGAAAAAAAGAGGCGCAATGAGGTAGCTGTGTGAGTAAGATAAGCGACCCTAGTGGCCGACACAAACACCGGGCCCATCTAGGAGTGGCACTGCAGTGTCACGCAGGATGGCCCTTCCAAAAAACCCTCCCCAAACAGCACATGACGCAAAGAAAAAAAGAGGCGCAATGAGGTAGCTGTGTGAGTAAGATAAGCGACCCTAGTGGCCGACACAAACACCGGGCCCATCTAGGAGTGGCACTGCAGTGTCACGCAGGATGGCCCTTCCAAAAAACCCTCCCCAAACAGCACATGACGCAAAGAAAAAAAGAGGCGCAATGAGGTAGCTGTGTGAGTAAGATAAGCGACCCTAGTGGCCGACACAAACACCGTGCCCATCTAGGAGTGGCACTGCAGTGTCACGCAGGATGGCCCTTCCAAAAAACCCTCCCCAAACAGCACATGACGCAAAGAAAAAAAGAGGCGCAATGAGGTAGCTGTGTGAGTAAGATAAGCGACCCTAGTGGCCGACACAAACACCGGGCCCATCTAGGAGTGGCACTGCAGTGTCACGCAGGATGGCCCTTCCAAAAAACCCTCCCCAAACAGCACATGACGCAAAGAAAAAAAGAGGCGCAATGAGGTAGCTGTGTGAGTAAGATAAGCGACCCTAGTGGCCGACAGAAACACCGTGCCCATCTAGGAGTGGCACTGCAGTGCCACGCAGGATGGCCCTTCCAAAAAACCCTCCCCAAACAGCACATGACGCAAAGAAAAAAAGAGGCGCAATATGGTAGCTGTGTGAGTAAGATAAGCGACCCTAGTGGCCGACACAAACACCGGGCCCATCTAGGAGTGGCACTGCAGTGTCACGCAGGATGGCCCTTCCAAAAAACCCTCCCCAAACAGCACATGACGCAAAGAAAAAAAGAGGCGCAATGAGGTAGCTGTGTGAGTAAGATAAGCGACCCTAGTGGCCGACACAAACACCGGGCCCATCTAGGAGTGGCACTGCAGTGTCACGCAGGATGGCCCTTCCAAAAAACATTCCACAAACAGCACATGACGCAAAGAAAAATTAAAGAAAAAAGAGGTGCAAGATGGAATTGTCCTTGGGCCCTCCCACCCACCCTTATGTTGTATAAACAGGACATGCACACTTTAACCAACCCATCATTTCAGTGACAGGGTCTGCCACACGACTGTGACTGAAATGACGGGTTGGTTTGGACCCCCACCAAAAAAGAAGCAATTAATCTCTCCTTGCACAAACTGGCTCTACAGAGGCAAGATGTCCACCTCATCATCATCCTCCGATATATCACCGTGTACATCCCCCTCCTCACAGATTATCAATTCGTCCCCACTGGAATCCACCATCTCAGCTCCCTGTGTACTTTGTGGAGGCAATTGCTGCTGGTCAATGTCTCCACGGAGGAATTGATTATAATTCATTTTAATGAACATCATCTTCTCCACATTTTCTGGATGTAACCTCGTACGTCGATTGCTGACAAGGTGAGCGGCGGCACTAAACACTCTTTCGGAGTACACACTTGTGGGAGGGCAACTTAGGTAGAATAAAGCCAGTTTGTGCAAGGGCCTCCAAATTGCCTCTTTTTCCTGCCAGTATAAGTACGGACTGTGTGACGTGCCTACTTGGATGCGGTCACTCATATAATCCTCCACCATTCTTTCAATGGTGAGAGAATCATATGCAGTGACAGTAGACGACATGTCCGTAATCGTTGTCAGGTCCTTCAGTCCGGACCAGATGTCAGCATCAGCAGTCGCTCCAGACTGCCCTGCATCACCGCCAGCGGGTGGGCTCGGAATTCTGAGCCTTTTCCTCGCACCCCCAGTTGCGGGAGAATGTGAAGGAGGAGATGTTGACAGGTCGCGTTCCGCTTGACTTGACAATTTTGTCACCAGCAGGTCTTTGAACCCCAGCAGACTTGTGTCTGCCGGAAAGAGAGATCCAAGGTAGGCTTTAAATCTAGGATCGAGCACGGTGGCCAAAATGTAGTGCTCTGATTTCAACAGATTGACCACCCGTGAATCCTTGTTAAGCAAATTAAGGGCTCCATCCACAAGTCCCACATGCCTAGCGGAATCGCTCCGTGTTAGCTCCTCCTTCAATGTCTCCAGCTTCTTCTGCAAAAGCCTGATGAGGGGAATGACCTGACTCAGGCTGGCAGTGTCTGAACTGACTTCACGTGTGGCAAGTTCAAAGGGCATCAGAACCTTGCACAACGTTGAAATCATTCTCCACTGCGCTTGAGACAGGTGCATTCCACCTCCTATATCGTGCTCAATTGTATAGGCTTGAATGGCCTTTTGCTGCTCCTCCAACCTCTGAAGCATATAGAGGGTTGAATTCCACCTCGTTACCACTTCTTGCTTCAGATGATGGCAGGGCAGGTTCAGTAGTTTTTGGTGGTGCTCCAGTCTTCTGTACGTGGTGCCTGTACGCCGAAAGTGTCCCGCAATTCTTCTGGCCACCGACAGCATCTCTTGCACGCCCCTGTCGTTTTTTAAAAAATTCTGCACCACCAAATTCAAGGTATGTGCAAAACATGGGACGTGCTGGAATTTGCCCATATTTAATGCACACACAATATTGCTGGCGTTGTCCGATGCCACAAATCCACAGGAGAGTCCAATTGGGGTAAGCCATTCCGCGATGATCTTCCTCAGTTGCCGTAAGAGGTTTTCAGCTGTGTGCGTATTCTGGAAAGCGGTGATACAAAGCGTAGCCTGCCTAGGAAAGAGTTGGCGTTTGCGAGATGCTGCTACTGGTGCCGCCGCTGCTGTTCTTGCGGCGGGAGTCCATACATCTACCCAGTGGGCTGTCACAGTCATATAGTCCTGACCCTGCCCTGCTCCACTTGTCCACATGTCCGTGGTTAAGTGGACATTGGGTACAACTGCATTTTTTAGGACACTGGTGAGTCTTTTTCTGACGTCCGTGTACATTCTCGGTATCGCCTGCCTAGAGAAGTGGAACCTAGATGGTATTTGGTAACGGGGGCACACTGCCTCAATAAATTGTCTAGTTCCCTGTGAACTAACGGCAGATACCGGACGCACGTCTAACACCAACATAGTTGTCAAGGCCTCAGTAATCCGCTTTGCAGCAGGATGACTGCTGTGATATTTCATATTCCTTGCAAAGGACTGTTGGACAGTCAATTGCTTACTGGAAGTAGTACAAGTGGGCTTACGACTTCCCCTCTGGGATGATGATCGACTCCCAGCAGCAACAACAGCAGCGCCAGCAGCAGTAGGCATTACACTCAAGGATGCATCGGAGGAATCCCAGGCAGGAGAGGACTCGTCAGAATTGCCAGTGACATGGCCTGCAGGACTATTGGCATTCCTGGGTAAGGAGGAAATTGACACTGAGGGAGTTGGTGGGGTGGTTTGCGTGAGCTTGGTTACAAGAGGAAGGGATTTACTGGTCAGTGGACTGCTTCCGCTGTCACCCAAAGTTTTTGAACTTGTCACTGACTTATTATGAATGCGCTGCAGGTGACGTATAAGGGAGGATGTTCCGAGGTGGTTAACGTCCTTACCCCTACTTATTACAGCTTGACAAAGGCAACACACGGCTTGACAAATGTTGTCCGCATTTCTGGTGAAATACTTCCACACCGAAGAGCTGATTTTTTTTGTATTTTGACCAGGCATGTCAATGGCCCTATTCCTCCCACGGACAACAGGTGTCTCCCCGGGTGCCTGACTTAAACAAACCACCTCACCATCAGAATCCTCCTGGTCAATTTCCTCCCCAGCGCCAGCAACACCCATATCCTCCTCATCCTGGTGTACTTCAACACTGACATCTTCAATCTGACTATCGGGAACTGGACTGCGGGTGCTCCTTCCAGCACTTGCAGGGGGCGTGCAAATGGTGGAAGGCGCATGCTCTTCACATCCAGTGTTGGGAAGGTCAGGCATCGCAACCGACACAATTGGACTCTCCTTGTGGATTTGGGATTTCGAAGAACGCACAGTTCTTTGCGGTGCTTTTGCCAGCTTGAGTCTTTTCAGTTTTCTAGCGAGAGGCTGAGTGCTTCCATCCTCATGTGAAGCTGAACCACTAGCCATGAACATAGGCCAGGGCCTCAGCCGTTCCTTGCCACTCCGTGTGGTAAATGGCATATTGGCAAGTTTACGCTTCTCCTCCGACAATTTTATTTTAGGTTTTGGTGTCCTTTTTTTACTGATATTTGGTGTTTTGGATTTGACATGCTCTGTACTATGACATTGGGCATCGGCCTTGGCAGACGACGTTGCTGGCATTTCATCGTCTCGGCCATGACTAGTGGCAGCAGCTTCAGCACGAGGTGGAAGTGGATCTTGATCTTTCCCTAATTTTGGAACCTCAACATTTTTGTTCTCCATATTTTAATAGGCACAACTAAAAGGCACCTCAGGTAAACAATGGAGATGGATGGATACTAGTATACTTATGGATGGACTGCCGAGTGCCGACACAGAGGTAGCTACAGCCGTGGACTACCGTACTGTGTCTGCTGCTAATATAGACTGGATGATAATGAGATGAAATCAATATATATATATGTATGTATATATAATATCACTAGTACTGCAGCCGGACAGGTAGATAATATATTTATTAGGTAATGATGACTGATGACGGACCTGCTGGACACTGTCAGCTCAGCAGCACCGCAGACTGCTACAGTAAGCTACTATACTATAGTAGTATGTACAAAGAAGAAAGAAAAAAAAAAACACGGGTAGGTGGTATACAATTATGGATGGACTGCCGAGTGCCGACACAGAGGTAGCTACAGCCGTGGACTACCGTACTGTGTCTGCTGCTAATATAGACTGGATGATAATGAGATGAAATCAATATATATATATGTATGTATATATAATATCACTAGTACTGCAGCCGGACAGGTAGATAATATATTTATTAGGTAATGATGACTGATGACGGACCTGCTGGACACTGTCAGCTCAGCAGCACCGCAGACTGCTACAGTAAGCTACTATACTCTATAGTAGTATGTACAAAGAAGAAAGTAAAAAAAAAACCACGGGTAGGTGGTATACAATTATGGATGGACTGCCGAGTGCCGACACAGAGGTAGCTACAGCCGTGGACTACCGTACTGTGTCTGCTGCTAATATAGACTGGATGATAATGAGATGAAATCAATATATATATATGTATGTATATATAATATCACTAGTACTGCAGCCGGACAGGTAGATAATATATTTATTAGGTAATGATGACTGATGACGGACCTGCTGGACACTGTCAGCTCAGCAGCACCGCAGACTGCTACAGTAAGCTACTATACTATAGTAGTATGTACAAAGAAGAAAGAAAAAAAAAAACCACGGGTAGGTGGTATACAATTATGGATGGACTGCCGAGTGCCGACACAGAGGTAGCTACAGCCGTGGACTAACGTACTGTGTCTGCTGCTAATATAGACTGGATGATTGATAATGAGATGAAATCAATATATATATGTATGTATATATAATATCACTAGTACTGCAGCCGGACAGGTAGATAATATATTTATTAGGTAATGATGACTGATGACGGACCTGCTGGACACTGTCAGCTCAGCAGCACCGCAGACTGCTACAGTAAGCTACTATACTCTATAGTAGTATGTACAAAGAAGAAAGAAAAAAAAAACACGGGTAGGTGGTATACAATTATGGATGGACTGCCGAGTGCCGACACAGAGGTAGCTACAGCCGTGGACTAACGTACTGTGTCTGCTGCTAATATAGAGTCTAGACTGGATGATAAATTATTGATAATGAGATGAAATCAATATAATATCACTAGTACTGCAGCCGGACAGGTACTATATATATTTATTATGTAATGACTGATGACAGACCTGCTGGACACTGTCAGGTCAGCACAGCACCGCAGACTGCTACAGTAAGCTACTATAGTAGTATGTATAAAGAAGAATGAAAAAAAAAAAAACCACGGGTAGGTGGTATACAATATTATATATATATATATTATATACAATTATATATATATATATATATATATATATTAAACTGGTGGTGATTGATTATTAAACTGGTGGTCACTTCAGGTCACGTTGCAACTTGCAACTAGTACTCCGAGGCCTAAGCAGACAATCACAAAATATATTATTATACTGGTGGTCAGTGTGGTCACAACAATGGCAGTGTGGCACTGACTCTGGCAGCAAAAGTGTGCACTGTGACTGTACGTTATATGTACTCCTGAGTCCTGCTCTCAGACTCTAACTGCTCCCCACTGTCAGTGTCTCCCCCACAAGTCAGATAATACACTTACAGTCACACTATCTATTATGTAATCTAGTATAAATATCACTTCAGCAAGTAGTATAGTAGTATACAGTATAGTAGTACTCCTCCTAATAATGCTCCCCAAAATACTGTGTCTCTCTCTTCTCTAAACGGAGAGGACGCCAGCCACGTCCTCTCCCTATGACTCTCAATGCACGTGTGAAAATGGCGGCGACGCGCGGCTCCTTATATAGAATCCGAGTCTCGCGATAGAATCCGAGCCTCGCGAGAATCCGACAGCGTGATGATGACGTTCGGGCACGCTCGGGTTAGCCGAGCAAGGCGGGAAGATCCGAGCCTGCTCGGACCCGTGTAAAAAACCTGAAGTTCGGGCGGGTTCGGATTCAGAGGAACCGAACCCGCTCATCTCTACTATATATATATACTGGTGGTCCCCAAAATGCTGCACTGTACTACTATACTGCTCACAAACAATGCAGCACAGATATGGATACTTGAAGTGACACGGAGCTGCATGATACAACAATGGACTACTGTACTGTACAACTATATACTGTTGGTCACCAAAATGCTGCACTGAACTACTATATATACTGCTCACAACAATGCAGCACAGATATGGATGGATACTTGCAGTGACACGGAGCTGCAAGATACAGCAATTGACTACTGTACTGTACTACTATACTGGTGGTCACCAAAATGCTGCACTGTACTACTATATATAATATATATATACTGGTCACACAACAATGCAGCAGATATTGAGCACTGATGATCGGGATACTGTCTAGAACTGAGTCTGACATGGAGCTGCAAGATACAGAAATGAAAAAAAGAAAAAAGGTGGCTGCGCTGCAAGGGGGAAAGAGCAATGATCCACTAAATGTGGACACTGTATTCCATCTTCAATCCTCTAGCGGCATATGGAATTTGTAAAGGACTCTCTAATTACCATATAAAAGGGACTCTCCACAGTGGAATATAACTGGACTTTTAGCACTCCAGGGCAATATTTGGAACGGATCCTACAGAGCTTTATGATACATGTCCTGAACCATTATTCTGGGTAAAAAAATTCTCATTTCATATATATTTTTTGTATGCACATGGCACATTTAAATGTACAGAATATTGCTGTTTTTTAATCAGTTAGCGCTTTTAATAAATTTGTTTTTAATTGTACACATTTAGTGGATCATTGCTCTTTCCCCCTTGCAGCGCAGCCACCTTTTTTCGTGATTATATTGGGAGTGACTTCCCTCTCAAACTAGGCTGCCGCTTAGCCGAGCATCTCGCCTCACAGCGCCCGAATATCCTTGGGTATATATTATCCTTCTCGCAAGATACAGAAATGGCCTACTGTACTGTACTATAATTATATACTGGTGGTCCCCACAATACAGCACACTGATCAGATATTTGCAGCACACTGAGCATAGATATGGACCTTTTCAGGCAGAGAACGTAGAAATTTGCAGCACACTGAGCACAGATATTTGCAGCACACTGAGCACAGATATTTGCAGCACACTGAGCACAGATATGGAGCTTTTCAGGGAGAGAACGTAGCCACATCCTCTCCGTTCAATCTCCAATGCACGAGTGAAAATGGCGGCGACGCGCGGCTCTTTATATAGAATACGAATCTCGCGAAAATCCGACAGCGGGATGATGACATTCGGCCTCGTTCGGGTTAACCGAGCAAGGCGGGAAGAGCCGAGGCTGCCTCGGAACCGTGTAAAATAGGTGAAGGTCGGGGGGTTCGGATCTCAACGAACCGAACCCGCTCATCTCTAATTCAACCCTACCTGTCATAATTATATATTTTTTTAAACCAGCTCTGACCCAGCCTCTGCAACCATATCTGCCTTTCTGCTGCTGACCCTGACATACCATTGGTTACCTACTATTGATCATGTGTGGACTCTTGGCATTGTCCTAGATGGTGGCTTGACACTTAAACATCAGATATCAACCACAATCAAATCCTCATTCTTTCAGCTTCGGAACATAGCCAGAATCGAGCACTTAATTCCCTCTAAAGTTCTGCTAAATGCCATACATGCATTTGTATCATCTTGATTAGACTACTGCAATGCCCTCTACCTTGGTCTCCTAGCAAAAGAATTGCACCGCTTACAGCTGGTACTAAATGCAGCTGCCAGGCTGTTAACCAACCAGCCCCTTTCCAGCCACATAACACCCATTTTCTACTACCTTCACTGGCTGCTGCCTGTCCTATATCTGGTATTGGCCAATCAACTGCAACTAATTCCCATTTATAAAACCATGAAGACACTTGGAATATGAAATGAGAATGGAGCTTCTTTACTGTTTTAAAATTTTGGCAGTGAATTAAAATAAATTATCCATTTGTTATGATTATTCATAATTTATTCATCATGTTTAAAGTGGTACACTAGTTAAATATAGTGTAGAATGTGGAAATATATAATTTTCTATCAAGTCAAAGGGTCTCTTACATCCCATCGTGCTTGATCTCTCTCTCTCTTTCAATATATTTGACCTCCTTTTTCTCCTTGAAAGTTACAGTATCACTCCTGTGCCCTCCACTGCACAGTTCTGTTATGGTTTACTTCTTAACTTTCTGCATTCTCCTTGAGTATCTGTACCACCGGCACACTCCCCTTACTGTATCTGTTAGGGTTCCCAAAGGCTCCAAATTTCCTCCAGAATTTAATGAAAGATTTTCATCCTCACCTTCAAGTGTCATCACCAACTCTTCCCACTCATCCACCTCTGACATTGCCACAATATGCACTTCCACCACTCATCCACCACTGACATTGCCACTATATGCACTTCCTTTAACCTTCTCTAATAAATCTTCTTCTCTTCATTTACATCATACACTCACTCTTGCCTCTAAGACTTCTTCCTTACATCTCCCCACTTATGGAACTCCTTATGTCACCTGAGTGGAATCTCCCACAATCTTCAATTTTTCATGTGCTTTCAAAAATCCACCTCTGCCGTATAACCTCTCCTACACTTACTTGATGCTACTTCCTCTACATATTCTACCAGGTCTAATCACATATCCAACTAACTTCAATTGTTTCAGCATTGCCTTCTCTACACTGTGTCTGACACTTTTACCTACTGTACGTTGTATATACTTGTTCAGTTTTTATGTATCATTGTATTTTGTACAATATCTTACTCTGACTGTCCACACTACAGTTTTCTGGCATCTTACAAAAAAACACTAATGAAGATGGCAATGAGTCAGGATGATAATAATGAGGAAGATGTTAAAATGTATAATTTTATGTTGTCTTTTTGATAATCCTACTGAAAGGTTGGTAATAGGAAACACTTGCTCCACATTCCATGCCACTTAAAAAAAATGCTAGTTAATTTTATCCTTTACGTTCTGTTATTTTGTTGATATAAAGTTGTTGTTTTTTTTTTTAAATCAGCATTATTACCATTTCAATATAACCTTTTACTTTTGCAATACACTCTGGTCAGTGTGCTGTTCTACATATTCTAAACGTGGGATATTTGAGATTACTTTATTACTTTGCTGACTGAGGCAGATTTTAAACTTGGTTATTATGTTTGACCTCTGCATTATTCACACCCAGTGGGTCAAATAAAGTGATATTTCATATATACATGCATATTTTTATTTACATGAGCTTTTTATACTAGAAAGAATGAATATCAAATATCATGGTTTGGAATATATACATTATTTATTTTCATAACTTACTGTCCATCTCTAACTATAGTTACAAGAAAATATTAGAAAATAAGCAAATTCTCCATACTGTTCTTGGTAAAGTCTCTTAAATGGAAACTAATATTATTGTCACTCCTTGGGGGAAATTCAAATGTTTGGAAAGTTGGTTGGGTGTCTGTTTTTTCCTGTCTATCAGATAGGAAAAAACAGACACCCAACTGACTTTTCAAACAATTGAATAAACTCCCTTGAATCATAATAATCTGTTATATGAGTACTCTATAATCAATGACTGCATTATTATATTATTGATACAGTCTGCTATTAATTTCCACTAAATTTTGACTTTATCAGTGAGGTATTGTTTTTCTTTTACTCTGTCCAAAAATAATGATATCCAATGTCATTGACTACAAGTATGGCTAATTGGATGTTTTTTTTAAAAAAGAGCTTGCACTGGATGATACCAGTTCCTAAGGTGGTTTTTGTATTTATTGTAAGTTATGATGCATTGTAACATGAACCTTTTTCAAAATGAGTCATTCTGCCCAGGTGCTCTGGTGGGCAGGGACATTTTCTTCTGTACAAATTGTCATTATCAAAAGGGCATAGAAAGGGCTTATTGCTGCTAGCAAAACTTACCTACTGTACAGGAAACATTAGACTTCTTGCCAAATATATTTAAAATGCAGTAATAAGCTGGATATAAGACCGACTCAGTATTGTAACCGTCATTAACCATCTGGTTCCAGGATCATGCCAAACTCCAACCTTTTCAATTTCAGTACAATTCCAGTTTATATTAACAAAGCAGATTTTACCATATGCTGTAAATATATTGTAAATTTTTTATAATTGAATACTCATTGGCACAATGTTTACTCCCTGCTGTGATTAGACCCACTTTTGTTTTGGCATAACATCTCAGGTAGCTATCATTGGAGAGCTAAAAATATTTTCTCGAGCAAAATATAAAATATTACAAGTATTTTATCTCAAATGTGACAAGGATTCCATGATGCAAACTTGATTTATTATAGCTGCTGCCATTCACGCTTGTAGATTTACTCCATATCAACTCTTCTAGATAATAGATTAGATGATACAGGGGGATATATGTAATAGGGACCAGTTTGCCTGAGGTGCGAGATGTTGACCGAGAATGACCATACAGTACTTTTAAAATGGCAATCATTTTCAAGGCAAGGTTTTGCCTTGTAAATGATTAGCACTTTAAAAATACTGTCATTCTCGGTTGATATCCTACACCTCTGGCAAAATTGGACCCTATTACATACAGTATATCCCAGGGAGTAATTTACAGTTGAACATATTTGTTTTCTGTGCAAATTATGTATTTTTTGCATGCCTCTAAAAATGCCTATTCCCATGTCTGTATCCCTAAAGCTGAGTATACACTGGGACGACGGGCAATCGTTCTGACATCGGAACGAATGCCCATCAACCCACATTGCCAATACACACTGCAGCGATGTTAACGAAGGTTGGGACAATCATGTTCCATCTACCATTAGCATAAACAAGGACGCTAGCTAATGCTAGGTTTGATGTGCAACACATCAAACCCAGCTACTATTGCAAGCGTTCGTTGGAGTGCGCAATACTGCATACACACTGAGCGATGTAAGCAATATGTCGTTCCAAAATGGCATGTTGGAATGACATTGCTCCAGTGTGTACCCAGCTAACCAGCTTTAGTAATGTGTAGCAAGTACTTGCATCTCATTACACCTGGAGATGCAAATGGAAGGTATATGCCATTAAGGAAAATCTGTAGGTAGTGACTGTAATGTTCAGACAAGCATGTTTCATTTATGGTACTGTATGTGTTATATATGTCACCAGAAGGTATGAGATTTTGGTGAGGTTAGCTAACTTTTGCACCAGAAGTATGACAAGAAAGTTTGTGATTTACTGCTACCACACAGGAGGTCCTGAAATTCCAGATAAGTACTGAATATGCCCAGGTACAATGAGTGTAGATACCTAGATATAACAATGACCAGGAGTTCAGGTCACATACTGTAGCTAAGGTCCATAAAGCCAAGACAGACAGCAAACACAATAGTCAGGTTACTATCTGGGTTTGAAGCAGGGAGTAGACAGGAGAAAAAAAAAACAGGTTATGATCCATTTTTGGGGCAGGCAGCAAGCAGAAGAATATCCAGGAGACAACCAAGGTTCAGAAGCCACAAGGTAGCATTAACAATGGAACAGACAGGGTCAGCAACAATAATTAAAAGGCAGTAGATTCAGCACAATACAGGCAGACACGTAATATAAATAGCACTGGGTGTGTTGACCTCCTGCCTTAAATATCCATAGCCTGCAGAGAATTGGATAAAATCAGATAGAACAGCATAGCTGAAATGAGAGAACTTGCATTCTCTATTGGAGCAGATCAGAGATTTTTATTGCCAGTGTTCAAGTCAAATTACTTTCTAACAAATATTTAAAATGCCAGCTCTAATATATATTACCATGTGCTATGAATGTGCGCTATACATCGCAAAACACTACATCCCATAAGAGAAAACAATACACCCACTCATTATCTGAGTTCCATAGCTCATTGATGTATATATTTGTTATTAAAAGGATATGTATTCAATATATCACAATGTACAGTATATATATATATATATATATATATATATAGTTACATGGTTACAATTTACACAGTATCAGTTATTACAAACTAATTAAAATACAGACACGGCCAGCAATACAATTACCATATTTGCTCAAATGCACTCTCCGCTCCATATAACTTTCTCTCAGTAAAATAATGCAGCCACTGGACAGATAACATCTCGACCATCATCTGGGACAGACAGAGCAGTTGGCTCTGTGTGTGTGATCAGCTATACACTGAGTCTGTTGGGCGTGTACAGATCTCTTGTTATTAGTCTAGGGGAGGGAACTTTCTCATTCATGATGAGTGATTGGTCAGTTCATATGCAAGCCTTGAAGAAATCAAAAGGGCTGGCGTCTGGTTTCCTGTCCACATGCTAAATGGAATGTCCTTTGTTGTCAGTTGAATTGTGGCTTCATATTCATACATTCATACATTCAGTCATATCTACTCATGGCAATGTGCTACAACCTAATCACAGGCACCAAATGAATCTACACATTAATCTGGTTACTTTGACACCAAGCATGACATGTCCATCTTGCTCCGCTCCAATAATACACATACTCCATTATATTATTTAAAACCTTATGATGTCTGGTGCTTGATATGTTTAAATTTATGTGCTGTATGAAATATGTGTTGAATCTATCTTTGTGGCATGTCTGTGTAAATGCATACGTTACTATATATTGCTGTGCTCGCTGCGTGTATTTGCAAGCATAGTGACTCATAATGTGTGGAGTCTGTATCTTCTCTCTATGTAATGTTTTTGACTTCAACAGTCCACCCTTTGGCAATAAACAATAACTGCCATAAATTATTAACATAAGAAAAATATTTCAGACAGTAATCGGTGACCTAGACACACATATGTATTCATTTCGCAAATCAGACATTTGACTATATTTGGGGAAGACAGGGAGGAGGACGAGACATCCTCTATATGCACCCGGTGGTCCCGGGACCACTGGTTAGGTGTAAAACAACATTCAACATATAGAGTATGCTGGGACAGTGTTATGGCCTACAATGTCTGATTTGAACGAACATTTCACACATACATGTACCTACGTCTTTGTACACTGATGTTCGGATTCAATTGAGGTCCTGCTGGGTAGAGGGAGAAAACACAAACAAATCGTGAAAGTGACATATAAAATTTTCATGATATATATATATATATATTCCTATCATTTTCTGAACATTGTTTCCATTTCTGGAACGTATGCTAGGTCTATTTCATCACTGAACAAGGGTTATAAGTAGTGTCCGTCCTAGATAACATAAACCTTCAGAGTTCGGGGAGAGCCACTCATAAACCTTTCTTCAACATATATTAATGAGCTCTTTATTTGCAATGTGTGAATAGCCATTGTCTGATTGTTTCTGACTACCTCCCAATTTCCTGATTTCCTGAAATTGGTGAGATTTAAACATACCAAGGATTTATCTATGGTACTGGTGGATCTTACAACTAGGTGGTCTAGTTATATTATATTCCTTGTCCACTGGTCCCCTCCCCCTTCCGTGTAATTCAAGTACCTCAGCTAACTCTAAAGAAAATATGGCACTAATCCTGCATCTTTTCATCTTAGAGGTACCTGTGAGCACATCCAACATTCCGTTTGGTTTAAGACCTTACCCACTAGTGAGTGGTACTCACTTAAGGGATGTCTATCAAATGTTGCCTTATTGCTAGACTGACATATCTGGATGCACTCATCTTCAAATATGGGGTCACAATAACTACAAAATACAGTATTCCTCAGACAATAGCCTATAACGTTACCTCCAAACTCCATAACTACTAGACCTTTGATTTTTCTCTGGCTTTAACAAACTGATAGGCTAATCCTGGGATCCTATAAGGAAATCCCTCCTTCCTCCAGAACCAGTTCCAGTCCCACACTCGACTCCTCATGAAAAAACCTCGCAAAAATAGAATTTCCTAAAAAAAATGTTTGTCAGCGGGAATAAATAAAAAAAAAGAAATAAATAGAACAAAACCAATCTTGTCCATAGCAAATCAATTACAACGACTGGTCTTTCTGTAATCCTTTAGCACGCTCAGGTAGTGTTCAACAGTGCCGCCTCTCAGTCTTCATGGAACAGACTCTCTGGTGATACTTTTGCGATCTCACTTCATTTACGAGTTCCTTCTGGACTACCGACTTTCCTGCAATGGGAATCGTGGACCCAAGTCTCTCTCTCGGCTACTTTCACTGGGATAGTGCTGTCAACAATACTTGGTATGGTCCTTCCAACCTGTCTATTAGGCAATCTGAGTGTAAGAACAATCACACAGTCTCTTGGTTCACAATCAAGATAGTTAGTATTTGGCATACCAGGAATCAACAGTTTCAAGCTCTTTTGTCAAGTTCTCAAATGCTGGCTCATCTCAATAAGGTACTGTACTGTCACCTCATTGGTGTATTTCTGATCATTGTTTGGATCAATCATGACATGAGGTTGTCTTCCAAAAAAAAACATTTTTTTTATGCTGGTAATTCGTTAAGTGAAGATCTGGGAGTGGTTCCGATGCTACATAATACTAGTGGCAGTGTCTATGACCACAATAGTCCAATTTCAAGCTTTGCTCCTACTCCTAGGTGTACCATATCTACACACAAATTTCTGCACAATTTTCTTTGCGGTAAACACAGCAGCATCCGTGGTGGCAGGAAATGCCTCTACCCAGTTTGAGAAAACATCAGTTCACACCAATACATAACAATAATTCCTAAAGGGTGTTAACTGTACGAAGTCGATCTGTATTACCTGAAAAGGTCCATCTGCAGGAGGGATATGGGATGGCTCTGTTAGTACCACCTTACCAAATGTTCTTCTTCATGCAGGTAAGACAGGTCATTGCTTTCCTACTTGCCTGAGAAGAGAACCCTGGTACACGCCAGAAAGCTCTTACCAATTTGCACATACCTTCCTTACCCTAGGTGAGTCAGACCATATGCTGCCTCAGCTAGGTTTGGGAAATACGTCCTGGGGGCCACTGGTTTACCTTGTCCATCTCTCCAGAGTCCTGGGGACTCCTAACTATACCCCTTCGACTTCCAGACCTCCTTTTCCTGTAGGGAACACAAATTTGTATCTTAAGTTAACTGTTGTGTGTTTGCAATGTAGAGTACCATGATTATGACTCAAAAAAGAAAAAAAACCCATCTCTAGTGGAGAGAAAGAAGAAGAAAATATCAGGTCTGCGTTCACCAATGGGCATATCAGTGTCTATACAAAATTTCCCTTCACCAGTATTCTCATCCTTCCTCCACCCTTTGTGCATGACAAGGCACACTGCAGTAATACTGGTGTCATCATGCTGGTGAGATATACTGGGTTCGGGCAGAACTCTGAAGGACCAATTAGGCATGTAGTGTTTAAACTGTAATCTGGTCCATGTATTGTACAACCCTGTGTGAACGCAAAAGATGAAGAGGAAACTGTGGAGAAACAGAACAGAGGTTGGTGACAGATAAGTTTGTAGAGGTGGAGAGGATTTTTATTAAAATGACAACTGGATTGAGCACTATGGGGAATTGATTAACTACTTGGTATACCCCACCTAAAGCTTGTGCATGCTGTGTCACTACTGGGACTACTTCAGCCATCAATCCAGTGTCCTGTCCATCCTAAGTTCATAGGGAACCCGGTATCTGTGATATAATTTCCTCTACCTGTGATGGACATGAATCTAGAACAGTGTAATGCAACATTAGTTTTTGAGGGTATCTAACATACCTTGTACTTCCTGAGCGGGAGTACAATATATGTATTTCATATTTAACAAAGTTTCTGTTACGTTAGTCAGGGGCCATTTCTGTTAGGAAAAAGAAGGAAAGGAAAGGGTTTAGCATCGTAAAGGCCCAATCGTAACTTCAGCAGGTTTTTGTCAAAGGGTAATGTTGCACTTCTTTCATTCCTCCCATTTGCCGAATTAGTGTTTACCAGTGATCTTATCCAGATGGAGAATTTTCTAGTGCTGCAAAAGACTAAAAAAAAATCAACAAGCTTCTAGGTCATGCGAAGTATTCATTCAATCCTTCTCATCCCGTATTAAGGGTCTGTACATGGTCCAACAAACATTTCCAAGCTCATCTTGACTAGGGGCATTACTAGGAATTAATACTTCTTATATGGTAACCAAAAGAAATACGCGGGGGTTACCCTATCTCTGTCCACTTTCCTACTGACAAATACTAATGTGCAGACAGGATTTTCTCCATTTCTGACGTTACTGTCTTGATTTTTATTTTATTTTTGGGTTTTGCTATATATGTACTCGAATAACTCCATACTTACCAGTTCCACTGGTCTCAACCACTTCCCCTGCAGGCTACTGCTCTTCCTTTACTGGTTGGATACTCCTCTGAGAAATGGCTGAAACCAGTCAGGTCACCTTCTCCTCCTAAATAAAACTTCGACATTCATTAGCACATATATAGGTTACATTCATATTTTTCATATTTTTATTTGTAGTATTTTCTATAGTTAGAATGCTGGCCGTAACTGCTCCCACATCGACATATGGTGGTGTATTTGCTTTCTCTTTTTCTTCCTACTTGTTTATTGTTGCTACAACTTCAAACAGCTCTTATACAGTATTTCCGTTTTTGTCTTATATGACTTTGGTCAGACATACTACCTGCAATACCTCAGGATCAAACTCACCAACCCTAGGGAATGATGCCCTATCATCAGCAGTCATACGTACCCATTCATTGCAAAAAGCCTCCGTGTGTGTACTGTACTTTTCACACATAATAAACCTTGCTGACCCCCTGGGCTGCAACTCTCCAGCCTGAACCCTGGCAACCACACGCCCACCGCTTGTGCAATTGGATCCCATCGTGGACTTTTTGCCTGATACACAATCCCCAAATGCACAACACGAGTAGACAGTGAAAGTCAACCTAGCGCTTTCACTCGCTCCTTCTCCGCTGACGTACCACGACTCACTCCAATAGTGACCACCGTGTACCCAGTGAGGACCCTATTAGCAACTGGTTTCTATTTACTGGAATTTGTGTAGGGAGAGAAACATACTATCGATCCCCCTTTCCAGTGAAAGTCTCACCTGGGACAATTTCTTCCTGAGAGAGACAGCGAAAAAACTTCCTTCACCTATACACAAATCACGCTTGCGTATGCTCTACACGACGCGTATGATAATGTTATTTACGCAAAAGCACGCAAACTGTTATCATGTTGCGCCATGTATCATATGCACAAACGCACAGCCCAATCGCACAGCGTATAGATACTTGTTATCTATCCGCCCTGCAATCAATGGAGTCGATTTCACAAGCTGCGCTCCTCAGCCGGAGCGTAACACAAAACCTTAACTTCAATTCACAATTCTATATTCACAATTCACAATTCCCAATCATGCTCCTGTGCAAGTCTCCTCATGACTTGCGTATTTCTCTATTTATGTATTAACGTAAGTCAGCCGCCTTACGCCACCAAGCCTCTGCTTACTCAGTGTCACCACGGGATCCCGACTTCCGGGGTTCAATACACTCACTACTACTTTCAGCTCACACAAATACACAGTGTTTTTCTGTACAGAAAAATATCACTCCCTTTGATTGATGGTTTTAACCCAGAGGCAGTACCATTTAAACAAAGTCCTACACTAATCTGCTTTTGAAATCGGATAGTTATGTGCTATAGTATTAAATGTAATCCCACCTTAAATTAAACAGCTATTATGTGGTTTTATCTTGCGCCCGCAACTGTACGCAACCTTGCGTAAACACGTGACCGTGCATGCCTCTATGCCACGTGTGCGACCCTGCGCCATGTGCATGCTTCTGTATGCTGTCCTCACGTTCCGTACCACGTGTACAAACGTGCATCCGCAATTTAATAAACCACACTATCTTGATAAATGCGAGCAATAAAAACTACTATTACTCACTAACACGACACACAATTGTTCCATATAAACCTAAATGACTAGGCCAGAACTGCATTTCATGTTTTTATAATTACTCCCTTAAAACACTAATTCAAATATATATATATATATATATATATATATATAGCAAATAAATGTATCCGATTTCACACAGATCTATAATGACTGCAATAATCTATAATTTAAATGCTATGATTCAGATTGGATAGCTATCTTGCAGAACATACACTGATATAAATATACACATAATTATAATATATATATATATATATATTTATATATATATATATATATATATATACACACACACACTATATACTGCACTTCTATAAAAACACCTTCATATGTATTCGTGGACACACTGAATGATTGTATTCTATCAGGGCCTCTATGATTTGCATATCAACGATATTTGCCTTGCTTGTATAAGAAAGTAGTTACACAAGTTAATTAACATTTCAATGGCTATCCTACCCTAGCAAACAGACTCCACAAGTCCTGGAAGAAAAGGAAGAAGAAGAAAAAACCCTCCTTTTTTATCTGTGTGTAATTCTCTTACATCAAGTATTCATTTATCTCACCATTTACTCTCACTAGGCCCAATTGAAACTATTTGTAATTGACTATGGCATGGGCTAAATAAATTCATTGGTAACTTATAAATTGTGCTGGATTTGAAGATATGTGGAAACTTTGTGACAAAGGAAACTGATTGTTCTAACCAGACTGAAAATCAGCTATTTAGAAAGTGACCTTCCTAAAATGGCCACTGCTTCTCCCCCTTTCACATCCATGTGGCTTAAACAAGATCGTGGACAGGCCATGTGGCTAGCCCAAAATAGAGGACAGACCATGCGGTTCTTTTGTCACAAAGAAATCACACTTTATACAGGCACCAAAAGTTACTTTAGGCCTGAGTTTAAAAAGTATACAAATTTTCTCAGCATGCTAACACAGCTATATTATGGCTATGCAGCAACTTTTAAATGTTCTTTAAATGTACTTAACAGAAAAACAATCCAATCTGAATCAAACACAATATGACTTATTTGAACTTTGTTTTGCAACAATAAAAATACGCTGTAGCATTTTAAATATTGTGAGAAACTCACTGTCCCTTGAATTTCATATCAGCGCCTTACTGATAACACAACAAAACACACGGATGTGATTTGGCAGCATGTCGCGATGCCTCCATCGTTAGCTGGTTGACCACAGCGGCGCTTGTACAGTGCCTCATTAATAACATGATATTGCGGACGTAGCCCCATCTGTTCAAGTCAAATAACTTTCTAACAAATATTTAAAATGCGAGCTCTAATATATACTGTGGACGCCTGCGCATCTTATTACCATGTGCTATGAATGTGCGCTATACATCGCAAAACACTACATCCCATAAGATAAAACAGTACACCCATTCATTATCTGAGTTCCAAAGCTCATTGATGTATATATTTGTTATTAAAAGGATATGTATTCAATATATCACATTGTACAGTATATATATAGTTACATGGTTACAATTTACACAGTAAGCAGTTATTACAAACTAATTCAAATACAGACATGGCCAGCAATACAATTACCATATTTTGCTCAAATGCACTCTCCGCTCCATATCACTCTCTCTCAGTAAAATCATGCAGCCACTGGACAGATAACATCTCGACCATCATCTGGGACAGACAGAGCAGCTGGCTCTGTGTGTGTGATCAGCTATACACTGAGTCTGTTGGGCGTGTACAGATCTCTTGTTATTAGTCTAGGGGAGGGAACTTTCTCATTCATGATGAGTCATTGGTCAGTTCATATGCAAGCCTTGAAGACATCAAAAGGGATGGCCTCTGGTTTCCTGTCCACATGCTTTAAATGGAATGTCCTTTGTTGTCAGTTGAATTGTGGCTTCATATTCATACATTCAGTCATATCTACTCATGGCAATGTGCTACAACCTAATCATAGGCACCAAATGAATCTACACATTAATCTGGTTATTTTGACACCAAGCACTACATGTCCATCTTGCTCCGTTTCAATAATACACATACATGACTTACTCCATTATATAATTTAAAAACTTATGATGTCTGGTGCTTGATATGTTTAAATTTATGTGCTGTATGAAATATGTGTTGAATCTATCTTTGTGGCATGTCTGTGTAAATGCGTAGGTTACCATATATTGCTGTGCTCGCTGCGCGTATTTGCAAGCATAGCAACTCATAATGTGTGGAGTCTGTATGTTCACTCTATGTAATATTTTTGACTTCGACACCAGATTGTAACACTTCAAAAGTTTGTGGAGCTTTTTTAGAAAAAAACATTATTCAGTTAAGCAGTTAACTACCATAAACTTTGACTGCTCCTGTAGCAAATTTGACAGTCTTGGTAGATTCTGCATATGCTAAAGGAAGAGGGGGCATGAGAGGACAAAATGGCCATGGGTGAATACTATGGTTAAGGTAAAATAGGGAACCATCACTGGAGTCCTCCACCAGAGTGTTCCACGAAAACTCTGTTATACAAATACTTGGGAACAATCATTCTAGGCATGAGAGAATAACCATAGGTACTGCTGGAAAAATTAACTAGCATGCTTCATCTGTCTAGTCAGCAAGAGGTGGTACATAGATAATAATTGGATTAAAGTTCCCTGCTTCTTGCAGGAGGACACCATTTTGTTTGGTCCTACTACACTGTTTCTGTGACCCAACACATTTTATGCTTTTGAGCTCCCCATATGCCCTACACTATGGAAAGTCAAACATTTTCAGTACTGATAATAATTATAAATGCATTTATTGGCTTAATCTCACATAGCCAAAAAGGTGTAGTGCTGTGGGTATAGAAGGTGGTAAGGGTAGGAAGCATTTGGGACAGTGATGGGGGTGGGGTCTGGTGACAGCTTGAACAGTGCTGGGGGCAGGCAGCAGTTTGAGTAGAGCTGGGTTTGAGGCAGGCAGGAGTTGGGGTAGAGTTGGGTGTTGAGGAAGAGAGGGGGTAAAAGGTACTGGAGCAGGCAGAAATAGGGGTAGAGGTTATTAAGGGCATGTGGCATTTGGGGTAAGAAGAGGGTAAGGGTAGATAGCAGCTGGTGGAGTACTGGGCAAGGTGGAGGGTTAAGGGAAGGCAGTACAGAGTGCAGTAGTTACCTCCTTCCTACTCCTGGGAGCCCCCAGTCGGGTCACCAGAACTATTTCATCCAGAACTCACGCTATGATCTCTACAAATGCGACATCTGAGATACTGTTCGCCACCTCTAGCTTTATTAGCTGCCATTCCAGCTTGTCCCTCAGCACCTGAGTGTAGAGCACTCATAGGTTGGTGTCAGTATGGGGGCACACAATCACAGGCTGGTGTCAGTTTGGTGGCATATGATCACCATATGACTGGTGTCAGTACATGGACACATGATTACAGATTAGTGTCAGTATGGGGGCTCACGTTCACAGGCTGGTGAAAGTGTAGTGGTGCCAAGAAAAGAGAACAAAGACTCTTGTTTGGGCGCACTCTTGGTAGTATCAATCCAAGATGATATTAAACAATAGATTTAAACTTAACTTTTATTATTTTTCACCTAAAAAATAAAATTGGCAACTTAATCACTGCAGGCTAAAAAACAAAAAATGTCCTGATTCATGAACACAAGGAGTGATTGCAGATAGGAAAGTAGCTACATATCATACTATTTCCACCTGCCTTGGATCAATACAAAGCAAGTTTGTAGTAATGAGACCCTGTTGGGTTAATCAGTGTGAGGTAAGACCCACTCACTAGATTCACAATTCTGATAATACCTGATATTTCAGAGAAGATATATCACAAGTGTCCTTATTGTTAATTGTTTGTTGTTCCATATAACATATGTGAGATAGGTAGAAAATACCCTGAAGTTCAGAAGAAAGTAAAAAGTGGTGATCCTGCTGTTAGTGTTAACATCAAAGAAGTATGCCTTCCTACTTCACTGGGTATTCCCTGGAGGTCTCCCGTCCAGGTACTGACCCAACCAACCACCATTAGGCTTCCAAGATCGTAAGAGATTGGGCATAAGCATTGGGGTATGGTAGTAGGAAAATGAGGCTGATAATTCAGACACACTAATCAGAATGCACCAAAATTAGGAAAATATGATCCCACCTATGATTGGGATTCTTTAGCGAAAAGAGAAAAAAAAGCCTGGAAACAGCAGGAAGAAGGAGCAGAATGGTGACAAAGACTAGGGGCTGGGAGGGAAAAGGAAGGAAGGAAGGAAAGGGAGAAAGGGAAGAGGAGAGAAAAAGAGTGGATCTGATGTCCACATTAGACAGGGGTGCGTAACCCTATGTCAGAAGACAGAGATTCGCCTCTCTGAATTGTAGATGATAGTCCACTGAGTGAGTCCAAAAGGAAAGAAACCACTATGATTATATGTGGGTTGTGTGTTGTATTGTGAGACACACCATTGTGGACAGGGATTGTGCAAGTATGTTGTATCAAAAACAATTGAGTTACAACAGATGAGTCCTAAAAAGGATCTGACGTCTGCAACATAGGAATCCCATGACAGATGACAAAACACTAAGTATTGCAAGCAAAACAACACAAGGGCCTGTACCCTGATATAAGTAGTTCTGTTGGACACAGTCCCACTTATACTTGCCAATACATCATGGTAACTCATTAAGGTGATAAAAAACACAGGTATATCACAAGATCCTACTACTGAGTATCACAAGCCAAATACTGTAGGGGTTTATGCCCTGATATTTGTGATCCTGTGGGGTACAATCACACTTATATTTGTCAATACACCCTAATAGCTCATTGAGATGATAATGAACACTGGTATGATACAAGAACCTACTATTATGAACAATCAAAAAAATTATTCAGAAAAATAGAAAGCTTATGATGAGATTAAAAGTCTCATAAGGCATAAACACATTCATTAAAAGCATGTGTACCGGTTATGCTGGGAGTACATTATTACAAGGATTTGGGGACATATAATATACATATCTGATACCAAACGATACCAATGGATGCCCAAACACTGGGTATGCAAAGAAGGTAGATGTCTCCCAGTCAGCAGTCTAGTAAGTGAGGTCTCCTTATGGAAAACGTGTTTCACCTATTACATGGGCTTGTTCACTTCTGGGCAGCCTGTATTGTTCTTTTGCCATCAGAAATGTATGTTATTCAGGCACTCCATCAACTTAATCAGACCTCATGTTGTAAAAAACTCCCTAACAATCCAACACAAGAATTTTTGAGGGAATACACTCTCCAGATTCGATGGAGCATTGGCACTATGCACAATAACCAAACAATAACATAAATATCTAATGGTCACCAACTCCAGGACACTTACCTTCAACCTCCTCCCCAAGATACATAAGAACATTACCAGACCACCTGGAAGACCAATCATGTCTGGAAATTGAGGCCTATTGGAACAGCCCATTCACTTTTTGGACCTGCATCTTTGTGAATATGTATTGTGGTTATCATCTTACTTGCAAGATACATCTGATGTGCTCCATAAGATTCAAGATATAACTTTTGAAGAGCTTTTTCACCAGGCCACTCTAGATGTTGAGTCATTATACACTTGTATTGACCATCGGATGGGCCTGGAGGACGCAAAACACTTCATGAGCTCATGTGAAAATGGTGATTTTAACATTCTACTACACAACCTTTTACAGTTTGTGTTAAAAAAGAACTATTTCACATTACAAGATCGGTTTTACTTGCAAGTGTGGGGTACGGCAATGGGGGCAGCATGCACCCCAACATATGCTAATCTGTTTTTGGAAAGGTGGGAGCAGACTCATGTTTTTAACAAAGCTAATGACAGGTACAAAGAACATGTCTTACTCTGGCTCAGATATATAGACAATATCTTTATTATCTGGGATGGTGAGGATGAATTATTGTTGTCATTTATTAAGCTTCTCAATTCCAATAATCTGAACATCAATCTGATGCATACGATTAGTAATGAGATGGTATCATTTCTGGACCTGAAGGTCTACAAATCAACTAATGGTACACTTGCGACCGAACTCTATCGCAAGGAGACTGCGACAAACAGCATCATCCTTGGGGTTGGTGACTGTTATATATTTATGTTCTTGTTTGGTTATTGTGCCTAGTGCCAATGCTCCATCAATCAGGAGAGTGTATTCCCTCAAAAATGTTGGTGTCAGATTGTTAGGGAGTTTTTTATAACATGAGGTCTGATTAAGTTGATGAAGTGCCTCAATGACATACATTCATGTTGGCAAAAGAACAATACAGGCTGCCCGGAAGTGAAGAAGCTCATTTAATGGGTGAAACACATTTTCCATAAGGAGACCTCACTTACTAAACTCTTGACTGGGAGATGTCTACCCTCTTTGCATACCCAGGGTGTGGGCATCCATTGGTATCGTTTGGTAATATACTCCCAGAATAACCTGTACACATGCTTTTGATGACTGTGTTTATGTTTTATGAAACTTTCAATCTCATCGTAAGCTTTCTATTTTTCTGAATTTTTTTTTTTTATTGTTCACAATAGTAGGTTCTTGTATCATACCAGTGTTCATTATCATCTCAATGAGTTATTAGGGTATATTGGCAAATATAAGTGTGATTGTATTGTCAAAATGGGGTTGAGGTAGAAAAACTGCACTGTAAAGACTTTAGCTGGCCTAGGGGTGGTCACAGGGCTCCCCTGTTGAGCCCAAAAATAGAAATGGATATATGCAATACAGAAAGAGGACAACTCCTGATTGGCGCATAGAAAATGGAAGTAGATAACACAGAGAATCCTACCAAGATGGTGGCCGGAGCCGCAGGTGTTATATGCAAGGTATACCCGGGAAAGATACCCTGCATAAGGCTCCGGAAGGCGAGATTTTCCCTGTGGTATAAACTGAGTCCAAAAACATCCTTGGAAGTCCAGAGCACTGGTAGGCAGACACCAACGCGTTTCGGGACATCAAAGTCCCTTTTTCAAGGTAGTAACTACTACTACCTTGAAAAAGGGACTTTGATGTCCCGAAACGCGTTGGTATCTTTCCCGGGTATACCTATCATATAACACCTGCGGCTCCGGCCACCATCTTGGTAGGATTCTCTGTGTTATCTACTTCCATTTTATATGTGTTTTGATTTTAAGTGTTTGTTTAAATTAAAACAGAGATTGTTTTTACATAACACTAGACACATGCTTTATTTCCTACCAATCATGACTCAATCATAATGTTTTATGTGGGTGTTATCTGACAAGCGCCAATCAGGAGTTGTCCTCTTTCTGTATTGCATATATCCATAAGTGTGATTGTACCCCACGGGATCACAAATATCAGGGCATAAACCCCTACAGTATTTGGCTTGTGATACTCAGTAGTAGGATCTTGTGATATACCTGTGTTTTTTTTATCACCTTAATGAGTTACTACCATGATGTATTAGCAAGTACTTATATCAGGGTACAGGCCCTTGTGTTTTTTTGCTTGTGATACTTAGTGTTTTGTCATCTGTCACAGGATTCCTACTGTATGTTGCAGACGTCAGATACTTTTTAGGACCTATCTGTTGTAACTCAATTGTTTTTTATACAACCAACTTGCACAATCCCTGTCCACACTGGTGTGTCTCATTACAACAATCAACCCACATATAATCATAGTGGTTTCTTTTCTTCCCTTCTGGACTCACTCAGTGGACTCTCATCCACAATTCAGGGAGGTGAATCCCTGTCTTCTGACATAGGTATACGCACCCCTGTCTAACCTGGATAGCAGACACACTTCTTTTCTCTCCTCTTCCCTTTTCCTTCCTTTCTCCCCCCTCCCAGCTCTCAGTCCATGTCACCATTCTGTGCCATCTTCATGCAGTTTCCAAGCTTTTTTTCTCTTTTCTCTTCAGAATCCAAATCATAGGTGGGATCATCTTTTCCTAATTTCAGTGCACTCTCATTATTGTGTCTGAATTATCAGCCTCATTTTCCTAATACCATACCCCATCGCTTACAGACTGGTGTCAGTGTGGTGGTCTCAGTGTAGGGGGCACAATACCAGTCTGGTGTCAGTGTAGATGGTCACACAATGACATGCTGGTGGTGTCAGTGCAGGTGGCACACAATTACAGGCTAGTGTTAGTACGGGGGTATGCAATGACATGTTGGTGGTGTCAATGTTTGTGGTGTCAATGCAGGTGGCACACAATTACAGGCTGATGTCAGTATAGAGGAAACACAATTACAGATTGCTGTCATTATGTGGATTATACAAACACAGCTTGTCTCAGTACAGGGGGCATACACTAGCTGGTGTCAGTATTGGGGGAGTAGGGGTGTCACAAAATCTCAGGCCAGTGCAGGTAGCAGCGCTCACTTGCTCTCCCAAATGACATTACCAACCCATAGTAGCAAACTCCACTGCCCAGCCTGTGGAACATGTTGATGTCATGTCCAACAAGCTCACCCTAGTGGAAGCACTCCACGCACAGGTACATGCAGGCATAGATGTCCGATAGTGGTAGACTACAAAGTTTACCATCTACCTCCCAGGCCTCCTGTCTGTGGATGTGATGTTTATTCTTTTTTGTTCTTAGAACAGGTAAAGCTTTGTTTTGGTAACATAAATAAATTAATTTATATAACATCTATTTGGCTGGGGATTTGTGGTTGGGTATTCCTCAGCTTCTTCTTTATAATCCTTTAGGTAACTCACTTTCTTCACCACCTCAATGGGCTGTAGCAATTGTATAGCTGTAAAATATCAGCTTTGGCACATGATTATTATAATTATCATAATTATAAAAGCATTGGTAAAAAAAAACCTTTGCTGGAGTAAATGGGTGTATCTCTATCAATTATTTTTATTCTCATCTTTTATGGTCAATTCATTTAGTTCCCTCACAGCCCAATCTCACTTCAGACCTGTTGATTTTTGTATGCAGCCCTATGAGGCTGTGAACAAATATCAATGATTCTAGAGCTACTATAAGTGCGGCACATCAAAGCACTTAATCGCATGGACTTGCAGGGGTCAAATTAATTGAGTTAATGGCTATATTAAGTTACTGATAGCTATTGGGAGAGCCAATTTATCAAGCATTCAGTTTTAGAGTGAAGACTCAAGAATTTTAGTTATTGCCAAGGATTTTTATATATTTTTTAATTTATGTATAAAACAGAAGGATTCCTGTTAACTGTACTGTACACCACTGTAGTTTATCAGTGCCTTGCTGCTTCTTCCTGTTATTACAGTATGTATTCCTACAATGCCCATTTCCAGTTGGACACACAAATTTATTAAATGTCATCAGTAAAAACATGAAAAACCATGCAGGGTGACTTTAGAGATGAGTGGGTTCAGTTCCCTGAAAACGCCCCCCCCGCCCCCAAAATCCCGTTCCAAGCCCAGCTCAGGACTTCCCGCCAGACTCTGATTCTCGTTGATTTTGTATCCCATATAAACAGCCGCACGTCGCCGCCATTTTCACTTCTGACTTGGGTGGTCATTCCGAGTTGTTCGCTAGCGCTTTCGTTTGCAGCGTAGCAATCAGGAAAAAAAACGGCAGTTCTGCGCATGCGGCGCCATGCGCTTGTACATCGTACTCTTACAACGAACGATGTCGTTTCACACAAGGTCTAGCAAAGCTTTTCAGTTGCACTGCTGACCGCAGAGTGATTGACAGGAAGTGGGTGTTTCTGGGTGTCAACTGAACGTTTTCAGGGAGTGAGTGAAAAAATGCAGGGGTGCCAGATAAAAACGCAGGCATGGTTGGTGAAACATAGTCGTGGCTGGCCGAATGCAGGGCATATTCGTAACATCAAAACAGGAACTAAATAGTCTGCAGTGATCGCAAGCTAGGAGTAGGTCTGGAGCTACTCTGATGCTGCAAAAAATTATTTTGTAGCCGCTCTGCGATCCTTTCATTTGCATTTCTGCTAAGATACACTCCCAGAGGGCGGCGGCTTAGCGTTTGCACGGCTGCTTAAAGCAGCTAGCGAGCAAACAACTTGGAATGACCACCTTGGAGAGTGAGTGAGACAGACCTCTGTCTCTCTCTGTGGGTGGTGGCATCGGGTGGAATTAGTGTGTGCTCTTTAGGGGTGCTGCTGCAGTCACTGTGGTCTACATGTCCTGGCTGTCACTGGTGTTTCATGTGCTGTTACAGCTGGGTGCTGCAGCTGTACATGGTTATTGATGTCCTGGATGTCATTGTGTTGTGCAGGGTGCAGGGGCACTGTTCTCCTGTATGCTGTAAAATGTAGGGGTTCTGCTGGCCCTGTATGCTATAAAAATTCAGGGGTGCAGTTGTTAAAAATTAAAAGTACACTGCTCCTGCTGTAAAATATAGGGGTTCTGCAGTTCAAATAACATTACACTAGCTAAGGTCGGATTAAGCCTTGGGGGTGCCCAGGACACTTAAGACAATGCAGTCACAATTTAAGACAGCATGCCATACCTCCAAGACTGGATCATGTTCGGATGTATGTATTGTGTATATTAAATTAAACCCAATGGAGTATATTAGATTTAAACTAATAGTTTAATAATGCCTAGTTACTGTTTATAGCTTCACCTAATTGAATGAGAACTACTTTATAACATTTTCTTGTAGAGGAACAAAGACATCTTAAACAACCTTAGAATACACAGAATTTTTTTTATAATTTATCTTGTCACATGCAAGAATAGCAGCAGAAGCAGCAGCCTCTGTACTACGTACACACTGGTACAGGAGGACTCTGTATGTGTGTGTCTCTTTCTCTAGATCCTCATTAGATAACAGATTACACAGGACTAAGACACCCAGTCAGGAAGGAGGAGAAGCTGGGTTCACTGTGTCACTTACAGCTCTCTACCCCCTCCTAGCTCTCCTCTGGTTGGAAAGCTCAATTGATAGCTCATAAAACCTCTCTGCTTGCAATTCATAGTGCCCTGCTTGCATTCTGGCTGTCTGGTTCTGCTATTGCATGAGAGAGAAAGCTAGAAATGTCAGTGTGCTCTAGCCGGTGGGCCCCCTAACATAGGGGGGCCAGCAATCTGGCTATGACACTGTCCCGGTATGCTGTAAAAATTCAGGGGTGCAGTTGTTAAAAATTAAAAGCACACACGCTCCTGTATGCTGTCAAATATAGGGGCGTTGCTGTTCAAATAACATTACATTGGCCCTGTATGCTATAAAAATTCAGGGGTGCAGTTGTTAAATATTAAAAGCACACTGCTCCTGTGTGCTGTAATATATAAGGGTGCTGATGGCCCTGTATGTTTAAAAAATTCAGGGGTGCAATTGTTAAAAATTAAAAGCACCCTGTTCCTGTATGCTGTAAAATATAGGGGTGCTGATTGCCCTGTATGTTGTAAAAATTCAGGGGTGCAGTTGTTAAAAAGTAAAAGCACACTGCTCCTGTATGCTGTAAAATATAGGGGTCCTGCTGGCCCTGTATGTTATAAAAATTCAGAGGCACAGTTGTTAAAACTAAAAGCACACTACTTCTGCATAATTTAAAATATAGGGGTACTGCTATTAAAATAACATTACACTGGCCCTGTATGCAAGTGTGCAGTTGTTAAAATTTAAAATCACACTGCTCCTGTATGCTGTGAAATATAGGGGTACTGCTGTTAAAATAACATTACACTGGCCCTGTATGCTGTAAAAATTCAGGGGTGCATATGTTAAAAATTAAAAGTACACTGCCCCTGTATGCTGTGAAATATAGGGGTTCTGCTGTTAAAATAACATTACACTAGCCCTGTAGCTGTAAAAATTAAGGGGTGCAGATGTTAAAAATTAAAAGTACACTGCTCCTGTATGCTGTGAAATATAGGTGTTCTGCTGTTAAAATAACATTACACTAGCCCTGTATGCTGTAAAAATTAAGGGGTGCAGATGGTAAAAATTAAAAGTACACTGCTCCTGTATGCTGTAAATTATAGGGGTGCTGCTGTTAAAATTACATTACACTGGCCCTGTATGATGTAAAAATTCAGGGGTGCAGTTGTTCAAATAAAAGCACACCGGTCCCATATGCTGTAAGAATACAGGGGTGCTGTGAAAATAAAGGGGCACTGTTATGTGTGCTGTAATAATAAAGAGGTAATGTCCTGTGAAATGGAGAACAACAATTTGGAGGAAAACATAGTGGAAGAGCAGGAACCACTTCCAGTTCCTTGTCCTAGTGCTGAAGATGCTGCTGCCACAAGTCATGGCATTGACGATGCAATTCCATCTACATCATCTGCTAAAGCCAATGCCCAATGTCATAAAGAGCATATAAAATCCAAGAAGCAAAAATTAATACTCAGAAAAAAATACATTATCTGACAAGAAACGTAAAATTGTCATTCATGACACGAAGTAGCAAGGTTCAAGCCCTCCTCCCTTTCGAAAAATGTAAAAAATTAAGTTTGTTAGAGCACAGGGGAAAAAAACTGTGTGTTCAGAGATATCACAAATCCCCAAGGAGAGTCCAAGTGTGTTTGCAGTTGCGATGTCTAGGCCTGATCTTCCAAAGACTGTATGGAAAGAGGAGGCTCCTACCACCATTTGGTGGGAAAAGCATCGCCAGTTCAGTTGCTGATATTGAGATTGAGGATTTCACTGTAGATGTACACCAGGATGAGGAAGATATGGGTGTAGCTGGCGCTGAGGAGGAAGTTGATTATGAGTATTTTGCTGGTGATGTGGTTTGTTTGAAAAAGGCACCAGTGGAGACAGTTGTTGTCCGTGGGATAAGAAAGCCCATTGTCATGCCTGGGCAAAATACCAAAAAAGCCTTCTCTTTGATGTTGAATTATTGCTGCACAAATCCAGACAACAGGTGTCGAGCCGTGTGTTGCCTTTGTTAATCCGTAATAAGTAGGGGTAAGGACGTTAACCATCTTGGAACATCCTCCCTTAAACATCACCTGCAGCGCATTCATCAGAAGTCATTGTCAAGTTCAGAAACTTTGGGTAAGAGCGTAAGCAGTCCACTGACACCTAAATCCCTTCTTATTGTTGTACCCAAGCTCCTGCAAGTTGCACCACCAACTCGCTCAACGTCAATTTCCTCCTCAGTGATGAACGTAAGTAGTCCTGCAGGCCATGTCACTGGCATGAATGTCGAGTCCATTCCTAACTGGGATTCCTCCGGAGGATCCTTGTGTAGTATGCCTACTGCTGCTGCTGCCACTACTGTTGTTGCTGCTAGGAGTCGATCGTCATCAACTCGACAAGGGAAGTCGGAAGACCACTTGTGCCACTTCAACTAAGTAACTGACTGTCCAACAGTCCTTTGCGAGGAAGATGAAATATGACAGCAGTCCAGTGGAGTGCGGTTAGATCAGTGGCTGGTGAGGCACTACAGCCATAATGTCCGCCGAATCTGCCGATGACCCCTACCGCCACCGAGCCAATGCCCGCTACTGCCCCTGAGTCGATGCCCGCTGCCACCGGCTTACAAACTCGGCCACCATAAACTGACCCAGCCCTCCGCCACTAATTTGCATCTCAGTCCGATGCCGCCAATGCCCGCTGCCTGCCTGCTCATCATACTTGTGATATATTGTACATTTTTATAGAAAAAAAATAGTGCTTGGGACTGGGAAGGGAGTGGGACTGGGAGGAGGACATGAATGCAATTCTGTTGTCCAGGGCTTCCATTAACTTAATGGAGAAGGGTCTGAATGGGTTAAAAAATTAAAAAAAAAATGCGTGAGGTCCCCCCTCCTAAGTATAACCAGCCTCGGGCTCTTTGAGCCGGTTCTGGTTGTTTAAATACTGGGGAAAAATTGGACAGGGGTTCCCCATATTTAGACAACCAGCACCGGGCTTAGTCCGGTCCTGGTTCCAAAAATATGGGGGACAAAAGATGTAGGGGTCCCCCGTATTTTTAAAACCAGCACCGGGCTCCACTAGCCAGGGACATAATGCCACAGCAGGGGGATACATTTACGTAGGTCCCTGCGGCCGTGGCATTACCCCCCCAACTAGTCACCCCTGGCCGGGGTTCCCTGGAGGAGTGGGGACCCCTTATATCAAGGGGTCCCCCCCCCTCCAGGCACCCAAGGGCCAGGGGTGAAGCCCGAGGCTGTCCCCAGCACCGCTGGGCGGTGGGTGCCAGGCTGATAGTCATGAGTGTTAAAAAAAGAATATTGTTTTTTGTCGTGGAACTACAAGGCCCAGAAAGTCTCCCCCGCTTGCTGGTACTTGGAGAACCTCAAGTACCAGCATTCGGGGAAATAACGGGCTCGCTGGTACTTGTAGTTCTACAACAACAAAAAATACCCAAATAAAAACACAACACACACACCGTGAAAGTAAAATTTTATTATAACACACTTACACACTCACACATACTTACCTACATCCTACACATAGAATCACGTCCACTTGTCCAGTAGAATCCTATAGCGGACCTGTAAAAAGGAGAGATTACTTACCTACATCCCACGCCGAGAATCACGTCCACTTGTTCAGTAGAATCCAATAGTGGGACCTGTAAAAGTGAATGAAAATAAGGAGTTACAGAGGGGGAAAAGGAGAGAGAGAGAGAGAGAGAGAGAAAGAGAGAGAGAGAGAAAATACCTGCGTGCTGTTGTATGCGGACGGAGCAGCCGCCCGGAGAGAGCCGCACAGAGTACAAGCAGTCAGCGGGAGGGGAGGACGGAGCCGACGGACTCTGGCAGCTGTCAGCTGCCCACAGGAAAGACGTCTGGTGCCTGTGTGCGGGAGGGGGGGACGGAGCCAGCGGAGCATGACAGGGGAGAGCAGCAGTCACTGCAGACCCACCGCTGCTGCTGCTCCCGTCCCAACTTCTGCCTCCCGCCGCGTCTTGGTGATTGGACAGCGGATCCAGTGCTGGATCCGCAGTCCAATCACAGCTGCCTCGCTGACATGGGGGTGGTGTCCCTGTCAGCGAGGCACTTTTTTCAGTGCCGCTTTGCCACTGTATTTCAATGGGCTTTTACAGCCCGGTGCTAGGCTCCGCCCCCCGCTCTCTCCCCGTTCCTATTCTGTATGGGAGGCACTGCTAACAGTGCCTCCCAAAGTAATTTCACCCAAAAAAAAATATGCCATTACATAAGGAAGATACTTATGACATAGAATATGTGTCATAAGTATCTTCTATGTATTCTTTTACTAATTAATCACAGGGGAGGCACTGCCTCCCCTGCCTCCCCTGACTGCACGTCCCTGCAGCAGTCACCCTGTTGCAAAAGTGGATTGCTGAGGCCATAACAACTATACTGGTGTTAGACGTGCGTCCGGTATCCACCATTAGTGCAGTGGGATTTAGACAGTTGATGGACGTACTGTGTCCCCGGTACCAAATCCTGTCTAGATTCCAGTTCACTAGGAAAGTGATTCCCAGACTGTACAGGGACATTAAGAAAAGTGTCCTCAGTGTCCTGAAAAATGCATTTGTACCCACTGTCCACTTAACCACGAACATGTGGACAAGTGGAGCAGGGCAAACTAAGGACTACATGACTGTGACAGCCCACTGGGTAGATGTATTGCCTCCCGCAGCAACAACAACAACAGCATTGGCTCCAGTAGCAGCATCTCACTAACTCCAACTCGTTCCTAGGCAAGCTATGCTCTGTATCACATGTTTCCATAAGAGGCACACCGCTGACAACCTTTTACGGAAACTGAGGGACATCATCGCACAATGGCTTACCCTACTTAAACTCTCCTGGGGATTTGTGATATTGGACAACGCCACCAATATTGTGCGTGCATTACATTTGGGCAAATTCCAGCATGTCCTATGTTTTGCACATAGAATTAATTTGGTGGTGCAGAATATTTTGAAAAATGTAAATGGTATGCAGGAAATGCTGTCAGTGGGCAAAAAAATTGCGGGCCACTTTCGATATTCAGCCACTGCACGCCGAAGACTGGAGCACCAGCAAACACTCCTGAACTTGCCCTGCCATCACCTTAAGCAAGAGGTGGTATTGAGGTGGAATTCAACACTTTATTTGCTTTAGAGGATGGAGGAGCAGCAAAAGGCTATTCAAGCCTTTACATCCACCTGTGATATAGGCAAAGGAGGGGGAATGCACCTGACTCAAGCGCAGTGGAGAATGATTTCTGTGTTGTGCAAGGTTCTCCAACCCTTCAAACTTGCCACATGTGAAGTCAGTTCAGACACTGCCAGCTTGAGTCATGTCATTCCCCTCATCAGGCTTTTGCAGAAGCAGCTGGATAAATTGAAGGAGGAGCTAAAACAGAGTGAGTCCGCTCAAGGATGTTCAATCTGTTGAAATTAGAGCACTACATTTTGGCCACCATGCTCGATCCTAGGTTTAAATGATACGTTGTATCTCTCTTTCTGGTAGACAGAAGTCTGCAGATGTTCAAAGACCTGCAGGTGAGAAAACTCAAGCGGAATGGGACCTGTCAACAGCTCCTCCTTCATTTTCTCCCGCAACTGGGGCTGCGAGGAAAAGGATAAAATTTCCAAGCCCACCTGCTGGCAGTGATGCAGGGCAGTCAGGAGCAAGTGTAGACATCTGGTCCAGACTGAAGGAGCTGCCAACAATTAGTGACATGTGTACTGTCACTGCATATGGTGCTGTCACCGTTGAAAGAATGGTGGAGGATTATATGGGTGACAGCATGCAAGTACGCATGTCAGACAGTCCTCATGTATACTGGCAGGAAAAAGAGGCAATTTGGAGGCCCTTGCACAAACTAGCTTTATTTTACCTAAGTTCCCCCCCCCCCTCCAGTTTGTATTCTGAAAGAGTATTTAGTGCACCTTCTCTTCTAGTGCTATTGGGATGTGTACACTTTCTAAAACCATAAACAGAGGATTGAAAACTGCTGTTCTGTGGGTGTTCCTTGTACATTCCGGAGCACATTTTGGTCTCTCTGGGACTGATTCTGAGTATCACGCAAAGTTCAAGTAGTATCATAATGTGGGGGTTTTTATGTCTGCAAGGGGAATCCTGCACTGCCCATTGATTTTATGCAATTAGCCACAACCAACATCATTAGTATATGCATTTGCAACAGTCCCACCAGGTGCAAGAGATATGTCTGGAACAGACTGCCCTTTCCCCATATGCATGACACAGAATTGCACAGAGCTTTTGATACACCCACAACATTCCTACAAGTCAGCGTAGTCTTAAGTGTGATTGCATAGACATAAAAACAATCTGTTACAGTTTTCCTAAGTTTGACAAAACTTGTAGGTAATTAAACTTGTAAATGCTATTATTATTAATGCTGCAATCACATACTGTATATCAGGATATGTTTGTTAAATGCATACTGTATATATAGTATGCACAGTAGAGGTCTGAAAAAGGGAAATAAATATTCTGTTATGCCTGATCTTAAATAGTTTTTTTATGCTGAAGGTTAAATATTATTCAAAACGGAACAGCAGAGCCTTATAAGTAACCAGATAAGTGCCTTCATCACATGTTGGCTATCCATCAAATGAGAATTGGTTAAGAAAACTCTTTAAATAATAATCAGGCTAAACTGCCTGCTCGCGGTCTACAATATGTTACTGTCTGAATATATTGAAATATTTACTTGCCCGTGAATTAATTTAGCTATTGAAAAATCACCTTCAATAATTTGACACATTAGCTTTGTTTCAGAAGTCAATTTAATTGATTTTGTGGTATTGACCAAATGTAACAAGGTAAGCTAAACTCCTTAAGCATAATGATTAAAAATCTGTGTCTACAAATAGTGCCATACATTTATGTTTTTATGTAATTAGAGGGCAGTTGCTAAAAAACTGATGTTGTGGGAAAATATACAAAGGGAAGAAATTCATATAGTATACTAAATTAAACAAATAGGGGTGGATACAGTTAGCCTCAAGGGAGGTGAGTTGCCATTTGAATGGTGAAGAAGCTCCAGTAATGTCAGCTGGACTCCCCCAACTCAGGCATGATGTTGCCCTGGACTTGCATATTTTTGTATGTAGTCATATGGCACAAAATGCATGATGCGCCTTAGATGCCCTTAAATGGCTAGCAATTATAGTACTTTCAAGCTGTTTCCTTGTGTCTTATTTGTATTACAGCCACAAACGCATTTTCTTATCTTGTCATAGGTAATTGGAATTAGTACTTTTGTCACAAAGCAATGGTTATAAAGTTGCAGATTAAGTATAACGATGCGTGGTGTGACTCACAGTAGCACATTTCCCACTAGGCACTTGAGGCACGTACCTAGGGGTGGCACTTGCTTGGGGGCGGCATAGCACACTGATGATGCCAGGAGATTCATATATATATAAATATATATATATAGATATATATATATATATAGATAGATAGATAACTTATTTTGTTGTTTTATTTTGCATTTAATGGGGGTGGGAAAATAGGTCACACAACCACCATCTCCAATTGTGGTGCTGGAGATGGAGGTTGGGTGAAGTTGGATCTATTTGGCTGCCTGGAGGCTTCGAGACTGACCGTGACATAAAAGGGGCAGTGTCATGATGGGGAGGACACCAATTTTGTGCCTAGCATGGGTCATTTGTATTGGACCTCTGTCTTTGCCTGTTTGCTAAGATTATCTACTGAGTCACACACACAAGCTGCATAAAAAGCCAGCGTCGGTATCCAGACACTGCACTGTACACAGTATTGATGCAAATAAGTTGCATATTTTATGAAAATGTCTCTGGAGCTGCTATGGGCCTGATTCAGAGTGGCAAGCAAAGCCAAAAAGCACACAACTGGACAAAACCATGTTGCACTACAGGTGGGGCTGATAAAACAGGTGCAGAGAGCTAGATTTGGGTGAGGTGTGTTCAAACTGAAATGTAAACTGAAGTGTAAAAATAAAGCATCCAGTATTTACCCTGTACAAAAACAATAAAACTCACCTAAATCTAACTCTCTCTGTACATTTGAAAAACTGTGATTTCTCAATTTGCTTGTAACTCTGAATCAGGTCCTAAGTCACAATGTCTATGGATTTGCCAAACTGAGCTGTTTGGCATGATTTGAGGATCGGTGAAGCTAGATACATCTGTACCTGTGAATTTGTATGGTTTATATCATAGGTCCTCAAACTCATTCCTCCGGACCCCACACAGTGCAGGTCTTTCAGGTCTCCTCACAGAATCACAAGTGAAATAATTAGCTCCACCTGTAGACCTTTTAAAATGTGTCAGGGAGTAATTAATACACCTGTGCACCTGCTGGGTTGCCTGCAAAGCATGCACTGTGTGGGGTCCTGAGGACCGAGTTTAAGAACCTATGGTTTATATTATATATATGCCTTATAGACTGCAATGACATACTTAACTGATTCTGAAAGCAGTGTAAGCAAATTTTGCTAAGACACTTTATACATAATGCTGGCCAGGCACTGTAAGAGTAAACTTAACATCACACAGACAGACCAAGGGCCTCATTTATCAATAAGTGATAAAAGTCTTTGCGAATGATAAAACTCTTTGTTCTCCAGAAGGGACAGAATGCTCTGCTCCTGGACTTCCCTGTTACTTTATGATTGCCATCACCTTTGAATCACCTTTCTTATCTATTAACCTGTTCAAAACAGGTTAATAAATTAAGAGGAAAGTCCAGGAGCAGAGCAGTTTGTCCCTCCTGGAGAGGGTCATGTTGGGAGGTATGTGCATGACAGAGTATTGCAGCTTGTGGCCATACATTGTGATATTATCAGCCTGTTCAGCCAATAATTAGCTGATCAGGCCAATAAATGCACAGTGTGGCCGCCTTAATTTGTAACTGATTTACTGCATTTGGAAAAAGTAATGGTGTGTGAAATTTTTTGACTATATAGTCAAAATCGTAAGAAAAGTTAGTGCAGATCGCAAGGTAAAAGTCACCTTGCGATCCCGATTTGATGCCGATGCATGGTCCCGAGCGGTCGGCATCGCAAGAATAGATAGACTGTGGTAGAGATAGTCAAAATTGACACTTAGCCAAAATCGCACATAGTATCACAAGCACATAATGAGTGTGCTTCCGATACTGACTATGTGCCGACCTGGCCCCTGTCGCATATTGAAAATCGGGCATAGCCCAAATCTCACCGTGTGTATGGGCCATAAGAAAGATTTGTACATTTAAAAGATTTAATTTCACATAGGCTTTTTTTGTTAGACAAGGGAGATCCTGTCAAGTGCAATTAATGAGAATGCACTTAAACTTGTGGTTCTCAAGACTCAAGTTTTCTCAACAGGTCATGTTTTGAGGATTTATGCCTGTGAAAACAGTTGGGACACTGTATAGTTATTACTGACCCAACTAAATAGATTAACTCACTTGTGCATGACTAAAAAAATCCACAAAACATGACCTGTTGGTGGTACTTGAGAACTGGAGTTGAGAACCCCAGACTTAAATAACAGTATCTATAAATGTCACTACTTTTTTTTTTTAGCATTCCTGGCATTATGCCAATAACAATATAAAAGGTTATTTGTCTTTCTAAACACTTGCTTTGTATATAAGGCAGTGACGACTGCTTCCCATGGCCTGCAGTGCCAACGACACATTGCCATCACAAATACTAAACACAACATTGGCCCTCATTCCGAGTTGATCGCTCGCAAGGCGATTTTAGCAGAGTTACACACGCTAAGCCGCCGCCTACTGGGAGTGAATCTTAGCTTCTTAAAATTGCGACCGATGTATTCGCAATATTGCGATTACAAACTACTTAGCAGTTTCAGAGTAGCTTCAGACTTACTCGGCATCTGCGATCAGTTCAGTGCTTGTCGTTCCTGGTTTGACGTCATAAACACACCCAGCGTTCGCCCAGACACTCCTCCGTTTCTCCGGCCACTCCTGCGTTTTTTCCGGAAACGGTAGCGTTTTTAACCACACGCCCCTGAAACGCCGTGTTTCCGCCCAGTAACACCCATTTCCTGTCAATCACATTACGATCGCCGGAGCGAAGAAAAAGCCGTGAGTAAAAATACTATCTTCATTGTTAAATTACTTGGCGCAGTCGCAGTGCGAATATTGCGCATGCGTACTAAGCGGAATTTTACCGCGATGCGATGAAATATACCGAGCGAACGACTCGGAATGAGGGCCATTGTATGTATGTTTATATGTGCTGACCAGCTCCACCGTGCAATGTGTGGTCGGCACTGCATCCCTGGGGCAGCAGTCACCACTGTTATCACGTTTGAAGGATTTTCCTGGATAATAATTACTGGTCTAATTAGTCAGATTACTCATATATGCCATATTATAGAAATTTTAGTTTGTCTCATAATTAGAGGTGTGCGGGTTTGGATTTACTCATTTTTTAATGCCAGAATTAACACAAGTTTGGATTTATCAGGATTTCTCTTTTTGGCTAACCAAAACACATGACATCCGAGATCCAATAAGATGCCATTTTGAGATCCAGATAAATCCCAGTAAATTCGGGTAAATCCGAACCGGCACATCTCTACTCATAATATAGGGTCTGTCCGGAAAATAATGAGACTGACAGTAAAAGTTTAGCAATTCTGTCATGCAAAATTCTAACCTGGTAAGAAACTACTGAGATATATTTAAATTGTTGCATATTGGGAGTGATTCATAGAGGGATACAGTTAACATCACTGCTGCATCTTTGGACGCAGCAGCAATGCAAAAACATGATAATGCCACAGCAGGCGTATGAAGAAAAGAGATAATTCACCATTGCAGATCCGAGTGCTGCATCCAAAGACAGCTCATTCAGAATGACAACTGGATCTACTCTGCTGGGAAGGCACAGAGCCTGACCTTGGCATTCCTAAAAATGGGGCAACATGCCTCTGTTTTATGAAACGGACCCTGGTTGACGCTGCTGCTCTGCTCCCCCAAACAACACAGCATGTCAATCACGCTGTGGCTAAGGGAGGACATCAAGCAACACGGTAGGCCCCCAAACATCAGATTTGTTTGTTACAGTAAACTACATCGGATTTGTACCAGGTTTTTGTACAAATCCAAATCAGTACCTATATCCATAAATACAAATAGGCATAACAAAAGAGAGTTGTAGTACAGTTTTAAACTTCTATTTTTTTTGTTTATGGAGCAACTGATAAAAACAAATTGCAACATAATAAAAACAAATTGGAACCATACTAGACATTTACTTTTTTGTTTACCCTTTTTTTTGCAAAAAAAAACCCTGTTCCACCATTTCACTGTATGCCAAGTTTTATGTCGCAGATGCATGTTTTACACTAAAGTGGACACATGTATAACGTCTTTAGTTTTATTGGTTAAAAACAAACCTTTTTTGTGTTTTTATATGTCCAGAAGTTTTATAAAACACATCATTAAAAAACCTTGCATTAGGTTATTATAATGCATAAAAGGGTTAATTATTAAGAATATCTAATTACAATTAAATGTTATATATTCATACATCAGATTTAGTGGTTTTTCCTTCTTTGCCAACCACGCTATTTGTATGGCATGACTAGGACGCCTGTATGGCACAGCAGAAGCAACAATGGGCCTCATTCCGAGTTGATCGCATGCTACCGATTTTCGCAGCGCAGCGATCAAGTTACTACTGTGCATGCATATGCACTGCAATGCGCATGCACGTTGTACAGGTACAAACAGCATTGTTGTTGTGCAATGCCTCTAGCGACGAATCCATTCGCACAGCCGTTCGCAAGGAGATTGACAGAAAGAGGGCGTATAGGGGTGTCAACTGACCATTTTCTGGGAGTGGTAGGGAAAATGTCAATTCCAGGACCAGGCAGGCTGAAGTGATCGCAATGGCTGAGTAAGTTCAGACCTACTCAGAAACTGCAAAAAACGTTTTTCGTCCCGCTCGGCTGCACATGCGATCGCACACTTGCAAAGCGAAAATACACTCCCCCGTGGGCGGTAACTATACGTTTGCACGGCAGCCCTAGCCCATGTCATTCTGTAGTTGAAAAATCACTATGCGCTAGGTCATCTGTGTTGTTGTGGAAACAATGCCATGGCGCCTTCAGTTACCATGGGAGCTATGCTATGACACTCCCAATATGTGTGTGTGTGTGTGTGTGTGTGTGTGTGTGTGTGTGTGTGTGTGTGTGTGTGTGTGTGTGTGTGTCCAAGTGCGATAAGGACAGAAATCCCACTAACCTGATTGGACAGATGAAATCACATTATTTTCCAATGATTGTACACCTCCCAGCATAACTGCATGCTTGAACTACTTCAAGCTGTCACGAAACCTCACCACAAAGCCACATAACTTTCACTCCAGAATTGTAAACAATAGCATCACTGTATGGTATACTGGTGGCTGGGCTCCCGGCGGCCAGCATACCTGCGGCAGAATCCTGACCGCCGGCATATTGACAGCTGGGCGAGCGCAAATGAGCCGCTTGCAGGCTCGCTATGCTCGCCACGCTGCGGGCACGGTGGCACGCTATGTGTGTCACGCTATCTATTCTCCCTCCAGGGGGGTCGTGGCCCCCCGAGAAAGAGATAAGGTGTCGGTATGCCTGGTGTCGGGATCCAAACAGCTGGCAAACTGAAGATCACCCCTTAAAGAGACACTGCTCTCAGAAAAGCCCTTCACTGCCTCACTGACAGCAGCCCATCCCTGCCTCACTTACATACAGTACACATTTCTGACTATGGTAGTCACTTACACTGTTATCCTGTTAAATGTTTATTCATTAAAAATAATTCAAATTAAACAGCCTAATCTGAACTATTTTTTCCTCTTAATCTGGTTCTGTATCACCCTCTTTTGTCACAACAGGGGGCATTTTTTAAGATAGCTCCCCTCTTGGGTGTGTAGTCATGCTCTAATATACACGCACCTTGGGTGGTTAAATACACACCAAGGCATGTATACTGTAAATCATTGCACAACTGCACACTCAGCAATGATATATCTGAGATAGACAGACAGTGTGGTGAGCGCAAATGAGCCCCTTAGATGCTATCTATTCTCCCTCCAGGGGGGGTCGTGGACCCCCAAGAGCGAGAAAAGGTGTCGGTATGCCGGTTGTCAGGATTCCAGCGCCGGTATGATGTGCGCCGGGATCCCAACAACCGGTATACTGAATACCACCCCTCTCATTGAAATTACAGTACCTGTCAGATTATGACATTAGGCCTGATTCAGCATGGATCGAAAAAGCAAAATCTTTCTCTAATGGGCAAAACCATGGGGGTAATTCCAAGTTGATCGCAGCAGGAATTTTGTTAGCAGTTGGGCAAAACCATGTGCACTGCAGGGGAGGCAGATATAACATGTGCAGAAAGAGTTAGATTTGGGTGGGTTATTTTATTTCTGTGCAGGGTAAATACTGTCTGCTTTATTTTTACACTGCAAATTAGATTGCTGATTGAACACACCACACCCAAATCTAACTTTTTCTGCACATGTTAAATCTGCCCCCCCTGCAGTGCACATGGTTTTGCCCAACTGCTAACAAAATTCCTGCTGCGATCAACTTGGAATTACCCCCCATGTGCACTGCAGGTGGGGCAGATATAACTTGTGCAAAGAGAGTTATAGGCCCTACACACATGCCGATTTGTTTGAAAGATATGAACGATCTCGTTCATAAATGAACGAGAACTCGTTCATATCTTTATATATTTTAGTGTGGAGGCTCCAGCGATGAACAATGCGTGGCCCCGCGCTCGTTCATTGCTGGTCCCCCGTCGGCTGTACATGCAGGCCAATATGGACGATCTTGTCCATATTTGCCTGCACTTCAATGGAGCTGCGTGACGGGGGGAGTGAAGAAACTTCACTCCCCCCGTCACTGCCCCCCAGCCGCCGGGTCGCCCATCGGCCATATCCGCCGTCGGGCAGCTCGGCGGTGGATCGGCATGTCTGTAGGGCCCTTTAGATTTGGGTGGGGTGTGTTCAAACTGAGATCTAAATTGTAGTGTAAAAATAAAGCAGCCAGTATTTACCCTGCACAGAAACAATATAATCCACCCAAATCTAACTCTCTCTGCACATGTTAGATTTGCCCCCGCTGCAGTGCACATGGGGAGTCATTCCGAGTTGATGGCACGGTAGCAGTTTTTTGTAGCCGCGCAATCAGATAATCTCTGCCTATGGGTGAGTGTATTTTAGCATAACAAGTGTGCGATCGCTTGGGCAGGGGAGCTGTACAAAAAGGTTTTGTGCAGTTTTTGAGTAGCTGTGAACATACTCAGCCACTGCGATTACTTCAGCCTGTCAGGTCCCGGAAATGACGTCAGACACATGCCCTGCAAACGCCTGTGTTTTCCACGGCATTGCCAGAAAACAGTCAGTTGCCACCCAGAAATGCCTTCTTGCTGTCAATCACCTTGTGATTGCCGCTGCCATCGCTTTCTTCGTAAGGTCCAACGCTACCCGACTTTACCCGTCACCGGGCAGCGGCACGCCTGCGCATTGCGGTCGCGGTGCATGCACAGTTCAGACCCGATTGCACCGCTGCGAAAAAACGCAGCGTGCGATGGGGTCAGAATGACCTCCATGGTTTTGCCTATTAGAGGAAGATTTTGCTTTTGCGATCCATGCTGAATCAGGCCCATAGTCTTGAAATACATCTACCTGCCAACTGGGAAAGGTGAATGTTTATTCATTTTGAAAATTGAAGTAAAGGACAAAAGATTATTCCAATCAATCAACCAACTCAATTTTACAAAGTACCTGTAAGAAAAATATAATGCTGATTTTAAAATGCCCAACAATGATTAAGTCTATGAGTAGATTTTACATGTTTGTTCAAACTGGTGAATTTGCAATCAGGCAGGTTCAAACAATCAATTTAATGAGTGAGAACAAGTCTTGAGGGAAATAATACAAGTGATCCTGTAGCAAAAGGTCGGTCATTTTGTTAAGGATGCCTAAGAGATGGAGCTGTGCTGAGACATATATTCCAAACAGCTGTCTTCACCATTTGTTTGTTTTACTTCCAGCATCATAATTGTGATCTGCAAGCAATGCACTCTTCAAAATGCCAATAAACACAATTTGCAGCTCAATTCAGTAAGCAATCTCTATTATTCAGGACAGAATCAATGAACTATGGCTCTACACACATTTATTCAAGAGTAAATACTCCACAGAAATATATCAATACTGAATAGAGCTACAAAATATAGAAAAAAGTAAATAAAGCCATATACTGTATGTACAGTATGTAAAATTAATATTTTGATTGACCATGACATATATATATATATATATATGATGGCATTAGGATTTTGAACATAGGGGCCTAATTCAGACCTGATCGGTGCTGTGTTTTTGCACAGCACCAGTCAGGTCTGAACTGCGCATGCACCGGCACCGCAGTGCGCCGGCGCATGCCAGACAGCCAACGACTGTCTCAGCCCTGCGATCGCCTCTGCCTGATTAACAGGCAGAGGGGGTCGCTGGGCGGGAGGGGGCGGGCCGGCAGCGTTTGGCCACCGTTTATGGGTCACGCAGCCACTGCGACCCTCACAGCGTCAAACCAGGAACTAAACAGTCTGCAGTGATCGCAATCTAGGAGTAGGTCTGGAGCTACTCAGAAACTGCAGGGAAATATTTAATATCAGAACTGTTAACCTTTCGTTAGCAATTCTGCTAAGCTAAGATACACTCACAGAGGGCGGCGGCCTAGCGTTTGCAATGCTGCTAAAAGCAGTAAGCGAGTGATCAACTCAGAATGAGGGCCACTATGCGTTAATTTGTATAGCTATACCCAGAATTACAAGCTACAATCACTATACTTCTGCTTGATTTAAGTTATATACAATAGATTTTCACTACTATGGGGACCTCTTTATTTCAGTATTCATCAAACTACAAAAATACATCATTTTAGAAATTTGATTGTAAGAATTGATGCCATCTCCAGATGCTATTCGTTATCGATGCCATGCTTCTTCTTATGGGAAGGATTCCTGGGTTGAAAATAGCCTTTGCACCTGCTCGGATCCCTGAATTGGCTACCTAATTCATTGTACGCATTGTATGCATGCGTGAACCCAAGTTCACACATGTGCACTAACACTGCCGAGTCAGACTTGGCAGCAGGGTTGGATTGGGGCGCCAAGCTACAAGGCCACTTTACCACTGGGCCAGCCCCATCTCCCATCAACAGTTGCTGTCACACAAAATTAGGAGTCGGAGAGGTTAGTTGACTGGGCCGCACAGAGGCATTAGTGGAAGTGCTGCTGGACTTGCGGCTCCACAACGGCAGGCACGTGGCTATGAACCTGTACTGCCCACAAAGCAAATGACTCAGCCAATCCAGGGCACCACACATATTAGGGCTGTTCGACATTGTTTCACAGCCCTCCCAAGGAACTACCAGAATAAGAGTGTGCTGTGCATATCAGTCCTTCTCTTCCTGCTCCTATCTAATGTCAAAGCTTTTGCCGCTTTCCCTCACTACACTCTACTGGTTCCCTATGCTTTTTACATGTGAAATGAAAAAAGATAGGCATTGTAGCAAGGATGTGTTTTGTTTAGGTGGTAATATGAGGTGCAGTGTGTACTGGGGGAGTTATATGGGCACACTGTGTGTACTGTAGGGTAATAAGTAGGTAGTGTGTGGACTTGGGGGGCACTTTGTACTAGGGCTATTATGAGAATGATATGTGTATTGGGGTAGTATGGGGACACTGTGAACTGGGGGATATATGGGGGTTCTGTGTGTAATATGTAATACCATTGTGCTGTGTGTACTGAGGGGTCATATGGTAGAGGGCACTGCCCTGGAATGCCCTCTTGCTGTCCATTTTCTTTGCGGTCACTGCTGTGACTGCTTTCTTCTCTGTAAGCGTCAATGCGCATGCTGCACATGCGCATTCCAGACCCGTTCGTACCGCAACGAAGAACCGCTGTGTGCGACTGGGTCGGAGTTACCCCCAATGTCCAAACAGATCCTTTGGTCAGTATCTCCACATAGTATAAGCACACCATTTGTATATACACTATAAGGGCAGGGCTGCTCAATCCAGATGACATATTCCCAGGCAGTTATTACACATTAATCATCATGCAGATCATATTTTGGTTGTGAGTTTGACCCATCGTCAAACCTCCCTCCTTAGATAGAGTTTTACCAGTGACATTTTTCATGTAGACTATACATTGCTGTGACATGTAATTTGAATAATACTATTCACAATTATGCCCATTCAAATATGAAATGGACATTCGCTACAGTCCCTAAATTGTTTGACTATAATTGGCCAAATCCAATATAAAAGGCTACTACTAACATACAAGAAAATCAAAGAAAATAAACACCTAAAAAAATCTCTTGTATCAAAATATCTCCCATCTTGACTCACCTGTGTCTCTCATCCACACTCATTGCCTGCGCTTATTCATGGTTACATGACCTTTTCTGGGCTGCACTTACTCTGGGGAATGCATTCCCTCACACAAAAGAAGTTTCTTCTTGACCCCAAACTGTCAATATTTTCCTGAATACTCACCTATTTAAGAATTCTTATCAAATTCGAGAACCCTCATGTGACCTCCATAAGCAATTGTGCCCAATATTAACTAACAGTGAAATTTGATCAGCTCAAAAAGTACAAAAAATTATTTACAGTAGCAGGAATAAAGAAAAGTTTCAGCATAGTTTCTTTTTGGCATGGATGAGGTATATCCTAATATTTGTATCTTTGTTACTAATGTCAGAGAGGGAAAACATCATAAATGCTATCTGTAATCATCTGTAATCTGTGTTAGTGCAGTATAAAGCATTGTTTTTTCTTAGTGTGTTTGCCTATTTGGGATATTACTATATAGTACACCAATTATGTTAATAATATATGTACAGTACATATTCTTGTAAAAAAAATAACATTTGTATAAACAGTTTGTGGTCTGTTTTGAACACTAGGAAACAATAAGCAGATCCGTTTTATTTACTAGTAAAGTGGTTCCCAACCTTTCTTGAATCACAGCAGGGCTGGCAACAGAAATCTTGGGGCCCAGTACAGCGATGTATCTGGGGCCCCCTCAAAGTATACATATATGTTGGGTGAAAACTATATGTTATATCTGTAAAAGCGAATGGGCTTTTAAAAGCCTGAAAGTTGTCATTGCTATTTTTGGTGAAAAACTGTTTTGTGAAAATGAAATCTCTAATATTTTAACTATTGTTTTACTGTATTTTAATAAATTAATCTTTATATATGAATACATTGGGTGTAAGCATTAAGGCAATAACAGTCATTCCTCAGTTCATATTCTGTACTAATCTAAGTGGGTTTTAACCAATTGAGACATTTCTAATTAATTATAGCGCTACTCAAATAAAATAAATATATATATATATATATATATATATATATATACATATATATATATTGCTCAAAAAAATAAAGGGAACACATAAAAAACACAATGTAACTCCAAGTCAATCACACTTCTGTGAAATCGAACTGTCCACTTAGGAAGCAACACTGATTGACAATCAATTTCACATGCTGTTGTGCAAATGGAATAGACAACAGGTGGGAATTATAGGCAATTAGCAAGACACCCCCAGTAAAGGAGTTGTTCTGCAGGTGGTGACCACAGACCACTTCTCAGCTCCTATGCTTTCTAGCTGATGTTTTGGTCACTTTTGAAAGCTGGCAGTGCTTTCACTCTAGTGGTAGCGTGAGCTGGAGTCTACAACCCACACAAGTGGCTCAGGTAGTGCAGCTCATCCAGGATGGCACATCAATGCGAGCTGTGGCAAGAAGGTTTGATGTGTCTGTCAGCGTAGTGTCCAAAGCACGGAGGTGCTACCAGGAGACTGTTATGCACACCAGTGCCAGCAGGAATGTACTGGTGTCTGAACGGAGAGGGATGCAAAACAAATGAACTCACAGACAGACTGGGGAATATGACATTACATACATAGAAGGTGATAGGGTAACAAAATAACCACAAAGTGAACAGAGAAGCCCAAAGGCTAAGAAACTGGGTGTCTCCCTAGTATTAGGAATGCTCAGATGGAAAGAAGCGAGATGTTGTGATTTAATACGTAGAGAACCCGAAATGCTGTTGCTAAGGGCAACAGCAAAACCCTAAAGGGTTACCAACGGGTGTGGCAGTAAACTCCTTGGTCAGAGATGGAATAATAGACACAAGGAGAGTCTCCACAATCCTAGTCCTCACTTGCAGTGCACTGGTTCAGCTTACTGCCACTAAACTGACACCTGAACACCTTGCACAGTGAGAAAGGATTTTGGCAGGCAAGTCTGAGAATACAGCCGCAAACTTGCTAGGTTCACAGAGTAGCAAAAGAACTCCAGCAGGTTAAACGACTAACTCCAGTCTTACTGCTAGGTCTGGATTGGCAGAGTGTAATACCAAATCCCAAAGCCTATTTGCAGTAAGCAACAAACAAATACAAAGTTTACACAGTACTAGCTAGCTTTCAGGAACTGACTAACCAACAAAGATTAAGCAGCATCTGCCTAACCTGAGAAGAGGGTTTATATAGCAGGTGCTGTCCACGCCCCACTCAGACCTCACAGACTGTGAGCACAAAAACCAGCACCAGATCCCCTGCCGTGCACAGAGCCTGTAACCACTGCACAGCAAAAGACCCGAACCGGAGTATCAGCTACGTTCAGGTTACTCCGCTAGCACTTGTCTCCCGGTTGCCATGACGACGTGGAAGCACAGAGCAGGAGACCCTAACAGTACCCCCCCTCTGATGAGGGGTCAAAGAACCCCTACCACCGGGTTTATCGGGGAACTGCTAGAAGAAAGAGCGTAACAGTCTGGGGGCATGAAGATCACAACTGCGCACCCACGACCGCTCCTCCGGGCCATACCCCTTCCAGTGCACCAAAAATGACAGCCGACCCCGAACCATCTTGGAGTCAAGAATCCTTTCAAAAACAAACTCCCTCTGGCCACGTATCAGAAGAGGGGAAGGACTTCCACTGGAAGAAGGATTACTAATCGCCCGTTTTAAAAGGGAACAATGAAATGTTTTATTGATACCCAAAGAACGGGGTAGATCTAACTGAAATGCCACCGGATTGATAACCCTAGTGATCTTATAAGGACCGATGAACCGGGGGCCTAACTTATGAGATGGCTGTCTCAACTTCAAATTCTTGGTAGACAACCAGACGAAGTCTCCTAATTTGAAGCTGCAGGGTCTTTTCCGCTTATCAAAAACCCTTTTGGTCACTAATGACACAGACACAAGGGCTTTCTTCACTTTCCTCCAAATACCTCTAAGGACCGAAACCACAGAGGAACCACCAGGCGTGGAGTCCTGGGGGTCAAAAGAATTGGCCTTAGGATGATGCCCATGCACACAAAGGAAGGGAGAGATCCTTGTAGCAGAGTGAGCCGCGTTGTTATAGGCAAACTCCGCCATGGACAGATGAGCAACCCAGTCAGTCTGACACTTGGAGACATAACACCTGAGGAACTGCTCCAAGGACTGGTTCACCCTCTCAGTCTGCCCATTAGACTGCTGATGGTAGCCTGACGACAAGCTGACAGAAATCTGGAGATCGGAACAAAATGCCCTCCAGAATTTGGCCACAAACTGGGATCCGCGGTCAGAGACCACATCAAGTGGCAACCCGTGGAGGCGCACAACATGCAGCATAAATAATTCAGACAGGCGTCTGGCCGATGGCAGCCCAACCAATGGAACGAAGTGCGCCATCTTCGAAAACCTGTCAACGACAACCCAGATGGCTGTCATCCCCGAGGATTTGGGCATCCACCACAAAATCCATTGAAATGTGGGTCCATGGCTTAGATGGAATAGAGAGTGGATGTAATGGGCCAACAGGAACCCCTCTAGGAGTCTTATTTCGGGCACAGATGTCACATGCCCGAACCCACTGATCCACATCCCTAGCCACCGAGGGCCACCACACCGCCCTAGATAGCAACTCCCGAGTTCTGGCAATACCCGGGTGACCTGACGACTTCTTGGCATGGAATTCCAGGAACACTCGCTGTCTTAACCTAGGAGGCACAAACAAAAGACCTACCGGAAGGTCTGGAAGAGCCTGCTCCTGTGCTCTAAGGACTAATGACAAGAGGTCCTGGGTAATGCCCACTTTAATACATGATGGGGACACAATGGGCAATGGCTCCTCGGTGGTCTCCTGGATTGGAGCAAAACTCAGCGAGAGCGCATCAGCCTTGATGTTTTTTGACCCAGGGCGATATGTTATCAAAAAATTAAAGCGAGCAAAAAACAAAGCCCATCGTGCCTGCCTGGCATTGAGGCGCTTCGCTGACTCTAAATATGCCAAATTATTATGGTCAGTGAGAATTGAGACTACAAATTTAGCCCCCTCAAGCCAGTGTCTCCACTCCTCGAGTGCATCCTTAATAGCCAACAATTCCCGGTTACCCACGTCATAATTCATCTCGGCAGGCGAAAATTTACGGGAAAAGTAAGCACAGGGATGAAGGCGATTATCAGACACCCCCATCTGAGAGAGCACTGCCCCAATACCCATCTCAGAGGCATCCACCTCCACCACAAAAGGACGCTCTGGATCTGGGTGTCGCAGCACCTTGGCCGAGACAAATGCCCTTTTGAGACTGGCAAAAGCCGCTTTGGCCTCACAAGACCAGTGAGCAACATCCGCCCCTTTCTTAGTGAGTGCCACCAAGGGCGCCACTATAGACGAAAATCCAGCGATAAATCGTCTATAAAAATTCGCAAAGCCCAGAAAACGCTGAAGCGCCTTCAAACTAGTGGGCTGCACCCAATCCAGGACTGCCTGTACCTTGGAACCCTCCATTTGGAAACCTTCTGGGGAGATAATATATCCTAGAAATGCGATTTGCTGAACTTCAAATTCGCACGTCTCCAGCTTCGCCCCAAGCCGGTGGTCTCTGAGTTTCTGGAGGACTAAGCGTAAATGCTTCCGATGTTCCTCCAGGGAATGGGAGAAGATTAGGATGTCATCTAAGTATACAACTAAGAATCTATCCAAATATTCCCTGAGCACATCGTTCATGAAGTCCTGGAAGACTGCCGGGGCATTACAGAGCCCAAAAGGCATCACCAAATATTCATAATGCCCTGAGTGGGTATTAAAGGCAGTCTTCCATTCATCCCCCTCTCTTATTCGGATTAGATTGTACGCACCGCGTAGGTCAATCTTAGAAAAAATGGTGGCAGTACGAAGCTGGTCAAACAAGACCGAAATGAGAGGCAGTGGGTATGAGTTTTTAATCGTGATACGGTTCAATTCCCTGAAGTCGATGCAGGGTCGCAACGAACCGTCCTTTTTACCCTCGAAGTAGAACCCCGACCCAACTGGAGACTGTGAAGGTCTGATAAATACCTTAGCCAAGTTCTCCTGAATGTACTCTGCCATAGCCTGAGTCTCAGGACGTGACAGGGAGTACAACCTGCTCTTAGGAAGCTTAGCATTCAGCAACAAATCAATGGCACAGTCATAGGGGCGATGGGGAGTTAGTACCTCTGCAACTCTTTTGGAGAACACGTCCGCAAAATCTGCATAACATCCTGGCAATCCTGGCAAACTTAGCTGCGAAAGCCTGACTGGAAGGCTCAAGCAACTCCTGAAACAATCAGTACCCCAACTAAGAATCTCCCCAGAGACCCAGTCAAATTGAGGATTGTGGGCCCTTAACCAGGGTAACCCCAACACCAATGGGGCAAAAGTACAGACAGTCACATAAAAGGACAATTTTTCAGAGTGTGTGGCTCCAATAAACAAAGAAATCTGGCTAGTGCAAGAGGTAATTTTACCTTGGGATAATGGTTCCCCGTTTAACCCACAAATCTCAATTTCCGATGCCAAGGGTACTAAGGGAACAGAGTGTTTCAGGGCAAATTGGCGGTCCATAAAAACCCCGTCGGCCCCACTGTCCACAAAGGCCTCAGTCTTGACAGTTTGACCGAGGATCTTCAAGGTCACCGGAATGATAAAAGTCTTCTTGGGAAATTCTGACTTCTGGCCTGACAGGATATTTCCCATCACCCTCAGGCCCTGAAGTTTTCCAGCTTTTCTGGGCATGATACTACCACATGACCTTTATTCCCACAGTACAAACATAACCCCTGCTGTCTCCTCCGCGTCTTCTCATGCGAGGAGAGGCGGGTAGCCCCAATCTGCATAGGCTCCTCGGAAAATTCCTCAGAGTCTGAGGTTCCCTTGGGAAAGAAGGAAACCTCGGTCTCCCTTTCAAGCCTGCGCTCTCTCAGCCGTCTATCCACCGGAATGGATAACTGCATGAGGTGATCCAAGCTATCAGGCAAGGGATATTGTACCAGTTGGTCTTTTTACTGGTTAGAAAGACCTCTTCGGTACTGGTGTCTCAGGGCTGGGTCATTCCACTGGGTATCATGGGCCAACCTCCGAAACTCCGTACAATAAACCTCAACTGGCCTTCGCCCTTGCTTAAGGATCGAAATCTGAGCCTCGGCTGAGGCCGTCTTGTCAGGGTCATCATACAACATGCCCAGTGCCGTAAAAAAAGCATCAACACTTTTAAGCGACGGACAGTCAGGCTGCAACCCATATGCCCAGACCTGTGGGTCTCCATGTAGCAAGGAAATCACTATGCCCACCCGCTGAATCTCCGACCCAGAAGACTGAGGCCTAAGCTGGAAATATAGCTTGCAGCTCTCCTTGAAACAAAAGAACTGCGAGCGATCTCCAGAAAAACGATCCGGGAGATTTACTTTCAGCTCCTTAACCCCTGAAGGCACTGCTGCTGCGG